>NW_027103585.1:0-392346 GCF_902728285.1 Clytia hemisphaerica | reverse complement strand
TTATTACATCCTCAGTTGTTGAATACTTTAGCGTTACAAAGGATGCGATTCGACATAGAAGCTTATCAAGTTTTTTGAATTGATATTGCGGAAGGTTCCAGAATAACGAGCAACAATAGTTGATCCTCGGTAACAATAGTGATTCGGTGATGAGATAGAGCTCCTTTCAGGAGAAATGACCAAGTTCCCCTTTGTCAATTGCAAAATGACAATGATAAAATATCTTTGCAAAGTGGCGAAATTGCCTTAAAAGTCACTAAAGCTCCTCTGAGCACAATGAGTGCGTTATTTAGTCTCCCTTTTCCCTTTGTTTTCGGAATACTTTGACTTCGATTAGACGTAATTTTTGAAACATGATTTTTCCATTGAAAGACTCTTTGTTATGCGTGGAAATATGACCTGTAGAGCAACAAAGCTAGAAGAAAAAGATTTTCTAGACAATATACCTGATAATGCTAACTTGAAGTTGATGTTTGTTGCAGAAATTTATAATGAATGTATGATACACCTGACGTCATTTCTATCGTTGCTTTTCCATAAGGATAAAGTAACAATTATCAAAGGAAAAACTCTTCCTTCTAAAATCAGTTTATCAATTGACAACCTTAAGTTTTGGGCTGGCTGACATCAAGACGACGATGAATAGTTTGATAGAGGATTCTTGGGGAAATTTATTCAATATAAAACTCGCTATTGTCGGGAGATGAAAGTTAGAATAAATTTGCTCATATCTCACCAGGATAGAAAATCATGTACGGTATGATTCATCAATAGTGATGAATAAAGACAAGAGAAAACTTTTTTTCAATAAACGTATATTCGCATACAAATAAAAGCATTACTTGAAAGAGCAGCAGATGTTTTTGCTTGATATGTTAAGCGTTGCTAGGTTGTATGAATGAGACACATGTCATTTCTAATATCTTTCTTCTTTACTTCTCCTTTTTCTTTTTCTTTTCTTTTCAACTTTTTCACTTTTTTTTTTAAGTAAGCGAGGACAATTTTTCTCCGCAAGAATACCCTAAGTGTTACAGAGTGTGTTTCAGTTGATAGTATATAGCATACAGTAGGGGGGTTTGTAGTGGTTCGAAATACCGTTTTCCCGTCAAAATTTTAGTTGAATCCCGGAATCCCGAAAATTGAAAAAGGTAATAACACCGTCACACCGGTTTGTACAGGTTCAAATACCGGCATAATGACAAAAAATAAGGCCAAATACCGTCACCGTCTGATTTTAAAATACCGTTTTCCCGTTTTTTTTTCTCGTCAAATCCCGTAATACCGTACTAAAAGAGGGCCAATCCCGTCACACCGTAAAAGTACAAACCCCCCCCATAGTATAGCATTATTTGTCGTTTTGATGGTTACAGTCTGCTTTACCGAGAGTATTTTTAACGACTTTCCCAAAAGAATGTTCTGGCTGCACTTTATTGGAAAATTTCCAAGCAATACACTAAAATTTCTTCCTTAAGTAAAAAGATGTCAAAAAATATATTTGCCTTTCCGTATCGAAAGGACTAGATGTCAAATATTTAATAAGAGTGACACTTCTCGAGTCGAACAGATGCCATTTCTGCATTACTGTATTTATACACTCAATCAATTGTTCTTAGAAAAAAGCAAAGAATGCACGCCTGTTTCAGTGACCCGGTACCTTTATAATTTCACCGTGGATAACATTTTTCTTTGTAAATTCATTATAAATTCCCGGGGAGCAGAGGGCACTAGGTTTGCGGGATAATGTGCCGCCCGCGGTTTTTGGCGGGCCTTTTATGGTGGGGAGCGAAACGGACACTTAAATGGACTTATTAGGGACTTACATCGTGGAAAAACCCACATTTTAGTGTTTTCATTATTTCCCTATTAAGACCATTATACCTAAAATTTAGGCTTTTCAGGGTCACAATATGGAATTTTAGCTGTTTTAGCTGTTTTTACCGTGTTTTTTTTTTTGTTTTTTTCTGCCGTTCTTTATGAAATTTGTCGTTGTTTTGTCAACTTTTCACCAACTTTTAGTAATGCAGGATTTTTTAGATAGACACCCTCCACGACCCTATGAATATTTTGCTTGCAACTTGCGAATCGAGTGACCTGCCTCGATCGCTTCGTCTGCCGTGAAGACTTATATTGCCGTTATAATGGGAGTTTATATATACTTTATATCAACTTATAATGCCAACCGTTATTGCTAAAATCTCCCTTGCTATTTGCCGTCTTGCTCTTTTCTCATCATATAATCATTTGATAATGGTTCTCTTTTTCTATTTTCAGTTTCGAACAATGATAAGCCAGATTTGCAAATAGAGGAACAACAATTTCGAAAAGAAAAGAAGGATGAGGCAGCCAAGAAAGATGCTCAGAGCAAACAAAAGTTGCTGTTAGTAATGTTTGCTACCATTCCATGAAATTTTTAATAATTATTTTACCTCAAATATGTCTGCACCTCTTTTATCATTATGGAAAAGTAATTTTCCTTGATGAATCAATTTTGGCAAACCTCCCAAAATTTGTTAAATTTTCTTTCCCCAAAAATTTCTTCCCTTATTAACGAGATTTTCACTTTTATCTTTCAGGAACATGGTTAAAACTGCAACAACAGTAAAAGAAGCAGGTAATTTTATGAAGTGCCTGTTTTATAATGACTGAAGATTTATTTAAATTATTTCTCTAGGTATGGTAAATGCAAAACTTGTTCAGTATGGTTCACTATGTTTTGCAAAGTTTATTCTATCTAAAGAATGAAAATATTACTTTTTCTTTTAGATGGAAGAGAAACAATTAAGACATTTACCAATTTAACAAGGTAGTTAAATGTATTATGAATTTGATTTTTCTTCGATATTTTTGTTCCAACTACTTTCTTTATTTTCAATTTTCATGTACAATAAGAAAACTGTAAATTTTACTCATAATTTTATAATTCAGGAAATCAAACATGCAATGTCTTGAGTGCTCAGTCAAAGACTCGGAAATTTATTTACTCAATCAGAGAATCGAAGATTGTAACTATTTTTTCACTTATTTTTTCATCAGGAAAAAACTTTGTTTTAATTTATTAAGGAAATTGAGCTGGAATTCTTTTTTCCTTTGAAGTACTATTTAATCATTATGGACATCATTTCCCTCAGGTAATATCCAATCTTTTTACAAAAAATACATATAACTCTATAACCATGCATTTCTTAGGAATTATAAATTAGAATTAAAAAATGTTGTTAAAATTTTAGTGGATACTGCCCTTCTTGAAAAAGACGAGATCATCACAATGCAATCGGTAAATATGCTTATCATTTGATAGTGACAAAATTGAAAATAACTTCTTAATCTTTCTAGCTTCATGGCAAATTGCAGTTACACTTTCCTTTATTTCTTAACCTAACCTAGAGAGCGATCATTGCTACTTCCTCACAAAATTCAGCAATTACAAAATGATCTCAAGAGTAGCACTGTCAAAGTAAGTTGCATTGAATCAAACTTTAATTGAAGTATTCCGATGAATTTCAAGGACACCCTACAAATAAATGATTCTTTTCTTTCTTTTTTTCTTTCATGAAGTCCAAACAAACTAATACTGACGCCAACAAAGAGAATAATTCCACCACCATGGTATGACTATCATATATTCTATTTTGAATTCTGAACTTAAAAGGGGAGGCATGATATAATCAAATCATTATTTTTCTATTTAAATCACATCACTTTCATAGAATCCTCACACGAAAATTCAACTTGTGTGACATTTAAATAATTATTTGATCAAAAAAAACTACTCCCAAGAAAATCCTTCAAAATCAAGTGATTTGGTTACACCAGATCAAACTGTCTGTGTCACACCTGACATCGAGACTGGTGCAGAGCCTGTAGCCCCTTCTACAGAAACACCCTCGTTCCTTGAAGATTTCAAAAATATCAATGTTGGACCTAAGGCTAACAAGAGTAATGAAACTACTGGTCTGCGTTCCGCATCCTTTGGCAAGATCTGCGTACGCGGGACGTAAATTTGTATATGTTCAAGAAATGCTACCGATTTGGTTCACGAAAAAAACCCGAGCAAAGTAGACTTTTCATTATCTTATTAAATAAAAGTTATATCGAGTTTGACTATCCAATCAAGTGCGACTTTTTGTGATGTAAATTGTTTCATTTTTTCCCGCCGGTCCAAATTAGCGAGATTATGTTAGATCCAACCCTCCAGTTGTAATTTCACAAACAAATCACAATTTTGAATGTTGAAAAGTATTTCAAGAAGAAAAGTGTATGCAGAAGTGTAAAAAAGTGTATGCAGAAGTGTAATCATTTGAACATTACAAGATTTAGATAAGTATTATTATTTTCGTCTCAAAGATATATACATATAATTTGAAATGTTTATCCCCAGCCTTAATGTTGATAATATTAGAAACTTAATTGGGAGTACCAGAAGAACTCTTGTTGGGAATTTTAGAAAACTTCCAAGAACAGTCTGGCCCAGGTATAGTTGTGTTCCCCAGATTTTAAGAACTGCCCGTAGCCATGGCTTAAATGTTTTTTGTGTGAGTGAAACCCCCGGAGATGGTAATTGCTTTTATCACACCATTGTAGAGCAACTTAACGATCGTACAGATTTTGGTGATGTTTCAGCCTTAAGGTTACAGTATCCAAACCATCTTATCTTACGCCAGGCAGTCGTCAATTTTGTGCGGGATCAAAGTCGTCTAACTGTAGAGGAGTCTCCATACATTGTTGGATATAGAACTTTCTTTGAACAGGGGGCAATTGATATTCGCAGGGCTGAAGGATTTTCTTGGGAGCAGTGTACACCACAGAGGTCTTTATCAATGCTGCAGCTATCTTGCTTGGTAGAAATATATGCATCAATTCTGAAAGCTGCAGCGTAAATAATCCCCTAAAGGTTACAAGTTGTTTCCGGGATTCTCCTCACTTAGAATTTCATGTAGATATGCCGGTCAGTTCTTACTTTCTTTTGGCCGGAATTAACAATAATCATTTCCAATCATTGTTACCTGGTGATGGGGGGATTTTAGCCAATTTTAACCAGCAAGAAACTGTTGACTTCTCGATTGAAAATGTAGAGATAATAAGAAAACGAGAGTCTCAAGGTGAGAAAGATCAAGCAGCTCCTCCCAGCAAAAAAAATAAAATACGAAAACCTCCTTTACAAAAGGTGTCTGTTGACCCTGAAATAGAAATACAGGCAAAGTGTACCCTTTATGGTTTGAAATATATTGAGCCTTCTGCTGAAGAGTCTGTTTCAGACAAGCGGAAAAGAAGAAGATCTCTTAGAAGTAAGATAACAAGTGCAAAGAAAAAGAGCAATGTAGAAGAAGAACTTAAATTATTATGTGCTCGTGATGGTATCGCATACATTGCACCTTCTAATAATCAAACTGTTCGCGAGCAAAGAAATCGTAGAAATAGAATGAATCGTGTTATGAGAGAAAAATCTATTCATAATGCTGAAGAAAGGTCTGATAGTAACAACAGTTGTTTACATTCAAATCCTAGGGTTGTTGAAGCAGCAGAATCTGTTCATAATGCTGAAGAAAGACCTCTCAGTAATAACAGTTGTTTACATTCTAATCCTAGGGTAGTTGAAGCAGCGAGCATTTTTGAGGAAGGGGAGTTAAAACACAACATCGATCGATGTAAAATTTGTAATGAAGTTAGACCTGTTTTTCATGAAACTGTTCATGTTGAGCCTGAATTGAACAACAATGATTTGTTTTCCCCAGCTTCATGGTCAGTAGGGGAGGATGGTAAGTGCATTAGATGTCGCCAAGAAGAAAAAATCCACCTGCCGCCCCCAAATTTTCTGGTATTTTTTCCATGTACGGGAATGATGATAGTAGTAGTCATGGAGATGGGACATTACATAATAATATGCATTTTGAAGAAATTCCCCCATACCTGAAAAATCTGAGTATTCTGGAAACGGCCATGATTTCAAAAATCAACATAATAACTAATATTACCATCCTTAAATACGGCATGCTGAAAGGACGCGGCCATTCTATTGCAGTTCCACATGACATGAAAATTGCAAAGACTTTGCCAAGCCTCCCCAAGAAGTAGGAATTATATTGGTTCGAAAGAAAGGCGAGAATGGGGAAGTTTTGAAAGACTTTATTGTCAAACGAGATAATGTTGAACAGGCTTTGAAAGGGCTCGTCTTTGGTTTTCCACATGGTGGAATGGTTACTGCCTTTCCTAGTTCTAAAGTTTATGATGGACCAGATCATATTAACACACCTCTAAAAGGCAGGTTTTTTCTATGGCTTCCCAACCCTTTTTATTTTGATGTTATAATTGACCATGTAAGATTAGAGAATTTGCCTAATGATGGCCGACAAATTTGTCCAGGTGTTCCAAATCTTGAATACAAAACAAAGGTTCCCAACTTGAATAAGAATTTATCTGAAGGTCAACCAGGATCCTCAGATTTGGAAAATACACATTCAGGTGTTGTCTCACCACTTGAACCTAATGATGTTGATAAGAATCTTGAGAAACTTTTACAGAAAATTGTAGATGATGAAGAGACTGTACAAGATCTTGTACGCCTTCAAAGAGTTGGGGTGGCCGAAATAACAAGTGAAAAACGTGAACTTGTGCCCGAAAGGAAAACATGTGGTTTTTTTGCAATGGCTTTTCCAACAATATTTATCAATGGTTCAGCAGACATCACCATTCCTCAACTAACAACCCCTGATTATCAAGAGTGGGTGGATCATATCTACCACTGCGGTGACAACCGTGTGAGCTCCCATCCAACACTTCGATTTTTCTTTTAAATCTTGGCCTAAGGGAAAGGGCTTTAAACCAAGGTTCATTTATTGTTGCACAACAACTTCATGACGCACATCTTTCTGTTGAAGAATTACGTGAAAATTTAGAGAATAATGATACTTCTGTACCAAGAAAATTGATAAGTGTTGGTGCTAAGTTTGCTAATAGTGATCCATATTGGCGAGACAGGAAAATTGAACTTGACAACCTTGCTTTGTTTAGAAAGATTGGATATGGGGACCTTCCAGCCTACTTTGACACAAACTGTATGGCTGAATACCACTGGGATCCCCTTAAGCAATTGCTTGCCAAGTATGAATTTGTTGTTAAAGGGGTACCCGTCGAGACCGTCCTTGAGTGCATTAATAATGATTTTTCATACCATCGTAAATTAGTTTTGTCAAATCTCCATATTGTCACCAAGTACTTTGAGAGAAGGACCCTTAATTATTACAAAACTGTCGGGAAAGAACTATTTCAAACATCTGACATGTGGATTAGGTATGAGTTTGCAAAAGGTCGTGGTGAGATTCATAGTCACGCTATTGTTTTTAGTGAATCACACGCAAAGAAAATAGAAAATGCAATGGCTCTGATTACCGATGATGGAAAAGGTAATGTAAATACATCTGATGCAGCATTTGAACTTCATAGTTTACTTCAGACTGATTTACAAAATACAGAAGATTTTCACTCTCCTAATTTTGTATCTATGCACCCTGCAGGTGGCCATGAAGAAATTGACGAGAATGGCAAAAGGGTCTGGATCCCCAACAAATCTGAATGGCCCAAACCTGATGGAGATTATGAACCTCCAGATTATAATCCATTGTCAGAAAAACCTCTCTGACCACTCAAGCCAAGAATCCATGAGAGATTTTCATATTGCTTTGACAAATAAGGTGGGCTTGCATAAGTGTAATAATACTTGCTTAAATGAGAAGTCTGATGGTGCTAAAACAAAATATTGTCGTTTCCATTTTGGTAAGTTTGATATCGAAAATAGAACTTCAGAAGGAAAAGAAACTCATCCTTTCCATTCACTAATAAAACCAGGAGAACATCCACGTTTTGAAGGCAACAGAGATCATTCTTTTCTGATATCTCATGTCAAAACACGCCTGTTAACATGGTTAGCCAACTCAGACACGCAAGCCATCATTGATCAAGACTTAATGGCTCTGTTAAGATACATCACTCAGTATGCCTGCAAGGGTGCCAAATCTACAGACGATTTCATTCGTCTATATAAACATTTATTAGATGTTAATAGTGATGTTGCATCTGTAAGAAGTATTGCCCAACAACTAATTTTGAAAATTATAGGATTGATTGATATGCCAGCAGCTGCTGTTGATTTTCTGAATTGTGGGGGTCGTTTGTTTCATTGCACTCGACAGTTCAGGAGAATAGGTCTTAGTGGTTTTCGTGCAATAAATTCAAAGTTTTCTGATGGGGATGCAACAAAAGAAACACCTCTAGAAAAGTTTTTGAGTGAAAAACGTCGAATACGTTATCCCAATATGACTTTGTATAATTGGGCTCAAATTTGTGTTTGCACCCCTAAGTGTGCTAAAAACCATGTTCCTGTTTTTACTGGAATTCCAACTCTTCCCATATGGCCACTAGAAGAGGACTATTGTAAGGGTCAATTAATGATTCACTCGTTGGGAACATGGGAAAATGTAAATGACCTTAAGAACGGAAAAGACTCTTATTTAGAATCATTCATGGAGTTTTTAGAAAGTGACCTATGTCCTATGATTGTGAAAGAACTTGTCAAAAAAAAAAAATTAGAGCATGACAAAAAACTAGAAAGGGATCGTCAAAGAGCAAAAAAGAGGAAAAACCTTGATGTTGATGATAGTTCTATTGACCACGAATCTGGATCTGAAGATGAGTTTGAGAATGAAATCAGAAACGAACATGAATTTTTAAGATACTTGGCTGAAAATAGACCCCAAGATTTTGAAGATTTGAATGCTTTTAGAGATCTGCCTGATGGTGGAGAAGGTTTTGATTGGCATCAGTATGCAATTGAATCTTTTGGAGGTGCTTGGCCTGATAATGCTTCAGATTGGCTAGAAAACATCTCAAAGGTGGCAGCTGCACAGCAACAGGCTCGAAATCAGAATTGTGATTTGCCACCAAATATTGATTTATTGAAGGCTAATGCTCTTCAAAGAGTAATAATAGCTATTAACATTTTTAATATTATGTCTGTTGTGAATAATGAACACCAAAATAAAGTGCGTCTCTTAGTGCAGGGGACAGCTGGAAGTGGTAAAACATTTACAATTGTTGCCTTGACCTATTTGTCGCGAAGAATTTGCAATCGAAACAATGCTGTAATGAATTTAGCACCTACTGGAGCAGCATCTATTCTCCTACCCTTAGGACGAACTGTTCACTCAACAACAAACATCCCAAGAGTGAAGAGAAAAGAATCCAAAACATTGCAGTTAACTGATAAGCCATTGAATAGCATATCTCTCACTGCCTTACGTGAACTAACTGGTAGCACTCTGGAAGGTAATTCTATGAAATTGATGACCTTGAATTTAGATGAAAGAGGTATGTATAGTCACCGTATGTTAGCATGGTGTAGCCAACGTTTTAAGGAGGCAACATGTGATTTTTTCAACAACTTTGGTGCAATACCAACTGTCAATTTTTTTGGAGATTTAGGGCAGCTAGGTCCAGTTGATTCTCATGATTTGCATGTTGAGCCATTATCCTCAGACGCCCCAGATAAGCTTACCGGTTATGGAATCTATCGTACATTTTCACATTGTATTCTGTTAAATGAAACTATGCGACAAGGCCCAGATCAGTTGTCTTTTTTGGAAATGTTGCTGAGAATCAGAGAGGGCAAACTCAATTTGAATGACTGGAAGACAATAAATTCAAGATATGAAGGTGAGCTTCCTGAAAGTGCCAAAGAGGGATTTAGATCAGACACATGTTTGACCGTTATGGAAACGTGGCAAGAGGTAAATGTTGAGAACCACAACAAACTAGCTGATTTGGGGATCCCTGTTGCTACTATACCAAGCAAAGGAAAAGGACGTCATCACACTCAATCTGTTAATCAGATGGGTCAAATTCCTGCAACCTCTCACATTGCTGTTGGAAGTCGTGTGCTTTTGACTAAAAATCAGCTCAGCTTAACACCTCTTGGATTGAATAATGGAGCAATTGGGAAAGTGATTGCAATATTATATGCTGAGGGAGAAGCACCTCCATCATTTCCAGAAGCAGTTGTTGTAGATTTTCCAAGATACAAAGGCCCAAGCTGGCTTCCAGAACACCCAACATGGGTTCCTATACCTGTCAATGAAGCACGTTGTGATACTAACTGTTGCTCTAGAAGGGGGTTTCCCTTGATGCCTGGTTATTGTATACCTATATCAAAAAGCCAAGGTATGACAATAGGTCCTAATGAACCATGTACTCATATTCGGATAAAGTTAAATAAAGAGATTTTTATGGAGAAACTTAACCTTGGCATAACTTATACAGCCCTCAGTAGGGCATCTAAGCTAGAAAATGTTGCTTTGGTCGAAAAAGTGCCATATGATAGGCTAAATTATATCAATAACCATCCATGGATGCCACGAAGAAGGGAAGTAGAAGAAAGATTGAAAATTTTGAGTGGCGAGACTCTTCAAACATATGGCCATTACAGCGATTTGAATACCTACAGAGAACTATTATGTGAATTTGATCGCTTTGTCAATGATGGTCTAACATGTTTTGAAGACCCTTGATCACATTGCCTCAACATCGTTTCAGGGCATCGTAATGCTTTTTTTATATGCAATTGTTAAATTTTCTGCTTAGCATAGAAAGGCGTTTTCAATTACATGTTTTATAAATAAGACTGATAAAACCTTAAAAAGTTAAGACAACAATTATAACTTAATTTATTCTACATTAAAACAGAGATGTAAGATCTTTTGGCAATGCATGACATTTTCAAATGTTACTGTTATGAATGGAACAGCAGCTCAAAGATAGAATTCTGAGTATTTCAATCAAGGAACTATTAAAACAATTAAACATGGGAAAATGAAGGCTCTAAATCAACTCAAACAAACGTTAATTCGGCAGTATTTTGAAGGCTATGAATCATCTAAGCTCAATTTTTCTTCTTTTGAAAAGGAACTGTTAAAACATGTAATTGAATTTGTCTCACTATCATTAGTTTAAATCAAGGCTGTTCTGTCTGTCAAGCTGCAAATGACTTTAAGTTGATGATTGATGGATGTTGATAGTTGTTTCCATCAAAAGTGGATGTTGAAAGTTGTTTCCACCCTCTGGTGACATGTTGATAGTTGTCTGTCACATACAGAGTTTTTACCTATGAATGTTGATAGTTGTTTTCATAGTGGTTTGGGACAGGTCTGGTTAGAGTCAAAACATAGAGGGAGCGGGAAGTTTGCCAACTCCTTTAATAGGCAAATGAATTCCACTAAAAATTGATGGAGAGCTGCGAAACGACAAAAGCCCTTGCTGCTTTGGCTGGAAACGTCAAAACACCTGTGGTGGACCATGAAGGGCATGTCATGGTTATAAAAGAATATCTTATGTGCTTAAAAATTTTATTCAACTTTAAGTGCTTCATTAGGCAGTCTAGACTTAAACTCCTATATCAGGCTTAGAAACTAGGCTAGTCTTATCATAGATTGGTCTTATTTGGACAGCCCTTTCTGTTTTTGACACCCTTCTTTAGAGAGGAATAATAGGAACGCCGAGCAAACAGCATTAAAAAACTTTTTCTGTCATTGATCCCGACCAATTCTTATCCTTCCTATCTTTATAGAAGAGGGATGACAACATCAATCGTAAAAGGGGTTACGCACTGAGAACGAGTCTCGTGTTCGCAAAGCGAAAGGGATTCTATAGAGCCCACTAGTTATATAAGAAGAGGTGGAGGCTATCAATCTGCTGCTCAAAAGAATATCGTACTTTTTTCCCGAAAATCACAACTTAAAACGGATCAAAACTCAAAATACTGCGAATCTTGTGACGATGACGTCATTTGCTTTGGCCCTAAAACTTTGAGTGCAATACGAGAAATATTTTACGAGGCGAGCCTTTTTATGAGGCCAATCAGTGTAACGTAAATCTACTTACAGAAAGTTAAAGGAAGCAAAAATTCCCGAGTTAAAAAAGGAAAAATAACTCGGATAGTTAAAGGAAGCACAATTTCCCGAGTTAGAAAATAAAAAATAACTCGAAAGCTAAAGGAAGCAAAAATCACGAGTTACAAATGAAAAATAACTTGGAAAGTTAAAGGAAGCAAAATAAACCGAGTTATGAAACTTTATTCCAAAAATGACGTCATCACTCGGGATAACTCAGTTTTTTCGTAACTCGGAAAAAAATAACTCGGAATCCCGGGTCTCTATAATTTCGAATGTCTTTGTTCGAAAATCTTGTTAAATGTTAGATTCGAACAAAAAAATTCGACAAGTTCCCGCCGAAAATATAAACATCAAAATAAAGAAAAAATTTTTCGATCCCGAAGCTTCAAAATAAATGCAGCAGCTTTTTCAGAGATGTGAAATGGCTATACATTACTATACACAGAAAAAGAAGATGTATTGTATTTTTTCGATTGAGAAGAAATTCTTCATTATTGCGTTTCTCTATCGGATTGATAACACTTTTCGATGTTTTTGTTTCGATGCATAGATGAGAAAATGCATGCTGGTTTAAGCTATGAATGGTCTGAAACAACATTTTTACAACAAAAACTAATTGGGGCGAACTTCTCGACTTTCAATTATCGTCAAGCTGTAAACGTGTCGAATTTTCGAAGTAAGAAATGTTGATTGTTGAAGAATTGATGCTGAAAAGTCAAAACAAAGACACAGTTTTGTGGAAGATTGGGAGAGACACGAGAGATTTTTTACAAAAATCCCTCGTTACACCTGGTTTAATCAAAGACATTGAATTTCCCTGGTTTTGTTATGGAAAATATATTCTTGACAAGTATTAAATAATTTCAAGTTTTTATGCATACATTGATGAAAAGAACTGTTTGGTTTTCACGATGAAACGAACGAAAGTGCCGAAAGCTGAATTTATTTGCTTTGGGTCATTACGTAATCTTACGCGCTAAACCAGACAACACCAGGGTTATCTACCGCTATCAGTAAGCATCAAAAAGCTGATAATACGTAGGGAACGAACGAGGTTGGCCTGCACCCAGACAAGACGGACACGATTTAGATAGACCGTGGTGCTTATGTCTACTGTAGAAGCGGGACTCTACAGCTTATATGCATAATCTACGCAACCTCATCCCCGTTGTATCCAAGATTCATGTTACTGATGGACTGAGGTGAGAAGTATCAGGTGTGTTACGCACTGCCTCTCTTCAACAATCTGTAAGTACAAACTCAACTTGACTCTCGAAGTCCCCCCCCAAAGTTATAGCTCGACGCAGGTGTGTTGAATATAAGTAAAAGTATTTCGCCTGATTCATTGGCCTATGATTCTATGATTCCTCTGATCTATAAGAAACTTCGCTAAGTAAAAGGATGACCGTCGGAAGCGAAAGGTATAGTTTGCGTATGATTTGAGAAGGATTTTTTTAGGGTGAATATTTATACAAGTGGAAGTCTCCATAACTCAAACACGCCACACGGAGAAAATAAATTTAGTTCGAGTTAAGGAAATTTCGAGTTATAGAAATAGGTTTATTATAAAGGCAACAACTGAAGGGACGAGAAAACTTGTTCGAGTTACCTTAAAGGGAAGAAATTTTAACGGGAAGAAATTTTCGCGGAATTTACTTTCGTGATTGGTTGAGAGATTTTTTTGTATAAAATATGGCTTTTTTTTGCCCTAAAATTTAGGGGTGATTTTTTTTTAATTCTGAGAATATTCGTGAAATTATTAAATTCCGCGAAAATTTCTTCCCTTAAGTTAAATAAATTTGAGTTATATAGAGGTTCGAGTTAAAGAGGCTCTACTGTATAAAAAAGCGTGTTTTTACATTACGATGAAAGAAATTATATTTCAAAATCCAAAAGCAGATGGAATCTGACATTCCAATTCGAAAACACAAGACAGAGTTGGCTGGGTGTACATAGTAGTGACTGGTGCCAAAAAGTAAACTAAATGTAGAAAAATGCTCCAATGTTTAAGATTAATTAATAGGGTACGGGACCGAGGCTGACAAATTTAATTCATTGTTCTACGGGAAGAACTTCAGAAAATTATGGTGGTCCGTCGGTATAATAAAAATAATCTTAAAATCTAATGTCAGAAATAAAGATCTAAGTATAATTTGAGACGTTTTGAAGCAGCAAACTTTTTTCCGCCATTGTGACATTTTGAATTCATATAAGTTCTGGGATGAATTTACACTTTTTTAAGCTTGGGGCGGGTCGGTCGGGCCCGTAGAACAGAATAAATCAATTCTCGCCCAATACCATCTTAAGACAATAAAATCTTAGCGGTAAAACAAAACGTCAATTATCACTAATGAAGTATCTACATGATTTGTGTAGCATGGTTAGAGATGTCTGAATGGTTGACCAAGTGGAATGAAAGGAACGAACTAATTCATTAGATTAGATAGAAGACGGTAAGTGTTGAAACAATTATCTGAGAAAAAAGGCTCAGAAAAAAGATTAAAATATATCCGCCCGCCCCAGAAACTTTTCTCCAACTAAGGTTCATTTAGGTGCTAATCCCATTTTCTAATTCTGTTTCATGATATTGTACCTAGACGATGCTATCGTCCGTTTAGGAGGGGCAACACGTGGGAAAATATACTTTTTTAATCGTAGAAATTTTAGCGAGACTAATTTATTTAGCGTATATTAGCGAGTCAAGAAAATCTTGATTTTTTTGAATTTATTTTATTTAGCGAATCACGATTTCAAAAAATTTCGCGTGCATAAATTTTAGCGAATATTTATTCGTATTACATTATTGACTGAGTTCGTTTTCTAGTATTTCTCTTCACTGGAAACCCTTCGCATTGATAAAAATGTATCAAGGCAATAAAACATCAAATTTCGCGCGGATAAATTTTAGCGATCAGTGGATTCGGCGTGTTTTAGCGAGATTTATTTTAGCGAAAGTAGGGAAAACTCGCTAAAACGCTAAAATTAGTCTCGCTAAAATTAGTCTCGCTAAAATTTCTACGATTACTCTTAGGTTCCAAAATAAACGGGGGGGGGGTTCGAATAAACGGGGGGGGGGTTGGAAAATTTTCTAGATTTTAATAAAGGGGGGGGGGCCTAATTACCGGGGGGGTTGGAAATTGTACTTCTGAAACCCAAAAATAAGGTAAAAATAGGCTAAAATCAGGCTATTTAGAGCAAAATAAGGGGTCTTCTCTTTGACAGCTGAAAATATTCTTAGAGATTAATAAACGGGGGGACCTTTAAAGTATATGCATGCGCAGGAGTCAGGGCGTCAGGGCGGTTTACGGGGAAAAATAGTGGCGGTAGAGTTTGGAACAAACAAATTGGTATCGTCTAAACTGTAAACACCTCATATTATAAAAGCAAATTCAAAAAAACTAGAAAAATTTCAAAGTGTTTATCTGATTCCGTGTACCCCCGTCTTTAAAAGCAGAGAAGACAAACGCTTAAAACGCCTTGCACAGGCGGCGCTATATGGGTTATTTGGGTCCCTCATCCTGCTGAGTATAACGCCTCGGGCGTTCGAAAAACGAAAGCAAAACAAAAACAACATGGCGGAAGCTCACGTGAGAGAAAGAGGTGAGGAATTGGCTAAAATCTTTCAACTTTATAAACAAAAAATTATGATAAAAAATGTGAATATCAACACTTTCTGAACAGTCTAAAGTCTACTTTTTTCAAAGCTCGCAGTTGACTTTAAACGGTTTTGCGTTTTTCTCAGATTTTCGAACATTTTCGTTTTCCCGATTAGTGAAAATAACGTATTGACCGAAAATTTCAAAAAAACGGATTAGGCCATCTACGAAAATCTTAAATATCTGAATACGGAGACTGCTAGCTAGGTTTTCGAATACGTTAATCCGAAAATGCTAACAAATCTGAATTCCGATTTCCGCTAGATATACATTTCATGCAGTGTACTCTGGCTTCAATACCCGTGAAGTTCGTGAAAGTGGAGTTCTAAAATCAAAGAAAACTATCGCTGTATACACTCCTCTCATTGATCAAAAGCCATCCGATCACACAACCATTTATACAGCAATGTCTGAGACAAAGAGAATCACTAATGCAACCGGCCAGAAGCACACAATAATGACCTGTGACCAACAACTCTACAAAATCATGGTAGATATTATGTGGGTTTATCCAGAAATCTTCCCGAACTTTATTCCTAGACTTGGTGGTATGCATCTTCTCATGAGCTTTATCGGATGTATAGGAACTCTTATGGCAAATAGCGGGCTTGAAGAAATCTTAGAAAAAAGCTTTTCTGGTGTCAAAAAGATGCTATCTGGCAAAAAGTTCCCTATGAATCTTCGAGCCTTGAGAATGGTGGTGGAGGAACTGTTTCGGAATGTTATCACAGAAATTTCTGATAGCACCAAACTTTCGGAATTCTTGGAGACAGTATCTGAGAGAAGTTCGACAGCAAAACATTGGGTGAACAACCTTATCAAACCAGTTTTTCTTTGCCTCCTTTTCGTGCGTGCTGAAAGAGAAGGAGAGTGGTTGCTTCATCTATCAGCAGTTAAAGATATGATACCATACTTCTTTGCAGCGGGCCACCAAAACTATGCTAGATACGCTTCGTATTATCTATTGAACATGGAAAGTATACCAAAGGAGATTCTACAAAGATTTATGAAGAAGGAACACGTCATGAGGCATCAAGAGGGATTTTGGAACGGAATTTGGTCAGATATGTTTATCGAAACAACGTTCATGCGGTATGGGAAAGGTCCAGGCGGAATCGTCGGTGTCACACTCAAGCCAACTGTTGTTAAGAAGTGGGCCAACAGTCTTCACATAACAACCCAAATCTTGTCGGATCTTGATGATATGAGGGAGAAATCAACGCCTAAATCTCAAAACTTTCACAAGGAGGAATCCAAAGGAAGAGTCAAAAGTGACGAGACCGACCGATCCGGTATCAGAAAAACACTAGAAAAATGCATCGACCCGTTCAAGGAAAGCTTAGATGGTCTGGTATAAAAGTAGCTGAAAATGAATATATTTAAAGTATTATGCTGCACTATCAAACAAGACTGACACGGTTGACCTGTGTTTACATTGTAGTGGAAAAGTCTTAATAACGACTCAAACGTTAAAGATTTTATTTTTACACAAGTGTTCCCATTTCATATCAGACACATATTTCATAACGAGACAGTGTCTGCCTATTGTTCTTTTATGCTGATATAAGCAAACAATGTTTTTCTATTCCTCTTTTTGACCAATCTTGCTCCACATACGTGTCAATCCAATGGGAGAAAGCTTGTGAATTAAAATTGATGAGTAAGTAAACGATATCACTCTTATTTAAAAAGAAAACTTTTAAGTTTAATAATCTTGATAACTATTAAGCTTGTATTAGTACTAGTAGGACAGCCTAGATTAGTAGGATACATGCAACATTCAAGGTGGCGTACAGTACCTAATCTAAGTTACAGATCAAAGCCATCGGTATCGGCACGTTAAGTCAAGCTTGACATTACTTTCTAGGCTTTAAAACCTTTTCCTAGTTCTAAAGTAATACAGTTTTTCGTCGATATCTTTAAGACACTGCTAATGAAGATTTTACTGTATCAACTTAAAGAGAGTATGGTGGTATCCGTAACCCAGAAAGATCAGTAAAATTTTTACTTGGGGCCTTATACTACATCAGATATAATTTTTTTTTTTTTGCATTTATCGGTTATCTCCGAACAGACCCTGGTTGATCCACTAAGTTGTACGAGAGATCACATTCGCAACATCACTTTAGATTAGAGGGTTGAAATGGCGATCTGATATGAGAGATTTATCTGGGAACTTGTCTAAAAAACCTTTTTTGTGCTGGTTTTTAAAAGGTTTTCAATTTTTAGCATAAAAATCTAAAGAAGAAAGTAGCTCCAGTCTACGCTAGGTTATGCGGTTGATTCTCACTCAGGTCTTTTTATTCGAATCAATTTAACCAGGACGGGATGGGATGTTGCTTACGCTAAACTGTGTAATGGCTACCTCCAACTTTTATACGACCACCTTAGACCTACATTGCTGAATCACATTTACTGATGACTACTATGCATCTGATCGCCGAACTCCTTGAGACAACGTTGAGATGTGCTTTTTTCTAAAACATTATCTTCCCAGGCGAGCGATGAGGAGAATTCGGTAGTAGCGGTCAAGGCGTTAACCTGTACTATGACTCACCCCTACACACCAAACCAACTGAGCTAACAACCACTAAGCTAACCATAGCCACCAAGTCTTAAAATACCCCTTAAAAGCAAGAGATAGTCAATCCCATTGGATACTTTTCTTAACCTTATTCCCACAGATTCAATGGGTCGTTGAGACAGGGATCTTCTAATGATCAAATCTAAAATGATATTCAATTTTGGTTCTTTAAAACCATTCAACTTGCATTGAAGACGATTGTCTCTTGTTTCCCTGTAAAAATAATAGCGAGTACCAACATTGATACAATCAAGGTCGTAATATTTGAGAAAAAAGGGAAATCCACCGGGAAGTGTTCTAAAGTACGTTCGCTGTGTTTTAACGCTAGACTTAAGACTTAGGAGGACCATAGGATCTGAGGATTCAAAAGTTCAAAAATAGTCCAATAAGGCTCAGAATATAGCCTGGAAGTCTGCCAACCCCTCCCTAATTGAAATATTCCATTAAATTAAAGAGATAGCCAAAAATCGACTTTCTCGCCTGAACTTTAAATCTTGAAAAACGTTAAAATAACCGGAATTCTCATCATATTTCAACCATGATTGTAGCGCAACATTATTCTTGGTATGTTTAAACTTAAGATTGTATTTCTTAAGGCTAAAAGAGAAAGCAGATGTTTTAGATGATTCACGTGCACGGTAGAAATATTGACATAACGAGACAAGCACAAAGGATCGCCGTAGGTCTTTTGAATCGAAAAAAGGTAACTGAAAATTTACAAAATTGGGTGAATAATGATATTATTGGTCATATCTATCCTACAGTGTGTCCGGAGGATAGTAGAATAACAAATCCTCAAGTTCCTCAGTTTTCTATTAGAAAAATCCGTTGAAGCAACAGATCCTGAGGATTTTTTTGTACCAATCTGTTCCCCTTTTTTCCGGATACACTCTACTGTTTGTTTTCTACATTATTTTTGGCATATTTTTTGTAACAGTGAAAAACACCTCAAGGAATCAAGATTAAGATCCAGATCCCGGGGGGGGGGGTACTCATATGATCTGGCCTACGTCATGTGCCGCGCTTAAGGGTGGGGTTTTTCAGCATTCCAAAATGCACTGTAAGGGTGTGTTTCTGTGAGATTGCACTGCAAGGGTCGAATTTTAACACAAATTCAAGATAATTGATAAAAAGAAAAGTTTTTACTTCTCGTTTGTTTGAAAAGTTTCTATTGTCTGACAATTACAGCTGACAAGAACAATTTTCTCAGTTTTTCTTTAAAACAGAAAATTACCCAAGCTTCTTTGTTTACGCATATTTACAGCTAAAAATATACAGCACTATAAGGGTTGGGTAAATCATGAGAAAATGCACTGAAAGGGTACCTTTTCAGCCATATTGAACTGCACTGTAAGGGTATGATTTTGAAAAGCAGATTTTGCGCGGCACATACCGTCGTTTCGAAATCGAGTAGCCCCCCCCCCCGGGATCCAGATAGGGAAGTTTCGAGATGACGAGTGTTAGAGATAGCGAGCACTTTTAGCCTAAATTTGCTTGCCAAAAATATAAAGTGCTTTAGGTGACCAGCATCAACTGCTCGGGATATGTATTTTTGGTAAGCTTGATGAAGTCAAATGTATGCTTACGATTATCATTTCACTATTTAAAGTTTTATTGATGGAAAATGCCTTATATTTTCTGGTCTGTAAATTATTACATTTTCCCAATTTCATCTAATTCAAAATAAGCAGAAACGCATTTTCAACACATGACAATTTTAAAAGCGTTTCAACTTTGATTTACATGACTTGATGACAAGTGAGATATTTCAAATTGAGTCAATTTTATTTAAATCAAAAGTAGCCAGAAAAGTGGTCTGTAAAATACCAAAGGCACTTAACAACTGTTAAGTCAGACTTCTAAACTAAAAATGTATATAAAGTTATAAATATTATCAACAAAAATTCTTCAATTGATTGAAAATATGAGTCTCAGACAACGTTTGAGGTGTCAAAACTAAAGAGAGATCTTAATTTTTATGAAAAATTCGCAATATTCTGGTCTGTAAAATACACATTTTTCATCCCACCATCTCGAAACTTTACTTGAATGTTCCTGGCCTTAAAAACTAACATCTGTGGAATTTTAATGAGGTTTACTTGGCCTTTTGCTGAGCTATAAAGAAAAACGTCAAAATTTTTTCTTGTATTTTGGGGCAGTTTTGACCGAATTTTTCAAAATAAATGGACTGTAAATAAAAAAATAGTCGTCTAAAATCCATCAAACTTTCCACAATGCTACAACTATACCGACTGCGAGCAATGAAGGCATTAACATCTATTTCATGGAAGAATTTGGCCCTGTGTGAAATTGAAAAGTTTTTTTTTTTTTTAGATTAGATATTTTCACAAAATTTTGATATTCGGGTCAGTAAAATACACATTATTCGTGCTACCATCTTGGAATTTTTGACACACAATCTTTGATGCTTTATCTAAAACCCTGCAAAGTTTCAATAGGTTTTGATATGTAGTTCATGAGATATCTTGAAATGCAGTACCCTACCCCAGGCAAATCGGCTCCAAAAACGATTGCCACGTACCCTCGAAACACCCCCTCTGAAAAGCTATTGCCCCCTGGTTAGCCTGAAAACCATCGCGATTCTCAAAATATAGATGTGTTTGAACCCAAAAACAGTTTCAAACCTTTTTCGCCGTCAAGGTGGTACCTCATGCCCCATATTGCCTGGACTATTGCTGCAATATATCTTCGTGGACTTTATCCCGGGGGGGGGGGCACCCCGGGGGGGGGCACTTAGGCAAAAATAGGTACGGGGACGTGCCGCTGGTCAGGGTACCTTTTTCAGTGTTGCAGAATTACTGACAGGGTATCTAAAATTGCAAAATCCTAATCTGACAGGGGTGCTATTTCATGATGTGTGTCTGACAGGGTCTGTTTTTGCCGTTTTTGCATGTAGAATTATTTTGCAAATCGTTTTGACGCGGCGGTGAGCAGACCCCTGTGAGGGGTAAACAGATTTTACTAGATTTTGCAAGACTTTATTGTAGATTTTGATTCAGATTTTTTATTTCAACTGTTATATTTTGTTTCTTCCCATATCGTTGAGACATTCCGCTGTAGGCTTAGAACAGCTGTAGAACAGAACAATACTCTCGACTCTTCTGTATTACTCCCTTGACATCCTCTCGTCCTCTTTGTAAAAGCGTCGTTTTAAAGCTTATACTTGCAAAATAGTCCTTTCAAACCTAGACTTCACCAGTTCTGATTTGGAGACCCTTACTGTAGGAGGATCACATAAGATTCCGATTCCTGCTATAACATTCCACTTGCCACTTGAAAACATTTTATAAGTTGTTTTTTGTACAATATAGCATTATTTAATGAAAATCTAACTGCGCCCCAAGACCAATTTGCTGACAACAATATTGAAATCATAAAACATAAATTTTTTTGCTCGCTTCGCCGCATTACACTCTGTTTCTTTAAGTTTATTTTCACTCGATTTTTAAAAATTTTCTAGTCGGTCCCAACCATGGTCGGGTCTGTTTTTCCCTTTTCCATTCATCAAAGATATATCTACTCTTCTCCACTAAATATTTCCTTCCTCATTATACCTAGGAAAATGAATTAGTAAAAGTTTAGAAACTGGTGGGTGGGGGCACCACTTTGGAAAATTGGGAAGGGGGGCGCCATTTAAAAAAAATTGACTTTGGCCCCTCCAGAAAAAATTTCCCACAACGCCACTGGATACTTTGTAATTTCATAACTGTCGTCGTCGATTCTTTTGGTGGGTTTTGAGGTTTAATGTTTATGCAATGCTGTAGTTTTTTAGCCTGGAAATGTTGATATCACGTTATACTTTACGAAAAACGCGAAAAACGTGTATAAAGAGTAGGTTTTTAACATAGAATCTGACAGGGTAGGTTTTTCAGGGAAGAATCTGACAGGGTATAGGTTTTCACAGTAGAATCTGACAGGGTAGGTTTTTCATCGAATTTTTCTTCTGACAGGGTCTATTTTTCATCAAATTTCATTTCTGACAGGATCGATTTTTGAAACTCCAGCGGCACGTCCCCGTCGGTCGTCAAGGTCAGTGCCCCCCCCGGGGGGGGCACTGGGTTTTCCTACTGACGGTATGTGCGGGCCAAAAATTGGCTTTTAAAATTGCACCCTTAGAGTGCAGCAAAAATCAGTGAAAATCATACCCTTAGAGTGCATTTTCCCCCAAATTTTCGATCCCTTTCGTGCAAAAAATGGTCAAAATTCTAGCATTTTTGGTCAAAATATCTAGATTTTTCAAGAATTTTCAGAAATTTCTACCCTTACAGTGCATCTCTAGTTTTTCCGACCCTTACAGTGCATTTTAAACATATTGGAAAAGGTACCCTTAGGACCCGCACATACCTGTCGGTCCTTTTGCCCAGCTGCCCCCCCCCGGGACTTTATCTATAAAATGCACCATTTTTGTTACTTTCGTTTTCTTATTACCATCTGCGATGGAGTCACTATTACTAACCGGAGTTGAACAAAAGACTATACAATGTCTTACTCCGGTTCCACAGGGCTATTCGGAGTTCAACTCCGTATGGAATTTCACTCCGGTTGGAACAATACCAGGCAGCTCTTCATATCCCTTCCTAGCTGGGAGACCCTTCTACTCTGTTTGTGTAATTTCAAAGTATAGCATTTAGTCAAAACGAATAATAATATAGAAATAACAGAGTAGCCGGGTATTTTTGTAGATGCCAAATCTGGTCGCAGAATTCTATTGGCTGTTAAACAATTGATGAAATCACGTCATATTATTGTTTTGATTGGAAGTGCGCAAACCTGATTGGCTAACCTTATCAACGGCTTTCTTGGCACGAAATTCAAACCAAATGTAAACAAATTCAAACTGGGTCAAAAATACCATACTCTCAATGAGTAGCTTCTTATGGGATTATTTCTTATGTGGTGTAAGTTTGAATAGAGAGTATGGATCTCCAGACTAATCCCTTCCTGTCATGCATGACAAGAAAACATTCAATTCAAGAAAAAAAAAACATTCAATTCAATTCATTTTCTATCGTCTCGGATACGGCACGCCGAACCGGGCTCTGGGCCGACTTTTCGATTATACCTCTTTCTTTTAAATCTTTTCTTTTCTAGGTTGTGCTTGCAACACTTTCTAACCTTTGGTTAGATGACGGGTGACTCGAGAGTAGCAGGGCAAGCTTACTCATGGCCACCCCTGATGCCAGACTTTGGTCTTCATCTATCCGCTTTCCATTTATTTCTCAACTTTCTTTAAATTCACTTACCGGTTTTCTCTCCGCCAAATTTGTAAATTTATATTTATTGTCTATCGTAAGATTTCAATTTCAATTTCAATTTCAATATCTTTTTATAACAGTTAAAAATGAGCTAAAAGATACAATTCCATGAATAAAAATATCCTATAAGAGGATTTCAAAGCTATTCACAGTAAAAATAATCTATTATGGAATATAGGTTACAAGGAAAAACATACTATATACGTTATTTTACAGTTTACTATTAAAAACAAAATATAAACAGGGACGAAGGACTATATAGATTGTCCCATGAAACAACTAAGAGAAAAAAAAGCATTTCACCAATAAAATGTGAATTTAGAAATACTATATGTTATGTGGATAAAAAGCTCCACAAGGTTCAACAACCACAAGGTGTCAATTAAAATTATATATAAATCAAAAATGTCTATATAAATCAAAAATGTCTAGAAATATAAGAGATTATTTACTCATTTTTCAAATCTTTCTTCAAATGAGTAGAGAGAGTTGTAGAAGAGTACTCAGCTAATTTATAACAATTCCTATGGTTCCAGAACTGAGGCCCATGGAACATCAGCGGACAGAGAGCTTGGTCAAAATGAATAGTACCAACATTGTTTTTAGAATTTTTCCTAGCGATCATATTGCCAGTTTGAGATCTTTGGAAGAGACAAATCAATGGAGATGGAAGATGATTGTTTAGGAATTTATGTATGAGTTTACATGATTCAAGCTCATATAGTTGATCTATATTAAGTGGGTTAAAGATGATCTCATCCTCCATAGGAGGACAGACCTTGTTAATATAATTTTTACATTTAAGTATGGATTCATTAATTTTACCCAAGCCATTGGTTACAGGGGAACCCCATGAAGTTATACCGTATGTCAGATGTGAGTTCACTAAGGCATAAAAAAGAGATATCATATTCTTTCTAGGAAGAAACCAGCCAACTTTGTGTAGAATACCTATATTCTGCTTAATTCTTGTGTGCAGTCTCTTGAGATGTTCTCTCCAGCTCAGTTTATGATCAATGATTACTCCGAGGTATTTAGCTTCATTGACATGGTTCAGAGTCTGACCTGAAATAGAAATGTTGAAATTAGTTTGTTTGTGCTCACTGAAGATCATATAGTTGGATTTAGAGATATTTAGAGTAAGTTGATTAGCTCCTAGCCAGTCTGAAATCTTGCCAACCTCAACATTAATAAGATTTTGAAGAGCTTCAGGGTTTTTATGACTCATAAAAAGACACGTATCGTCAGCAAACAACGTCTGTGAGAATGATGAATTCAATGGCAGGTCATTAATATAAATCAAGAAAAGAAGGGGACCAAGCACTGAACCTTGGGGGACCCCGTGAGACATGGGTAAGGGTGTTGAATTAGCGTCGTTGCAGTAAACGCTTTGTTTTCTGTTTGCAAGATAACTTCGAAACCATGATAGAACAGGACCCCTTATTCCAATTTTTTCGATTTTTTTTAGCAGTATTGCATGATTAACTGTATCAATGGCTTTTGCCAGATCGAGGAAGATTGCACCACCAGTCTCTTTGTTTTTTTTGCATTTGTAGATAAAATTTGTGAGATGTAGGATTGCACCAGAGGTAGACTTACCTTTCTGGAACCCATATTGACCATCAAATAAAATTTTGTTCTTGTCTAGAAATTCGGTAATTCTCTCATGGACAATTTTCTCAAAGATCTTATCGAATAATGGAAGGAATGATATCGGTCTGTAGTTTTTTATATCCGTCTTATTCCCACTTTTGAAAAGAGGTGTAACTTTTGCATGTTTCAGAAGTTCCGGGAAGACACCTGTGGACAGAGATTTGTTGATTAGTATTGCAAGTGGATTGGAAATTAAATCAGCAGTACCTTTGATGATGTTTATGGGGAAATTGTAAATGTCCTTGGCCTTCTTTGAGTTAAGATTATTCAAATGTGTAAGCACCTCATAATCATTTGTTGGTCGAAAAAAGAAGCTGGAGTTGTTATAATTAATTTTATTTAGATAAGAATTTAGATTATGATGTTTGGAAATTTTTTTAAGAAGGTTGGGTGCCACTTCAGAGAAGTATTTATTGAACCCTTCCGATATTTGATGAGATCCTGTGTAGACTTTATTTTGAAGATTCATGGAATTTGGAAAATGGTTTTTTTTATCTTTACCAAGAAAAGACTTGATGTTCTTCCAGAATTTCTTGATATTGTTTTTCGACAGGATAAATTTGTTCTTAAGATAGATAAATTTTTGTTTGCGAATATCTTTGTTGATTTCATGCAATAGAAGCTTGTACTCTCTATGAACCAGTGGATCTTTCTCCTACATCCATTTACCATAGAGGCAGTTCTTAATTTTTGTTTTTTCCAAGATTGCTGGAGTCATCCAAGAATTTTTTTCTTTTTAAAGTTGTTGTTTGGATGGAGATTTGATTGGTACATGCATGTCAAAAAGTAAATTAAGACCTGTGTGGAAAAAGTTGTACATTTGGTTAATATTCGTTGCACTTTGAAAGATGTTAACAAAGTCAATGTTTGAAAAATCTTCTCTGAAGTCTTTAATGTTAAATTTGGAAAAATCTCTTCTCTTTTTTCTAGTTTTTTGAATAGTTTGTTTAGGGTGAGGCACAAATAAAAAGTTGGGTAAATGATCAGTGATGTGTGGAATAAGGTTACCACTGATACATTCATTGGATATGTCATTGTAAAAAATATTATCGATGAGTGTGTGAGAAGTTTCATTAAATCTTGTTGGTTGAACAATATAAGGAAGAAGACAGCTAGACATCATTGTATCAAAAAAAGTGTTTGTAGGACGGTGGGAGTCACAGTTCATTAAATTAATATTGAAATCTCCCATAATGACAGTCTTTTTGTTTTCTTTGCTGATTTTTTGTAAGATAGAAGATTCAAATTCATTGGTGAACTTCAGAATGTCACTATTTGGATGTCTATAAACAACGCCAACAAGAATCTTACTGTCAAGTTCTATAAAGAGACACTCAAAATCAGAGTTCTTACCTGATGATGAAATTGTCAAGTCATTTCTTTCTTTGTAGTTCAAATTATGTTTGATGTACAATCCAACCAACACCTGCATTTTGACTTTTCCCACTTTTGGCTTCAAGTGGGTGATAGCCATCCAGTGTGGGTTTAGAAACTGGGCTGTTGTCGCTATCCCAGGTTTCAGAGATACCTATAACGTCAAACTCATACTTCAAGATTGTTAATAAGTTAACAAGAGGATCAAAATTTTTATTGAGGGATCTGATGTTTGTGTGAAGAAAGGAAATGTAATCTGATGAAGTATTTTTGGTAGTTGATAAAAAGTTCTTCATGTCATAGTAATTAAAATTTATTAGGCTATCCTCACAGTCTTCATTTAGATTTATGTTAAGTACAGGAAGATGATTAAAGTCTTCAAAATTATTATCAAATTTAATTGATTTGGTTAGTTTGTTAGCAGTTTTAAATTCTTCAAAGGGAAAGTCAAGGGATTGAAATGGAAAATTAAGACAGTCGTTACAAGACCAGATTTTATGGTTTAATTCAAGATTTTTAGAATTAGTGCCAAGACACTTGAGGTGAATGGAGTGATTACCCAGTTTACAATGAATGTGTTTATCAAGACCAATGGTATTATTGCATTCCTTACACACGTTGGAATTAAGTTTAGTAATGTTAGAGTTAAACGTCTCGTGAGTATTTAGGTTATGATTGGTGATGTTTGAGAAAGGAAGTGTATTTGAAATGCATTTTTGACAAAAGTATGGTAGTGGTGAATTAGCTAATTGGTTATAATGCCTTGTGGTAACCTTGATGCATTTGATATGAAGCCAGGTGTTACAGATCTCACAGAAAACCCCACTGTTATTGACGTTCAGCGAGCAAACATAGCATACAGAGGATTCAAAAAGAGCTTTGTAATCGTTAGCGGCCATCATAAAGCATGCGAAAAAGTATTAATAACAGAATAACAAAGAAAATAATAGCAATAGAAAAAAAGTCTGAAAAGAACGTCTTAGTTAGCAGCAAGTCTAATGATATCACTTTTTGAGAGTACAATTTGCTTTTCAGATTTAGAGTTTCTGGAATATTTCTTCCATGCATAGGTGACCCCATTTACAGTGATGACCTTTTCATATAGTCCTGATTTTTTGAGTGCCCTCCAGGCTTCTTTAAAAATGTCACGATTGGTCTCAGTGAGACTCTCATTAAAAAATATCTGTTCACTAACATCAAATCCAACATCCTTTGTTGAGAAGTGTTTCAAATCCCACCTGGCATCATATAAAAGATCTCTAACTCTCCTACTGTTGAATTTAACAATAATTGGTGCATTCTGTCTGGACGAGGTTCTATGACTCACTTCAATATCTTCACGATACAAGTCAAAACCTAATTGGCTGGCAATGTTCAGGACTATTTCATCTGTGTCTTCATCGTTTCTCCTTGGCACTCCAAATATATTGAGCATTTGTCTGCGGCCGTACTGTTCTAATTCATTCATTTTGTTCTCATTTTGTTTCATTTTTTCTTCATGTTTACGGAGTCTCTCTTTCAACTGGTCTAGCTGCTGTTCTTTGGTTTTGTTTTCAATTGATATATTTTTCAATTTAGTTTGAATGTTTTTAATCTCTTTGGTTTGATTATCAAACTTGTCGTTCAGGAAGCCCTGAGATTTTTGAATACCGTGGACTTCGTCTTTGAGTATTTTCATGGCTTCAAATGCAAGTTTAAGTTTACTGCCCATGGCATCAAGTTTACGTTTATTTATTTGTTTATTTGTGGGTTGTTACTTTTTGGTTCTTTGTTTTTATTTTGTTATTGTTGTTAGTTTTAAGGTTTGTCGCTGTTTTGCTTTGTTTGTTTTCAACTTTTGTCCACCACTTAACGCGTTAAGTTGGTGAAAATGATTTCTCGCTCAGTTTGAATGTTTTTGATTTTTAGTTTGACACGCGTTTTCTGAATTTTAATTAGCTTTTTCAGATAAAAACAATTTTCATTTTCATTCAGTATGTCGATTGGCAAGAACTCTACAAACTCCACTCTAAAGCTATTAAATATAATTATTCATAAAATTCACCATTCTTATCGCTTTTGAAGTTTTGAATTGAGCTTTCAGAAAAATTTTCAATGGAGCACCGCTAGACGTAATACTATAAGGAAGCTATATATGAGATTTGAATCTGTTATTTAAATGGTCAAACAAAAGATATAAAATACACAGCTACATAAGCTACGGTACGTGGTTAGATCTGGTTTCGATACTTTTAAAGGTAAAAAAATTAACAAAACTATGAGTTACCTTTTTTGCCTTTTGTGTGCTTACTCTTTCCTGACTTGAAAATTATTTCAACGCTCAACTCAAAACTTTTTAAGAAGGTAGATATTGCTTAAGTAAAAGTGCGCAAAAAAATTGCATTGTATTTCCCGGTCTAACAAAAGTTATAAAAGACACAACACTTTTTGCTGAAAGCATAAAAATGATAAGTTTAGCGGTCCGCTGTGCAAAAAAAATTTTCAACGCTCAACTGAATACTATAAAAGTAGTTAGATAATACTAAAATGAACCTTTATATGAAATTTCAGCCTGTAATTAACGCTCAATCAAAAGTTATAAAGACACGGTACGTTTTGTGGAAAGCATAAAAAGGACAAGTTTAGCAATCCGCTGTGCAAAAAATAACATAGTGTCAAGTAATTAAAGGATAAATCAAAGATAATCAATAAGTAGAACTTTCCTTTCATCACAACAACTCACATCTACTTTCACTTTTTCTGATAAAAAAATATATAAAAACTACAAAACTACATAAATAAAAAAAAAACAAGAAGCCCGTTGGGCGTGAAGGCCGAGCAAAAGTGAAATTTTTGCGCGCGATTTTCGCGAATTTCGGAATTTCTAAATATTCCAAAAAATGTTTAACAAGATTTCAAATTTCCCCCAGGAAAGGGATGGCCAAAGGATTTAAAATTTTACTGCGATCGAACAAAACACAATGAAAAATTAGTCAACAAGGATAATTCTCCCTTTCTTCATTTCTTAGAACAGGGAAACGTAGCATCATGGAAAAAGTTCCAATCTTGTTCAAATTTACACATGAGCTGCATTTTAGTCTCCATTGCCATAATCCATTAATAATCGGTATTTGAAATAATTCTGTGTTGCGAGTTTGAAAAATCAAACCACCAATTCGTTAAACGAGACAGATCTAGAAACAACCATTTTCACACGTAGCATCATGGAAAAAGTTCCAATCTTGTTCAAATTTACACATGAGCTGCATTTTAGTCTCCATTGCCATAATCCATTAATAATTGGTATTTGAAATAATTCTGTGTAGTGTTTGAAAAATCAAGCCACCAATCGTTAAACGAGACAGATCCAGAAATAACCATTTTCACACGTAGCATCAGGGAAAAAGTTCCAATCTTGTTCCAATTTACACATTAACTCCATTTTAGTGTCCATTAACAAATTCCAGAATCAGTTTACTTGAAATATTTCTGTGTCGAGTACGTTGTCGAGTTTGAAAATCATGCCACGTCCCACTGTCACTGTACTGACCGTTGTTTAACAGCGACAGATCCAGAAGCAACATTGTGTCTTATTTAAATTTACACATTTCAGTTTATTTATTTCTATATTAAAAGCAATTATTTCCTAAAAATAAAGTCTTTTTGAAAACAAGAAACTTAAAATGACAGTGGTTTAACGTAGAATTTTCAGTCCTAAAGCTTTATGAAAACTTGAGCAAAAACTATAAGATTTGAGAGAATGTTGAAAAAGGTTTACAAAGAAAAATCACTAAAAGGTTTCTTTGGTTTGAAAGTCTCTAAAGCAAAGAAAATGTTCAAGAAAGTATGAATCAACACGAATCAATTTCCTCGCTTCAACCGTCATCTTGTTTTGTTTTGAAAAACATTTGTTGTTTAAGGAGCGCGAAATCAGAAAATATATCTTTTTTAGCCAGTACCCAACTTTAGCAAGCTTTTCCCTGTCCAGACGGCAAAAAGTGTGGTACTGGTATTAAGCGCTGTTTCTACCAAAATGGACAGACAGAAGGAAACACGGACAAAAAATAGCGAGACTTTCATTAAAGGCCCACTCGCTAGCGCTGGGCCAATAAAAAAAGTCATCCATCTAAACTTCTAAACTTCCGTATGATTCCAATCTGAATAATGAAATAAAAAGCAAATGATTACTTATTCTACTAAAATAACATAAATAATGTAAAAGAATTTTCGCCTGCGGCGCTATCGTGCTCGGTTTGCTTGAATCTTTTTAGCGAAGCTCCTAAAATTTATAATTCGAACCCTATGTATTTGGCTTTACTCAAGTAAATTTAATGAACTTTAAGGAAAATGATAACTTGCTTTGGCACCTCTTTCCCCAAAGGCTTCAAAAATGTAAAGTAATAGCAACAAAAAGTTTTCCTCGGAATCGACTTACTGTGGGGTTGATCCTGTTCATCACGATCATCTGAATCTGTTAGACTGAAAACGTAATAAATAAGTTATGACAATATTTTAGGTAGGATTATGGCATCAAAACATAATGATAAAAACACCTTTTCGGCTTTAAATGATACAAATTCAAAAGTCCACTCAATGATATACAGAATGAATTTTAAATACATGTACATTTTTTTTTATTAAAAGACTTTTTAACGTTTTTGAGATTTTATGAGACAATCCTGGACAAACTATGAAAGACTAATTTTAAGACTAAATTTCGTGAGTTTTTAGAAAAACCTTGCAAATTTCCGCAAAAATTGATTGCCTTAAGGTATATCATTAGACTTACCATTTGTGGCAAATAAACCAACAAACAATAAATGCAGTGGTATTATCCATTATTATTATTTATTGACTAAAAAAAATTGACACTTATCTGAGGTTACATTGTATTTACCAGTCAAACAAAAGTTATCCAATCGACATACTAAACGGTTATTTTCGTTTACGCATGGACCGTGTAGAAAAGTCGAAGTTGTAAACATTTTGTTCTGAAGAAAGAGAGTCGACGAGTGAAGAGACAGCACGAAAACATGATATGTATTTTACGAGACCTTTAATCTTGGCGTATTTAAAATGTAACAGAAAATTACCCTGAAATTATTTTAACTCTAATAATCTTAACTAGATCACTGAGTTACTTCTCCTCTTCCTCTATAGAGTGTCCGGAAAAAAGTGAAATAGAATTCAAATACTGGGATTAAATTCATTTCTCCCTGATACACGATGAGTCATTTATTGTCGTCTCTCTGCATTAAAGGACTTAATCGGACTTAATCGAAAATTCCTTTGTATTTATCTTATCAATCGACATACTAAACCAAAAAAGAATATGTTTATAGGCTTATCGTTTTCTGAAAGTACTGGTTAAAGCATCAAGCAAAAAAACAAATAGTGGATCATTTACTTTTTTTGCTTCGAAATATAAGATTAAAAGGGATTAAAACTTTAAAGTAAAAGTAACAGGAAAGAAAAGAAAGACCCTGCAGCTCTCAAAGCTTGCTCAAAATCAACAAAAATAACTTGAGCTGATGGTTAAGTATGTTCTTCAAGGTTGTTCTACGGGGCAGACCAACCCTGTTTTTACCGAAATTGAAACAAATAAAAAAGCTGAGAAAACGGATTTTCCAAAATAATTAGTAATCTGAAAATAAGTTCAAAATAACATGTATATTTTTTATACGACGGGTACAAAATGCATAAAACATAATGCATATTGCATAATGCATAATGCATAATATTTGAAAAATTTGAATTTTAGAGGCTATAATAAGGATAATTGGAGAGATAATACTTTCAACAAAACAAATATACCATTTTCTACCAGAAAATAAAAGGTAGAAAGCTGTAAATTTGAATTTTGGATGATGAAGAAAATCCACGATCCACTGAAAATGCTTGTTGCCATTTTGATTTTCATAGGGGCATAGTTGTATTTTACAGAGCGTAGTATAGTGTAGAAAAAACACAAAAATATCTCCTCCGTATATTACTTTTCTTACTCGAAAACGTAAATTTTATTGCAAGATCTTTATTCTGGGTTTTATCAGAGATCTTTTCGAACAATTCCTAATATAATCAACTGGTTTTCCCTATCTTACAAATCATTAGGGTCATTAACCATGTGAATGCTTTTTGTTAGATAAGTCAATATAAATTAAAGAGCTTCATGCAAAAGCTAGATCAAAGAAAATAAACTTAGAATCTTTTTACATTCGAATGTTTATGTGTTTACCTTTGTTTGAGAAAGAAAAAGGGGGAAACCTTTCTGATCAATCTGATCTTTTGCATCTTCTTATTATTTATGCTGACGGAAAACCCTTTGTTATTGATTCGAATTTTCTTATTCGTTCGGATTCGAAAAGTAAATATCATGTCTGGGGAAATCCTTCTGATTGGAATGTTTACTTAAGAAACTCTTCTAAAGAGGTTTTCGAGGTTTTAGCCTCTACAAAGGAGAGTTTTAGAAAATATAAAATCGTTCTGTAAATTACACAATACTATTATGTTTTATGCATTATGTACCCGTCGATTTTTTATATGTTTTAAAAAAAGTCTTGGACATGGATCCAAAGATTAAATTGTTCTCTCATAGCCATACAAATGCTAATAGTCTCAGCAATGTCTCTCGACAAACAAGAGTCTTTTGAAACGTAGCGATTGAATGTCCTTAAAAGCAAACCAAAACTAAATTTATCTGACACTGTAGAAGGTGGTTGTAAGCCTTTTCGCACCACCTCCGGTAAATGGTTCCATTCATTCATGTTCTTCTGTTTGAAAGTCAATTCTTTGACTGATACGATTCGACAAGCCCAGGAAAAATTTGTTATTATTGGAATCGCGTTATAGTTTACATGGACAGTTGACGTGTTTATGAGGTTGTGAATGACACCTTCTTGATGTATGTGGGTCAAACCATCTGCGAGTCCAACAATAAAACTACGAACGAAGTTTGAAGTTAGGGACGACTTTTTTTTCAAAAACGACGACAAGGGTACATTTGAGCTGAACCGAAACACAGAATGAAAAAATGCATCATCCGTGCATGTTATCCCCAAAGGGCTTATAATATTTTTATGTTTGTCAATTGTTCGCAGCAATTTCAGTTCATGGCTCAAAATAACGAGCGACTGTTCTTTGGAAACCTTTTTTTTCAAGTTCTTTAAATTGATCATCTCCCCATCTTTTATTGACAATTTAAAGTATTCAAACTCACCATCGCTATAAACAAACAACTTATCTTTCAAATTTTCAACTTCAACGAAGTCAATATCAGTATCAAGCAAGACTTCATCACAATAGCCTATATGGTCTGAGAACAATGCCGAATCACTAATACGGATGGTTCGTTGTTTCAGAGATTTTTCCAGCTTTAATCTACCTAACTCAAAGCTTCGAGTTGTAAGGTAGTGGTTTTTGACAAGTAGTTTCGCATTATCTATTCTGAGTTCTTCCTTTTCCTTATCCACTTTAACAGCATGACGAGAATCATAAGCGACCCCTTTTTGCCTTAATGAACCCCATCTTGCTGCAACTGAATTATCCTGTTTGTCAAGGTTTTCCTGAAAACAAAACAAAAAAATAAATAAAGTTACATAAAAGTACACAAAAATTCACCGTATACACACAACGTAAGAGTATTACAAACCAATTTATTAGTCTACAGTCCTTAAAAAGTGGAAAATGGTAAACAAAAAGCCCCCATAAATTATTTCATATGGGATGTATTTAATGTGTGTTCATAAACTTGAAAGCCATTCACAAAGCCGTTAAATTTGATGTTTTGGTGTTTCTCTTTTTATGTTCTTTATTCTTTTTATTCTCTTTATATGTTCACATAAATTATATAATATAATTTATGAGGATTTTTTAGGGGGTCAGTACAAAAATCCAAGACATAAATGAGTACTAAAAGGTAATACCCCAACCTGTTTTGAAATTGTATCTCTAATTTATGTCATACAAGATAATTAATCTTATTTAAATTAAAAATCCAGTAAAGAAGTTAATTCTTTGCTAAAAAACACAAACCTTTCTATTATTTTTGAAGGAATACTTTTCAATGATTTCCAAGGATTTGATTTCAACAACTTCAGCTTCGCTTTTTTCTTTCAGCAATTCAACTATCTGTTTCTATAAATTGATAGATAAAAATCATATTTATAATTTTTAAAGTCCGTTTCAAAATATTTGGCGGTCCGCACATTTTCTTAGTACACAAATTTTGTTTTTATCTAAATACCACCTGCTTTTCACTTAGTACACTTGGTGAATAACTGCATTATCCAAATTTGACAAGTGGACCACTGCAGTACTAAATGTCATTAGTGGGGCCCCCCCAGCGGTTTGCGTGAATGCGTGAATGGGCTTTTTTGGTTGCGTGAATGCGTGAAGATTGAAAAAAAATTGCGTGAATGCGTGAATTAAAAAAACTTGCGTGAACGTGAAAATCCATTTTCTATTGCGTGAATGCGTGAATCTGCCCTGTTTTTTACGTGAACTCGGGGAATTTCCCTTTTCACCCAGTTTGCAGAACGTGGCACGTTTGTTCGAGATTTTGAGTGCAGCACCCGCCAAAAGTCGAGTGCAAGTACATATTTTTTCTTTTATAAGCATAACGTTTATAAGCATATGCAGGCTCAGTTTTTGGTCACTAAACAATGGCTCTATTATTTGAGAACAATAGAATGCTAAGCATAATGTGATGAGCCTGATGTAGGGGCAGACACTTGCTTATAAAAAAAAAAACATGTATAGTTTAGTCAGCCCTCACCACAAATCTTTAATTCAAAGAAATATTTAATACCCACGATGCAGACTTTTGAGAACCTCATTTCTTGGCAAAATCAGTCTGAAATGGAGTCGTATTTAAGCACATCAGAGTGTGAAAATAGAAACTTTCCCCTGTCGGCGCAAACCATGGTTGCGCCTCCCTTAGTCGCTATGTTTTCGGCCCCTCCACGTTAGGAAATCAAGACGCGACCCCTGATGAACAAATGTTCATCCTTTTACCTCATTTTGCACTCTATCAAGCGATCGTACCTCGCCTCTTAATGAATTTAGACTACATTCTTTTTCAATGGTGTTAAAGATAGCATTTTTAGCCAACCGCGAGGTGACAGAAATGCAAAAAATTTCCTCTCTGCGCAAACCATGGTTGCGCCTCCTTACCCCTTAGCTAAGCATTATGGTGTCACCCTGGAGTTTGTTTGACCTATTTTTGATAATGATTAAGATATTTTTTGTACAAAAATCACCTTTTCTAAACGACAGTGACATGTTAGAAGAATAAAATATTTTGCGTGATGGCATGTGATTAAAGTTAAAAACTTACGTAGCACTTTATTAAGCTAATGTGCTTATAGTCAGGTGTACAGGAAAAAATCACTACTGAGTTAAGTTTTTCTCAAGTGCATGACCAGATCCGGTCGAAAAATCTCGAGTGTAGCAGCCTTGCCATTTTGGTTCCGCTGGGGCGCCTCGTATACGAGGGCATTCTACCATTTATATTAGATTGCAATGTCTAACGTCTGCCCCACTCTCGAATACTTAACAAAAACAAACGACTTCTCTGATAATTCAGACTCTGCAAACTGGCTTTTCACCCAAATGTGTAGAAATGTTTGACAATTTCCCCGATTTTTCCGAAAATTTCCCCGATTTCCCAAAAAATCGGGTTTGCGTGAATTTCGAGAAAAACTTGCGTGAATGCGTGAATTGCGAAAAAACTTTGCGTGAATGCGTGAATTTAGGGTCCGCTGGGGGGGCCCCATTAGTGTCATGTGCTAACTGCCTGTCCCCCTGAACACAACAAACTCCAACCAAAAATAATTCAATTAAGGTAAAAATGGTGAAATAGAAGACTTACTGGTAACGTTTTCTTCAAGCGATTAATTGTTTTTTTTTTGTATCTGCCTGGCAGGGCATCCAATACTACTTTTGACTTTTCGAATATTTCATCAATAATCATTCTTATAATTTTACTTTACACTGAAATGAAAAAAAAAACATTGCTGGAAAACAGGAACCTAAAAATACCATTTGCTTGCGGTACATATCAAGTGGATTTTTGTTATTTTGATACATACACTCAGATATTGTCTCAAAATTGCTGACATATACATAAATAATTTTAACTTCCAGCGTCTTTGGCCATCATCGACGCGTCCAAACAAGCAATGCTATGGGTGACTTTAAACCTTTTAAAAGCACCCAGGTCTAAATTTAGCTTCCGATTAATTATTGTCAGTATTTCCATTTAAATTGAGAAAAATACGATTGAATAATTTTATGAGCTTTCAGAAGATGTATAAATTCAAATTCAAAAAAAAAAAACACAAAACATCTAGATAAACCTATGAGCTTTAAAAAAATGTTATGTTCTACATGAAAATTTCTAGTAATGGTACAATTTAGACCCATATTACATAATTTAAAATTCTTGTCCTGAAATTCAACAAATGTAATTGATGGTTCATTTAGCAAGTCTCTCAAAAACAAATTGCATTACTTCGCCATAAATATCTAAACCATCATTTGGACTTTCCCTCAAAACATCAATAGAGTCATCCAACTCTTGTATATCCTGGTCAGTGAGAGGTAGCTCAAAACGTGGCAACACCACTTTAATGGAATCAGGTTCAGTTAAGGATTTAGTGCTTCTATATTTTTGAATGATGTTATTGTAATCTTCAGGATCTCTTCTAAATATATTGTTCATGGCTGTTAAAGATCTATTTGAATTAATAAGTGAGGCATTAAACCACATTTGTTTGGGAGTTTGGCTTCCTTCTGACCGGACTGCGTGAATATTATGAGCTTCTTTCCAGAATGTGAGGGATTTTTGTATACGTCGCCCATAAACATGATGCAAACATGCCAAGTGAATTTCATTATTGATATCTAAGATATGCCATCCTTCCATTAAGGTGAACAAATTGTAAAACTTTTCCAACACTTTTATAAAAACATCTCTCCAGAGACGCTCTATACGAATATTATGGACTGATTTTCCTGTTATAAAACTACCGCGATCTACTCCATTGATTTCTTCCATCAATTTGTTGATATGGACGAATTCACTTCCTTTGTCAGCTCTAACACGACTAGGAATTTCGTATTGATTTATACCACTTAAAAAGTCAGACAGCATAGATGCAGCAAGATTATTAGTGTGAAGTTGAAGAACAACTATGAGTCTACTATAGCCATCAATACATCCATTGACCACAAAGTTCCACCTGCAATCAAATAAAGAAATTGGTACAGGAGGCACCCGGGGAGGCAATTAGCCTACATAATCTTCTAAAAAATAGCGTTAATCTAGGTAAGTAGACGGATGAGATAAACTAAAAAATATTATCAACAATTCTTGATAGAAATCAATGAACACCATTAAATGAGCAGGAAAATTACTTTAAATTATTGGTCAGTTATTTTCTTAAAATCAGAAAATCTATCGCTCGGTGATTTCTTATTTCTGGTCGGTTTTAACCGATAACCGACCACTATTTCGATCACTGTAATCCCCACTGAAATCCAAAAAATCCAAAGTTCCACCTAAAGATTTGGGACCGAAATCAATAAATCCTAGTTAGGGGGAGTGCACACTATGTTTAAGTTATTACCTGATGAGTTTGTGATGGGTGTCAATATGCCAAAGAGAATTTGGGCTTGCAACTCTGTAAAATAATAATTTGAAAAAAAAATTAACTTGCATATTAAAGTGGTAAAAATTTAGAGGAGTCCTTTTTTTAAGCGGTGGCAAAATGGATGACATTATCAGGTGCTAAAAACGTTTAAAATTCTCTAAATCATTACAAAGTGTGTCAGATGTTATTACAAAGTGGGTCATCTTTTGGTATTACAAAGCGCGTTAATTTTTATTACAAAGTGCATAAATTTTTATTACAAAGTGCATTAGTTTGTTTATTACAAAGTGCGTCAGTTTTTATTACAAAGTGAGTCAGGTATTACAAAGTGCGTCAAGGTGTATTACAAAGTGCATCAGGTATTACAAAGTGTGGCGTTATTACAAAGTGTGTTAGTACAGAAGTCGTTATTATAATGCAATTGTTGTCTTTTTGTGTCTGAAAAATCTGAGCCTGACTTTAAAATATTTCGGAATACTGGAATTGTTTCGGTATCAGAAATCCATGAATTTTTGCTTTGGGATTTCGTTAGTATATAGTTTTTATCCCCCTATTTTCGGAATTCGTCCATAAAAAATGGAAATTGAAAAAATATTAGTCAAAACAAGGAAAGATTTCCCCAAAAAATTGGTATCGGAATTTCAAATATTTTTAGCAAAATTGTTTGGTATTTCGGAATGCAAACCCTGTACGCCCCCTTTTGATGATGATTTCAATGATTGGCCAAAAAATACCTCTCATGGGTATATAGTGAAGATATGTAATATATACCGTGAAGTTGGGTAACTTGCATCAGTGGAGGCTAACATGCATAGCCCTCAAATGGATGACCTGGCTGGTCCTTAAAATACAAAGTTAAATCAAAACAAAAATGGTAGAGCTGCGAGCGAGCGGAGCTCCGTAGTTCATTTGTTTTGAAATTTTGCTGCTTTGATTGGGCAGTCATTTGAGGGCTATGCATGTTAGCCTCCACTGATGCAAGTTACCCGACTCCACGGTATCTGTCATTATTGTAGTAAAAAAAAATTAATTCAAAAACTAAATCTGTATATAAAAAGATGAAACCTATAAACACGTCTTGGGATGATTTTGGCCCATCTTCTTGTTGTACCAACAGGGTCTACCTCAGCAAGTAACTTTGCAACTCGGTCCCTTTGAACTTTAATAGGTGGATCTAAATTCATTAGCATGGCCTTGACCTCCCTTATTCCAGAGTTTGGATACTTCAAGTTAATTGATTTGATTTGAAGGGTAAGGTCATCGTCTGCGATAATAGTGTATCGTTTCCTTACTCCAATCATATTATTCCTTCTTATGAAGTTGTGTATTGTATTTGGATGGACCTTTGCCCCTAGCAAACCATCAGTGGCTATCTTGACCACAGAGGTACCTAGTGAGAGTAGCTGCTCTAAAAGGTCTTTATTGATAATATAAGCATCATTTCCTCTTTTTCCATTTCTTTTCTTGGCCAATTTAACATCTAACAGTTGATTTTCGCAGTCATCAATTACTAGACTGCTAATCGAGTCAATCTGACTTTTAACTCGTGCATATTGCTCATCAGTGATTACATCTTTTAATCTATCAAGATTTCGAAGGGATAGATTTACACGTTTATAAAAGCTTTCATCTCGTGAATTTACATCTGACCTACTAAGTCCTTCAACAAGGTTTTTGATATCATCATACAATTCATCTGTACCTTTGGTTCGACTTCGAACATCAGCCATTTTGTGATCATCTTCATGCTTCTTTCATCGCGCATCATCACATGTCTATTTTAAACATGGTTTAAGCTAGACTAATTCGGGAAATTTCATGTTTTGATGTACTAGATGAACAAAATATACACTGAAACCTGGTTTAAGCAGCAAAACCAAGTTTATGCTTTTTGATGTTCATCTCGTACGCCATAGGTAACGGATTTTAACTGGAAGAGCCCTATAATATCGAGATATGACCAAGAAGAAAAATCAGCTCCGATCAGAAAACTAGATTTCACTTGAAGAAAGGGTCTTTGTATTTTTTATTTACTAAAAGGGTTGGGGTGGTTCAGCTGAACCATTTGAACCCCCTCAGATCCGCCGCTGAGAAATGTAACATTATTCTTAGAAAGGCTTCTCTAGTTTTATTTAATTTTTTTTGAATGAATGAGATTTCTTTTCTCTAAACTTTAACTAGAAAAATTTACAAAATCAACCTGATGAAACAACCTTTAATAGGTTTACAAAGCCATCAGGCAGTTAAAGTACTGTGGTAAATAAAGGAACGTTATGTACATTTAAAAATAGCTATATGTTTAGCTACAAGAATGGCGTGGGTTTGGCGCGAAAATGGAGAATATATACATATGATTACTACTAAATAATAAGAAATGGTTATAAGATAACTATGAAATAATTTTTTGTTTCAAAGATGATAGAAAGCTACTGAATGGATTCAGATCTTTTATTTGGACACCGTAAGCATTCCAGAAATGAGGACCGTAAAACATAATTGGATGGGCAGCAACGTCGAAGTGTATCACCTCCATACCTCCGTTATTTACGAGTCTGGTTTTATGTTCATGATCAGGTTCATTAAACAAAGATTTAAGTGAAGATGGAATATTATTAAGTTTAATGTAACTATATATTAATTTACAACATTGTAATTTATATAATTGGTTTAGAGTTAGCGGTGCAAAAATTTCTTCATCATGGTGTTTGTATTTATTGATTTTGTTGATTATTTTATTAGTTACGTCATTTATCCTTGATAATCCCTTAGTTAAAGGAGATCCCCAGGATGTAATGGAATATTGAACATGAGATTGAATGAAACTATAGTATAGCGAACGACTGACATAGTTGGGGACTAGATAACTTACCTTCCTCATTATACCTGACCCTTGTTTGATTTTCGATAGGACACTGTTTACCTGTTCTTTCCACTTTAGCCTGTCATCAATCATTACTCCTAAGTATTTTGCTGCGTTAAGCCTGGTAAGAGCATCATTACCCATGATAATATTGAAGTCCTCTGTATTCTTTTTCCCTGTAAAAAGAAGATAGCAAGATTTTTTCACATTCAAAGATAACCTATTATTTTTCAACCAAGTTTCTATTTCTTTGATTTCGTGGTTTACAAGAGTTTCTAAGTCTTTTAAACTCTCATGTTCTGCTAGAAGACACGTATCGTCAGCAAAAAGGGTAAACGAGAAGATTTTAGAAGCATCAGGAATGTCATTGATGTAAATAAGGAACAGAAGTGGGCCTAGGACAGAGCCTTGTGGTACTCCATATTTCATATGGACAGGACTAGATAACTTACCATGTACACTGACACACTGTTGTCGATGACTGAGATAGCTCTCAAGCCATCCTAGCATAGGACCTCTGATACCAACCTTAGAAAGCTTTCCTAGTAAAATGGAGTGGTTGACAGTGTCGAAGGCTTTTGCCAGGTCTAAGAAAATTGCACAGCAAGATTTATTGTTTTTTAGTGCAGAACTGATTTTCGATGTTAAGTCGAGTACTGCATGAGAGGTGGATTTAGATTTTTGAAAACCATATTGGTTTGGAGCTAATATTTCGAAATCAGTGAAAAATTTCATTAAACGTTTGTGAACAATCTTTTCGAAAATCTTGTCAAAAATTGGCAATATGGATATTGGTCTGTAGTTTTTGATGTCATTCTTAGCACCGTTTTTGAAAAGAGGAATTACTTTTGAAAGTTTTAACTTACTTGGAAAATTTGAAGTGGTAATCGAATGGTTGATGATATGACTCAAAACTGGAGAGATCAGGTCACTTACTTGTTTGATTACAGACAGAAGCAGCCACTGAGGCAAAACACGAAAAAGCCGTTCCTTTTTGCCAGCCAGGAGAAAATTTCTATAAAATGAACATAATTGGGTTGTCCGGAACGGCTCCAAATTTCCAGCTGGAAAAGAAAAATATGCCAGGAAAATGGAACAAACTGCACGGGAACAGCTCTCAAAAAAAAAGTTTTGACCTTTTCCTTAAAATAGCCGTTCACATTTGCCAGGAGGAGATATACAAATGTATAGGAACGGCTCTTTATTTCCAGCTGGAGATCAAAAAGGAAAATAAAGGTAGCAAACGTCAGAGCAATATAGATATTTTATGGGAACGGCTCTCTATTTCCAGCTGGAGATAAAAAAGGAAAAATGTTAGAGCAATATAGATATTTTATGGGAACGGCTCTCTATTTCCAGCTGGAGATAAAAAAGGAAAAATGTTAGAGCAATATAGATATTTTATGGGAACGGCTCTCTATTTCCAGCTGGAAATAAAAATGCAAAAATTACTGTCCCAAAATTGCCTAGAATGATTACAATATTTAATGGGAACGGCACTGTATTTCCAGCTGAAAAGAAGTGAAAATGTAGCACTCTTAGCTCAGGCATTTGGCAGTCCTTCAAGTGACGATAGGCCGGGGAGGGGGGTACTTAGGCAAAAATGGATGATGGGTATGTGCGGACGGTAAGGGTCGGTTTTTTCACCTTTCAAAGTCTCTTTAAGGGGAAAATCAGAAAGTTTTAAATTAGTCTCTCTAAGGGTCGGAAAATTCAAGATTTTTAGGAAATTTTTTGATTTCCAGAGAAAAAATTGTAATAAAGTCTCTCTAAGGGTATCACTTTTTTCAAAAGTCTAAATAAAACAATTCAAAAAGTCTCTCTAAGGGTTGGTTTTTCGGAGGTCCCGTCCGCACATACCCCTCATTCACCAACCCTAGTACCCTACCCCCCCCGGGACGATAGTTACAGAGTATAACGCCATGAGAATCTATCACATGCGTATACTTATTCAAAGGTCGAAAATCAAGTAGAAAGTTCGCTAAAGGCCCTTCTGCGGAGAAAACACTACTTTAATCATAGAAATTTTAGCGAGACTAATTTTAGCGTATATTAGCGAGCCAGGAAAATCTTGATTTTTTTTGGATTTATTTTAGCGAATCATCATTTCAGAAAACTTCGCGTGGATAAATTTTAGCGAGTACTCGTATTACATCATTGATTGAATTCGTTTTATAGCATTTCTTTGCACAGAAACCCTTCATATTGATAAAAATGTATCAAGGCAATATAACCAGAAATTTCGCGTGGATAAATTTTAGCGATCTGATGATTCAGCGTGTTTTGGCGAGATTTATTTTAGCGAAAATAGGGAAAACTCGCTAAAACACTAAAATTAGTCTCGCTAAAATTTCTACGATTAAAGTACTTTAAAAGTCTATTTAAATTCTCCAAATCCGAATGTTCTGGATATTGGGATTTTTGAAGGCACTATTCGAACATTTTGATAGTATAGCAAAAGAGCCCACCGGGTGCACTCGATCAAAACAGGACGGGTATGTGCGAGGCATAAGAATACCTTTTCACGCCTCAAAAGTCTCTCGAATAGGGTGTAGATTTATAAGTTAGTCTCTGAAGAAGAAGTTCCAAAATCACGAAAATCGAGAGTTTCCCTCAGAAAGGGTCAAAATTCCCAGAAATTTCGAACAAAACTTGGTGAAAATCAACCAAAATTTGGGGAAAATCTACCAAAATTTAGGAAGTCTTTCCAAGGGTTCCCAAAAAAAGAAAATTTTACCTCTCTAAGGGTTTATTTTCGGTTGGACTAATTAAGGTTTATCTTTTCCATGTATTGGGTTCTTCCAGAAAAACATTGTACATGAGGGGTGGAGGATATGACAATTTTTAGTGATTTATCCCCCGAACAGGGTGACTTTTGCCCCCCCCCCCCGGACAATAGGTTTACCCCCCCGGACAAGCATCTGCGGACACCCCAAATTACCCCCGGACAGAGCAAATTTACCCCCCCGGACAAGGCAAATTTTGATGATTTTTTGCTACCCCCGGACAAAATATCCTCCACCCCCCCCCCCATGTACAATTTTTTTTCTGGGAGAGCCCATTTTTACAAAATAATCATAGAATTATATTGATCTAATAAGAGTACAATAAATTGAAAAATATCTACAATACTGGCAAAAAGTAATGGAATTTTCTTTTCCTGGTTAAAATTTGAAGCTTTCCCCCCTTTCCCCCCCTTTTACAATGTTGAATTTCACAGTACAGACTGCAAAATGACACTCAACATTGTAGGGAGGGGGAGGGGAGGGAAATGACAAGAAAAAACCCTAGAATATGTAAAATTCCATTTACTTTTTGCCAGGATTGTCTTTATTTTCAAATTGAAAGAAATTTTGCATTAGGGGACCAAAAATTTTCCAAAAAACACCTCAAAGAGCTCTCTGAGTGCTCCTGCATGCTTTCGTACGTTACTTTGGCTACCATTTTGTTTGTTTTGATTTTGAAGTCGCGAAATCGAAAGTGACAGCCTCGTTTCGGTGCGGCGGGAAAAATTCGAATTTTTCGCATGAAAAACGTGGAAAACGGATCCAGGGAGCCAGTTTTTGAAGGAGGAAGTCCACGACTTTGGAATTTTTTAAAAAGTGGTGCTTATAAGAGTAAAATAAAGACAAAAGTGTGACTAAAATACTATCAAAACAAAAATAAACTAGTAAATAAAGAAACTATGTATATACATTGACTATAAGCTGTGTAAATCTGATCAGAATTATTATGCCTATAGTGGTGACCTTTTTTACTACTGAGAGAAAGCCCACCCCGATCCCACTCACTATGGGCATAAAAATACTGACAGAACATAAAATAAAATTTGTATGAAGCCTAAAAATATCCTAAAGTACATGAATATATGTTCTAAATAATGTCTTTTGTTATATTTACAGTTTTAAAAAGTAAATTGAATAATATGGCAACTAAAAATGGTAAAGGAAAGAAGCGTAACAGTAATAGTGGTAAGGAATCCCGAAGACAGACATATTTGATCACCTACAGCCAAGCGGACTTATCGATTGTGCCAACGCGGGAGTCATTCGCTGAAATTTGGGTAAACGCATTTGGCGGACCGAAAGCTGTCAATCATTGGGCTTGTTGTAAGGAATTGCATGAAGACGGTAACCCCCACTATCACCTGGCGTTAAAATTGATGCAGCGCACTCGTTGGGTGGAAAAGAAAAATGGAGTGGAGGAGGCCTACCCGGGGTTAAAGTGTCATTTCAGGGAGTTTCACACGTGCTATGAGGACGCCTTTGAGTACATTAAAAAGGAAGACGAAGACTATGTAGTTTCAGACAATCACCCATATCTTTTAAATAGGCCCCGTACAGCTAAGGCGACAGAGAGCAGAATGAATAACAGCAGGCAAATGAGTGAGGGGGAAAATGATGATAGCGGAGAAGATTCACCAGCAAAGAGAGGTAGGAGAGAAAAGGTCAAGTTAGATGAGATATCGGTTTATGAAATTATAACTAGGCGTGATATTAAAACTGAGGACGATCTATTATTGGAAGCCAGGCTTCAGTATGATGAAGGTAAAAGTGATCTTTTGAGTTTTGTGCTGAGACAGAGCGCTACGAAGAAGAAAGAATTGATAAAGACAGCTTGGGGCGTCAAAGATTCAAAGCGAAAGGCAGATAGAAAGAAAATGAGTAGGATGCAGATCTTGAGAGAGGCCAGGGACATGGAGTGTGTTTGTAATGATCAATACAGGCTTTGTGCGGTAGAAGTTTTGGAAAGAAATGAAGTAGACATTGCCAAATTCAAAGCGGCAATTCTGCAGGCTATTGAGTTTGGGCGGGACAAAGGGAACAATGTTATGCTAACTGGGCTTTCCAATTGTGGGAAAACCTTTCTATTGAAGCCGCTACTAACAGTTTTTGAAACCTTTTCGTCACCTGCTACGGGGACTTTTGCTTGGGTTGGTGCAGAAAAAGCTGAAGTTGTCCTTTTGAACGACCTCCGCTGGTGCGAAAAACTCATTGCGTGGTCAGATTTCCTCAACCTTCTGGAAGGATGGCCCATACATCTACCAGCCCCCAAAAACACTCACCCTGAGGACATTGTATGGGAAGCAAGAACCCCTATCTTTGCAACGTCAGATGATAAATTGGTTAAGATGGAGGGTCACAGGATCGACAAAGATAACACTAAAATGATGGACAACCGCTGGGTTTATTTTGACTTTCGCAGACCGCTAAAAGTTACACGAAAAATAGAGCCCTGCGGAAAGTGTTTTGCCAGATTTATAATGTCCTAGAGTATATAATATAGTTTGTTTACAGAATTGAAATCTTTTAAATAAATTTTCATGGGAAATGGGCATATTTCCAACGGTGTCCGGACCGGACACCGTCAATTATAAAAGAAATAAATTAAAATTTATTTTTAATAATTGACGGTGTCCGGTCCGGACACCGTTGGAAACCCAGTTATATTGGTGATATCTCGGTTTAACTGGTTGAAAATCTTAAGTAAAGGAAAGAAAAATTAAAAAAGAGTTCAATTCTGTACCAAAGTAGATATGTTTTCTATATATAGATTTTCATACCATTATCAGTACTTGGTTCTTATCCCATTATTCTTGATGACCAAATCAATTCTTTTCGGCATTGAGTCTATCGTGCGGTCAATGATTTCTGGGCTATATGATAAGATCGTGTTTCGAACTCTTCGACAAAACTCCTCAAAGGTCTCGCGTTCAATTTTTCCTTCTAATGCGTCTTCGTTCAACTTTCTCCGGATATTATGGAATGCGTTTTCAATAGGATTAAGATCTGGACTACGGGGCGGAATTTTGAAAAGCCGACAGCCTACAGCATCCATGGCCAACTGTGCTGCTGCTGAATTTTGACTGGGGTCACCATCTTGCAAAAACAATTTTCCTCGTGGGTTTGCTGACGATTGAAACATTTCAGGGAACCGTTCTTTAATGTAGCCTTGGCAGAACTCACCATTTACTTTTCCTGTAAAATGGTGGCATTCCATGAATCCTTTTCCGTATGCAATAGCGCAGAAAAATTTGGCAGTGCGGGAACCAACTCCTTCCTTTTTGCCCTTGGCGGTGTTGTGCAGGTCTAATTCTTCGCCTCTCTTCATGTATGTCCTTGTCCGGCAAGTTTTGGCATAATCACAAGGGTTAGTTTTGTGTACGAAGGATACACCGTCCAAGTAAAATCCAATTCCTTCCTTCCAAAAGTTTGTGGGTAGTTTTTTGCACCGTTTAGCAAATTTCATTCTTTTCTTTAGGTCTCCCTTCAATAGGATGCCTTTCTTCCTACACTGTTTATACTTGTAGCCTGCCGCATTCAAAACAAATCGCACAGTTCTTGGGGCAAGGTGATAAACCCCTGCTTCACGGCGAATGTGTGTTGCATTAAAAGTACCGTACTCCTCTTTTAGTTTTCTCATTGCAGCAAATATTTTTCTGCGGTCTCGGTCAGTCACTTTAGGTGGTCTTCCCGTCCGTTTTTTGGGCTCACTCCCAGTGTCATTAAGTGTCTTTTTCATGTGCCGATTAATAGTTGTACGTTTGTATTGCGGATACGCCTCTTGTAATTGTTTCAACGTTTCGCCTTTCACCTGATGTAAATATCGCAACACCATAGATACTTGAAGTGGTACTTTCATTTTAAACTGTTTTCACTTTTTTATTTTTTCTATTGTTATATTTTTTATCCTTAAAGATAAAAATACGTTGATATTTTAGTATTATATATTAATATATAATAGTAGAGCGTTGGCAAGTCATTAATATATCATAGTCATTTTGATAGTCATCATGGAAAACCGGGAAAGAAAACCTCTCCGCACACCACAGACACCTTTTGTAAATTATAATTGAAAAAGTGAGCGGCCGAACTTTTAAAAATACCGTTAACAAATTTCATCCTCTAACTTGATTACCCGTCTCTTCAAGCAGATTGAAGAACAACAACAAAGGAACTCCATTCAAGTAACCCCCAACACTAATTTAACTTGGAACATTTCAATACTTTTTGCCTTTTTTTCTACTCCGGTAACAACAAAATAAGATGTAAAAGTTTATAGCTATCCTGTTTTCGCAAAGTGTGCGGCGGAGAGTCATCGCAACCCCATTGTTTACCACTTGTATATAATAGTTTACGACCTTGTTTATTTGTTGTTGTTTACCTTAGTAGTTTTTATAGCTTTTAGATTAATATACTCTTGTAGTAGGAACCCATCAGAACAAAAGAAGACACAAAGTATTGTCCCTCGAGGGGACATCAAAAAAAATTCTTCAAAAAAAATTTCAAAGTCCAGACCACCTGACTCCTCCAGACAATACTGGCAAAAAGTAATGGAATTTTCTTTTCCTGGTTAAAATTTGAAGCTTTCCCCCCTTTCCCCCCCCTTTTACAATGTTGAATTTCACAGTACAGACTGCAAAATGACACTCAACATTGTAGGGAGGGGGAGGGGAGGGAAATGACAAGAAAAAACCCTAGAATATGTAAAATTCCATTTACTTTTTGCCAGGATTGTCTTTATTTTCAAATTGAAAGAAATTTTGCATTAGGGGACCAAAAATTTTCCAAAAAACACCTCAAAGAGCTCTCTGAGTGCTCCTGCATGCTTTCGTACGTTACTTTGGCTACCATTTTGTTTGTTTTGATTTTGAAGTCGCGAAATCGAAAGTGACAGCCTCGTTTCGGTGCGGCGGGAAAAATTCGAATTTTTCGCATGAAAAACGTGGAAAACGGATCCAGGGAGCCAGTTTTTGAAGGAGGAAGTCCACGACTTTGGAATTTTTTAAAAAGTGGTGCTTATAAGAGTAAAATAAAGACAAAAGTGTGACTAAAATACTATCAAAACAAAAATAAACTAGTAAATAAAGAAACTATGTATATACATTGACTATAAGCTGTGTAAATCTGATCAGAATTATTATGCCTATAGTGGTGACCTTTTTTACTACTGAGAGAAAGCCCACCCCGATCCCACTCACTATGGGCATAAAAATACTGACAGAACATAAAATAAAATTTGTATGAAGCCTAAAAATATCCTAAAGTACATGAATATATGTTCTAAATAATGTCTTTTGTTATATTTACAGTTTTAAAAAGTAAATTGAATAATATGGCAACTAAAAATGGTAAAGGAAAGAAGCGTAACAGTAATAGTGGTAAGGAATCCCGAAGACAGACATATTTGATCACCTACAGCCAAGCGGACTTATCGATTGTGCCAACGCGGGAGTCATTCGCTGAAATTTGGGTAAACGCATTTGGCGGACCGAAAGCTGTCAATCATTGGGCTTGTTGTAAGGAATTGCATGAAGACGGTAACCCCCACTATCACCTGGCGTTAAAATTGATGCAGCGCACTCGTTGGGTGGAAAAGAAAAATGGAGTGGAGGAGGCCTACCCGGGGTTAAAGTGTCATTTCAGGGAGTTTCACACGTGCTATGAGGACGCCTTTGAGTACATTAAAAAGGAAGACGAAGACTATGTAGTTTCAGACAATCACCCATATCTTTTAAATAGGCCCCGTACAGCTAAGGCGACAGAGAGCAGAATGAATAACAGCAGGCAAATGAGTGAGGGGGAAAATGATGATAGCGGAGAAGATTCACCAGCAAAGAGAGGTAGGAGAGAAAAGGTCAAGTTAGATGAGATATCGGTTTATGAAATTATAACTAGGCGTGATATTAAAACTGAGGACGATCTATTATTGGAAGCCAGGCTTCAGTATGATGAAGGTAAAAGTGATCTTTTGAGTTTTGTGCTGAGACAGAGCGCTACGAAGAAGAAAGAATTGATAAAGACAGCTTGGGGCGTCAAAGATTCAAAGCGAAAGGCAGATAGAAAGAAAATGAGTAGGATGCAGATCTTGAGAGAGGCCAGGGACATGGAGTGTGTTTGTAATGATCAATACAGGCTTTGTGCGGTAGAAGTTTTGGAAAGAAATGAAGTAGACATTGCCAAATTCAAAGCGGCAATTCTGCAGGCTATTGAGTTTGGGCGGGACAAAGGGAACAATGTTATGCTAACTGGGCTTTCCAATTGTGGGAAAACCTTTCTATTGAAGCCGCTACTAACAGTTTTTGAAACCTTTTCGTCACCTGCTACGGGGACTTTTGCTTGGGTTGGTGCAGAAAAAGCTGAAGTTGTCCTTTTGAACGACCTCCGCTGGTGCGAAAAACTCATTGCGTGGTCAGATTTCCTCAACCTTCTGGAAGGATGGCCCATACATCTACCAGCCCCCAAAAACACTCACCCTGAGGACATTGTATGGGAAGCAAGAACCCCTATCTTTGCAACGTCAGATGATAAATTGGTTAAGATGGAGGGTCACAGGATCGACAAAGATAACACTAAAATGATGGACAACCGCTGGGTTTATTTTGACTTTCGCAGACCGCTAAAAGTTACACGAAAAATAGAGCCCTGCGGAAAGTGTTTTGCCAGATTTATAATGTCCTAGAGTATATAATATAGTTTGTTTACAGAATTGAAATCTTTTAAATAAATTTTCATGGGAAATGGGCATATTTCCAACGGTGTCCGGACCGGACACCGTCAATTATAAAAGAAATAAATTAAAATTTATTTTTAATAATTGACGGTGTCCGGTCCGGACACCGTTGGAAACCCAGTTATATTGGTGATATCTCGGTTTAACTGGTTGAAAATCTTAAGTAAAGGAAAGAAAAATTAAAAAAGAGTTCAATTCTGTACCAAAGTAGATATGTTTTCTATATATAGATTTTCATACCATTATCAGTACTTGGTTCTTATCCCATTATTCTTGATGACCAAATCAATTCTTTTCGGCATTGAGTCTATCGTGCGGTCAATGATTTCTGGGCTATATGATAAGATCGTGTTTCGAACTCTTCGACAAAACTCCTCAAAGGTCTCGCGTTCAATTTTTCCTTCTAATGCGTCTTCGTTCAACTTTCTCCGGATATTATGGAATGCGTTTTCAATAGGATTAAGATCTGGACTACGGGGCGGAATTTTGAAAAGCCGACAGCCTACAGCATCCATGGCCAACTGTGCTGCTGCTGAATTTTGACTGGGGTCACCATCTTGCAAAAACAATTTTCCTCGTGGGTTTGCTGACGATTGAAACATTTCAGGGAACCGTTCTTTAATGTAGCCTTGGCAGAACTCACCATTTACTTTTCCTGTAAAATGGTGGCATTCCATGAATCCTTTTCCGTATGCAATAGCGCAGAAAAATTTGGCAGTGCGGGAACCAACTCCTTCCTTTTTGCCCTTGGCGGTGTTGTGCAGGTCTAATTCTTCGCCTCTCTTCATGTATGTCCTTGTCCGGCAAGTTTTGGCATAATCACAAGGGTTAGTTTTGTGTACGAAGGATACACCGTCCAAGTAAAATCCAATTCCTTCCTTCCAAAAGTTTGTGGGTAGTTTTTTGCACCGTTTAGCAAATTTCATTCTTTTCTTTAGGTCTCCCTTCAATAGGATGCCTTTCTTCCTACACTGTTTATACTTGTAGCCTGCCGCATTCAAAACAAATCGCACAGTTCTTGGGGCAAGGTGATAAACCCCTGCTTCACGGCGAATGTGTGTTGCATTAAAAGTACCGTACTCCTCTTTTAGTTTTCTCATTGCAGCAAATATTTTTCTGCGGTCTCGGTCAGTCACTTTAGGTGGTCTTCCCGTCCGTTTTTTGGGCTCACTCCCAGTGTCATTAAGTGTCTTTTTCATGTGCCGATTAATAGTTGTACGTTTGTATTGCGGATACGCCTCTTGTAATTGTTTCAACGTTTCGCCTTTCACCTGATGTAAATATCGCAACACCATAGATACTTGAAGTGGTACTTTCATTTTAAACTGTTTTCACTTTTTTATTTTTTCTATTGTTATATTTTTTATCCTTAAAGATAAAAATACGTTGATATTTTAGTATTATATATTAATATATAATAGTAGAGCGTTGGCAAGTCATTAATATATCATAGTCATTTTGATAGTCATCATGGAAAACCGGGAAAGAAAACCTCTCCGCACACCACAGACACCTTTTGTAAATTATAATTGAAAAAGTGAGCGGCCGAACTTTTAAAAATACCGTTAACAAATTTCATCCTCTAACTTGATTACCCGTCTCTTCAAGCAGATTGAAGAACAACAACAAAGGAACTCCATTCAAGTAACCCCCAACACTAATTTAACTTGGAACATTTCAATACTTTTTGCCTTTTTTTCTACTCCGGTAACAACAAAATAAGATGTAAAAGTTTATAGCTATCCTGTTTTCGCAAAGTGTGCGGCGGAGAGTCATCGCAACCCCATTGTTTACCACTTGTATATAATAGTTTACGACCTTGTTTATTTGTTGTTGTTTACCTTAGTAGTTTTTATAGCTTTTAGATTAATATACTCTTGTAGTAGGAACCCATCAGAACAAAAGAAGACACAAAGTATTGTCCCTCGAGGGGACATCAAAAAAAATTCTTCAAAAAAAATTTCAAAGTCCAGACCACCTGACTCCTCCAGACAATACTGGCAAAAAGTAATGGAATTTTCTTTTCCTGGTTAAAATTTGAAGCTTTCCCCCCTTTCCCCCCCCTTTTACAATGTTGAATTTCACAGTACAGACTGCAAAATGACACTCAACATTGTAGGGAGGGGGAGGGGAGGGAAATGACAAGAAAAAACCCTAGAATATGTAAAATTCCATTTACTTTTTGCCAGGATTGTCTTTATTTTCAAATTGAAAGAAATTTTGCATTAGGGGACCAAAAATTTTCCAAAAAACACCTCAAAGAGCTCTCTGAGTGCTCCTGCATGCTTTCGTACGTTACTTTGGCTACCATTTTGTTTGTTTTGATTTTGAAGTCGCGAAATCGAAAGTGACAGCCTCGTTTCGGTGCGGCGGGAAAAATTCGAATTTTTCGCATGAAAAACGTGGAAAACGGATCCAGGGAGCCAGTTTTTGAAGGAGGAAGTCCACGACTTTGGAATTTTTTAAAAAGTGGTGCTTATAAGAGTAAAATAAAGACAAAAGTGTGACTAAAATACTATCAAAACAAAAATAAACTAGTAAATAAAGAAACTATGTATATACATTGACTATAAGCTGTGTAAATCTGATCAGAATTATTATGCCTATAGTGGTGACCTTTTTTACTACTGAGAGAAAGCCCACCCCGATCCCACTCACTATGGGCATAAAAATACTGACAGAACATAAAATAAAATTTGTATGAAGCCTAAAAATATCCTAAAGTACATGAATATATGTTCTAAATAATGTCTTTTGTTATATTTACAGTTTTAAAAAGTAAATTGAATAATATGGCAACTAAAAATGGTAAAGGAAAGAAGCGTAACAGTAATAGTGGTAAGGAATCCCGAAGACAGACATATTTGATCACCTACAGCCAAGCGGACTTATCGATTGTGCCAACGCGGGAGTCATTCGCTGAAATTTGGGTAAACGCATTTGGCGGACCGAAAGCTGTCAATCATTGGGCTTGTTGTAAGGAATTGCATGAAGACGGTAACCCCCACTATCACCTGGCGTTAAAATTGATGCAGCGCACTCGTTGGGTGGAAAAGAAAAATGGAGTGGAGGAGGCCTACCCGGGGTTAAAGTGTCATTTCAGGGAGTTTCACACGTGCTATGAGGACGCCTTTGAGTACATTAAAAAGGAAGACGAAGACTATGTAGTTTCAGACAATCACCCATATCTTTTAAATAGGCCCCGTACAGCTAAGGCGACAGAGAGCAGAATGAATAACAGCAGGCAAATGAGTGAGGGGGAAAATGATGATAGCGGAGAAGATTCACCAGCAAAGAGAGGTAGGAGAGAAAAGGTCAAGTTAGATGAGATATCGGTTTATGAAATTATAACTAGGCGTGATATTAAAACTGAGGACGATCTATTATTGGAAGCCAGGCTTCAGTATGATGAAGGTAAAAGTGATCTTTTGAGTTTTGTGCTGAGACAGAGCGCTACGAAGAAGAAAGAATTGATAAAGACAGCTTGGGGCGTCAAAGATTCAAAGCGAAAGGCAGATAGAAAGAAAATGAGTAGGATGCAGATCTTGAGAGAGGCCAGGGACATGGAGTGTGTTTGTAATGATCAATACAGGCTTTGTGCGGTAGAAGTTTTGGAAAGAAATGAAGTAGACATTGCCAAATTCAAAGCGGCAATTCTGCAGGCTATTGAGTTTGGGCGGGACAAAGGGAACAATGTTATGCTAACTGGGCTTTCCAATTGTGGGAAAACCTTTCTATTGAAGCCGCTACTAACAGTTTTTGAAACCTTTTCGTCACCTGCTACGGGGACTTTTGCTTGGGTTGGTGCAGAAAAAGCTGAAGTTGTCCTTTTGAACGACCTCCGCTGGTGCGAAAAACTCATTGCGTGGTCAGATTTCCTCAACCTTCTGGAAGGATGGCCCATACATCTACCAGCCCCCAAAAACACTCACCCTGAGGACATTGTATGGGAAGCAAGAACCCCTATCTTTGCAACGTCAGATGATAAATTGGTTAAGATGGAGGGTCACAGGATCGACAAAGATAACACTAAAATGATGGACAACCGCTGGGTTTATTTTGACTTTCGCAGACCGCTAAAAGTTACACGAAAAATAGAGCCCTGCGGAAAGTGTTTTGCCAGATTTATAATGTCCTAGAGTATATAATATAGTTTGTTTACAGAATTGAAATCTTTTAAATAAATTTTCATGGGAAATGGGCATATTTCCAACGGTGTCCGGACCGGACACCGTCAATTATAAAAGAAATAAATTAAAATTTATTTTTAATAATTGACGGTGTCCGGTCCGGACACCGTTGGAAACCCAGTTATATTGGTGATATCTCGGTTTAACTGGTTGAAAATCTTAAGTAAAGGAAAGAAAAATTAAAAAAGAGTTCAATTCTGTACCAAAGTAGATATGTTTTCTATATATAGATTTTCATACCATTATCAGTACTTGGTTCTTATCCCATTATTCTTGATGACCAAATCAATTCTTTTCGGCATTGAGTCTATCGTGCGGTCAATGATTTCTGGGCTATATGATAAGATCGTGTTTCGAACTCTTCGACAAAACTCCTCAAAGGTCTCGCGTTCAATTTTTCCTTCTAATGCGTCTTCGTTCAACTTTCTCCGGATATTATGGAATGCGTTTTCAATAGGATTAAGATCTGGACTACGGGGCGGAATTTTGAAAAGCCGACAGCCTACAGCATCCATGGCCAACTGTGCTGCTGCTGAATTTTGACTGGGGTCACCATCTTGCAAAAACAATTTTCCTCGTGGGTTTGCTGACGATTGAAACATTTCAGGGAACCGTTCTTTAATGTAGCCTTGGCAGAACTCACCATTTACTTTTCCTGTAAAATGGTGGCATTCCATGAATCCTTTTCCGTATGCAATAGCGCAGAAAAATTTGGCAGTGCGGGAACCAACTCCTTCCTTTTTGCCCTTGGCGGTGTTGTGCAGGTCTAATTCTTCGCCTCTCTTCATGTATGTCCTTGTCCGGCAAGTTTTGGCATAATCACAAGGGTTAGTTTTGTGTACGAAGGATACACCGTCCAAGTAAAATCCAATTCCTTCCTTCCAAAAGTTTGTGGGTAGTTTTTTGCACCGTTTAGCAAATTTCATTCTTTTCTTTAGGTCTCCCTTCAATAGGATGCCTTTCTTCCTACACTGTTTATACTTGTAGCCTGCCGCATTCAAAACAAATCGCACAGTTCTTGGGGCAAGGTGATAAACCCCTGCTTCACGGCGAATGTGTGTTGCATTAAAAGTACCGTACTCCTCTTTTAGTTTTCTCATTGCAGCAAATATTTTTCTGCGGTCTCGGTCAGTCACTTTAGGTGGTCTTCCCGTCCGTTTTTTGGGCTCACTCCCAGTGTCATTAAGTGTCTTTTTCATGTGCCGATTAATAGTTGTACGTTTGTATTGCGGATACGCCTCTTGTAATTGTTTCAACGTTTCGCCTTTCACCTGATGTAAATATCGCAACACCATAGATACTTGAAGTGGTACTTTCATTTTAAACTGTTTTCACTTTTTTATTTTTTCTATTGTTATATTTTTTATCCTTAAAGATAAAAATACGTTGATATTTTAGTATTATATATTAATATATAATAGTAGAGCGTTGGCAAGTCATTAATATATCATAGTCATTTTGATAGTCATCATGGAAAACCGGGAAAGAAAACCTCTCCGCACACCACAGACACCTTTTGTAAATTATAATTGAAAAAGTGAGCGGCCGAACTTTTAAAAATACCGTTAACAAATTTCATCCTCTAACTTGATTACCCGTCTCTTCAAGCAGATTGAAGAACAACAACAAAGGAACTCCATTCAAGTAACCCCCAACACTAATTTAACTTGGAACATTTCAATACTTTTTGCCTTTTTTTCTACTCCGGTAACAACAAAATAAGATGTAAAAGTTTATAGCTATCCTGTTTTCGCAAAGTGTGCGGCGGAGAGTCATCGCAACCCCATTGTTTACCACTTGTATATAATAGTTTACGACCTTGTTTATTTGTTGTTGTTTACCTTAGTAGTTTTTATAGCTTTTAGATTAATATACTCTTGTAGTAGGAACCCATCAGAACAAAAGAAGACACAAAGTATTGTCCCTCGAGGGGACATCAAAAAAAATTCTTCAAAAAAAATTTCAAAGTCCAGACCACCTGACTCCTCCAGACAATACTGGCAAAAAGTAATGGAATTTTCTTTTCCTGGTTAAAATTTGAAGCTTTCCCCCCTTTCCCCCCCCTTTTACAATGTTGAATTTCACAGTACAGACTGCAAAATGACACTCAACATTGTAGGGAGGGGGAGAGGAGGGAAATGACAAGAAAAAACCCTAGAATATGTAAAATTCCATTTACTTTTTGCCAGGATTGTAGGCGTCGAGAGTTTATGATGCATTACTTCCTTCATGAAATAGTCTGCGTTGAATTGTCAATTGTCAATCAGTCTTTAATAACCAAGTTAAAGTTTCAGTGAAAGCAGAATACATGTTTTTTTTATAAGCATTGCACTTATAGTAGGGGGAATTTTGTTCGATTTTTTGGAATCGCTCGACTGTTTTGTTAGAAGCACTTGTTATACATTTTTGGAAAGCTAAGGGGTAGGGGAATCGAAATTACTATGTTTCCAATTTTTTTCGGACATTTTGGTGTGATTTTCGGACAAATATGACGGTCTCAGGCAAAAATCATAGGGTTAAAAATTAATGAAAATTTTAGCTCGAGAAAACGGAGACCTGTTGTATATTTTTGGAAAGCTCTCAAAAAATTAAGATTAGAGATATATTGCAAGTATAGGTGATTTCTGTACCTAACTCGAGATATTAACCCTTGAAAACCGTGTTTTTCAGCCAGAAACAGCTATTTTGTCCAGTTTTTGCGCTTTTTGAAGCTCTGATTTTGGCTTTTTTGGCTGGAATTTCACGGATTTTCAGCATTACCTAAATTTATGCTTTAGATTTAAGCATCCCCTCAAGCATTTTTCAGCCTTATCAAGCTTTCGACCTAAGCATCTCTGAGCCTGTTTTCGGATTTTTATATGCTTCTAAAAAAAACCATGTAATATATAACCATTACAAGTTGGATTGTCTCTTTCGATCGTTTACCATAATTTGTTCTCCGTCAATCAATCGAAATAGCACGATACTCTTTCTCCGATGGCAGTCTTTTGAAGTATTATCACGTTGTTATCATTTCAAATTTCGTTCAAGAACTTCAACGTATGGCAGCATAAATGTCCAGCATCCAGTTAACAGCTAAAATGGAAAGGGAATTGCTTCAATCATAAGCCATGATCTGCATGGTTAAAAGCAGGCGTCATGATGGATAGTTTTAATTTTCTACCAAGAATGCCACACAGGATATCAATGGAACTGATCGTATCGGATGAAATGGTATGATGCGATAGAAAGGAATAACAAAAGCTCTCCAATACTGCATGCTCTCCTTAATGGCACCCTTAACACAAGTTAACTACTACAAAACTTTCGTTGTTTTCTGGTATCTCAAAACACATTTCTTTTATTTTCTCAACCATTAATTCAAGTTGGAAAAAAAAACAATTTAATTTTAATTTTTTCCATCATCCGGTCTAAAGGTTTCCAATGTCTGTAAACCATAAAATTACCTTCCAAACCAGAAAATGGAAACATCTTTTGCCCCTCCCTCTGAGACGTTTAGCCCATTATTCTTAAATTTTGCCAAAAATATGCATACTTTTTAGAAAGTGATTCAGCCCTTTGTAAGTTAACCAATAATGCACGATTTTTCAACTGCTAAGTAATAAATTTGCTGCAAATGGTATGAGCTTTGTCAGAACTTTTTTCCCATGCTCTCCTTCTTTCTCCTTTTCAAAATCTCCCTGAAATGAAACATTTGCCACCCCCATTTGAGACCCCCAGCAGAATGTAATATTCCATTAAACCCAAGAAACAATAATTTTACCATTTCTTCAATTTGGACATCTTTTGAATGCTGATTATCCATCAAAATAAATCACTTGATCACTAGAGTGAAAAAAAAATTAATCAGATTACGAATATTTGATTCAAACTTTTTCTTCAATTTGAAAATATTGTATCAACAAAACGTAGATAAAAATGCTATAGTAGTTCATTCAAAGGAACACAAATTTACTAGAATGTAACAAATCACAATTAAAAGTAGACAAGACAATCAAATTAAAAACAAACTAGTAAGCAGAAGCAGTTACAATAAGTCATATTTTTCACTTTCTCATTTACCATAAGTGCAAGAAGAATTTTCAACTAATATTCCAGGTCCTCTCACATATTGAAAGCACGGCTCCTCTGAAATGTTGTCTAAGTAAGAAATTGAATAAGCTAAATAGAGGAAATTCAATTTCAAAGTATGAAAATCTGACAAGTTGGATAACAGTGATAGGAATAGTGCCTCATATTTGGTTATCAATTATTCGAATAGTTTTCTTTTAGCAAATGATTTCTTTTTAAAACTCAATTATTAATTTCAGTCCATCTTAAATTTGGCATTACAAAGAATGCTGCAAAAGCAGTTATCTTGATAATTTGTTAAAACTAATAATAGAACGTGTAGATTGAGAACATTTCCAAGACCTCATGAGTAAACAAAAAAAATCAAAACAAAAACAACAAGAACTTGAATCATCTTTCCAGAATAATAATACTAGATTTCCTCTCTGTCTGAAGGTTTGAATTTTTGGAAAAAGGTTCAGATTTACATCTCCTCAAAAACACCCATAAAAACTTCCTTAAATTTTTTTGTTCAGTCCCCTGAAGCCTTGAATGACAAGCTTATTGTTAAAAAGGTTAGACAATATCATTATCAAGGGGAAATAATTCAATAGTACTGGTTGAGAAATACTATTTTCAAGTATTATCATGAGAACAGATATTTATGGGAGTCCCCCCTGTTAAGTGGTAACCCCCTTTAGGAAATTGAAAATAAAAGACTCCCCTTTAAGTCTTTGGAAGTCTCTAGGCTTCTGCTCATCGTTTAACGAAAAACTTTCTTATAGAGGCTGCTTAATAGTCAGCAAATCCTCTTTCTCACTAAATGTTGCCATTTGCTGAAATCCACGAGACATTTTGATTTAAACATTTTCAAACCAAGATGACGCCCTTAGCGAGAGGAAGGATTTTTGTGTTTCCAAGCTTGCTTTGGCTTTTGGAGGATTTTATTTTAGTGTTTAGAGCTTTTTAAAGATAAATTTATGTTCTGTTGTATCTATGGTATGTATAAAGAAAAACTTGGGTCGCAGTTGTTTGAATTAACGATTCACACACACCTAAAATTCTTGAGGAGTGCGATCAAACACAGGCCATAAATTTGGATTTTACTACTAAAGTTATTCATAGCACTCCTCATCACATGCCTAAAGTACTTTTTAGGAGTGCAATTTTGGAATGATTCTGGAATTTTGAAATGACAAAGCCTGAGAAACTGTAAACCTACTGGTTAAAACAAAAACTACCCCAGGTTTCACCCAAAAAAACCAAACATCTTTGAAGTTACAGACAGACAGACATGCAGATGAAGAGAAAAACAAAGACAAACATTCTCAAATTATTTCTCATCATAAGTTATCTAACTTCATGTCTTTGGTATATAAATAAACTGTAGCTTGGTATTGATTTGGTTACAATCTTTTTTGCTTATTTATGCCTTAGCATAAATCACCTCAAAGGGAAAGTATTGTAGTTCGCAAACGCCTTGGAAGAAGGAGCGCGTCGCTTCATATCAATCCCGAGAGACAATTTTTTCACAAGATACAGGCAAGTCGCAAACAACTCTGGAATCCCTAATTTCTAATAAAAATGGAAAAAATATTCCTGACTAAATTTAAAAATATATAAATTGTTAAGAAAATTTGAAAAAATATAAGGAAAAAATAAGCTAGTTCGAGGGGCGCGTCGTCGCCATGTATCTTGTCTCCCAGCCCAAATTTTTTAGGATATGAAATTAGATTTTTCAAATCACAAGTAAACCAAGACTGACTCCACTAAGCTGACCAGATCTAACAAAATAATATTTCATTTAACGCTGACTAACTGTATTGGTTATGAGCACACTGTGATGCTTTGTCATGGTTTTTCTTATGATCGTTTTGCTTATTAATGCCATTTAGCATGAATCATCTCAAAGGGAAAGTATTGTAGTTCGCAAACGCCTTGGAAGAAGGAGCGCGTCGCTCCATATCAATCCCGAGAGACAATTTTGTTTTTGAAAAACTCACAAGATACAGGCAAGTCGCAAACAACTCTGGAATCCCTAATTTCTAATAAAAATGGAAAAAAATATTCCTGACTAAATTTAAAAATATATATATATTGTTAAGAAAATTTGAAAAAAATATAAGGAAAAAATAAGCTAGTTCGAGGGGCGCGTCGTCACCATGTATCTCGTCTCCCAGCCCAAATTTTTTAGGATATGAAATTAGATTTTTCAAATCACAAGTAAACCAAGACTGACTCCACTAAGCTGACCAGATCTAACAAAATAATATTTCATTAAACGCTGACTAACTGTATTGGTTATGAACTCACTGTGATGCTTTGTCGTGGTTTTTCTTATGATCGTTTTGCTTATTAATGCCATTTAGCATGAATCATCTCAAAGGGAAAGTATTGTAGTTCGCAAACGCCTTGGAAGAAGGAGCGCGTCGCTCCATATCAATCCCGAGAGACAATTTTGTTTTTGAAAAAATCACAAGATACAGGCAAGTCGCAAACAACTCTGGAATCTATGAAAATATGAAAAAATAAATAGAAAAAATAAGCTAGTTCGAGGGGCGCGTCGTCACCATGTATCTTGTCTCCCAACCCAAATTTTTTAGATATGAAATATATCGATCATTGAGTGTACAATAAACCAAGTCACAAAGCACTATGCATTCATACTACAAAATATTAGTTTTTGTATCTCAATTTTCTTGACTTTGTCTGCCTGATCATAAAAATATCTGACAAATGAAAATGTAAGTGGAAGTTTAGGTATATGTCCATGAATTAAAGGCAAGTGTTGATAATAAATAGAAACAACAAATGAAGTCAAACATTTTCATAAACTTTAATCAATTTCTTATGTTATTTTCTTATTTCTTTGTGTATTATTTTTTAAAGAGTTAAACCATTCAAATGAGACAGAAATCCAGACAATAGGAAATATATAAACATAATCATCTTATGTTTAGCAAGAATATTCCTTTGGCTAGTAAAACTTTGACGCAAAGCCAAATTATGAGGATGAATCTCTCCCTGTCACCTGTATGTAGGACACATGGCTGTTCATGTTTCAAAAGTATTTACCTATGTAGCTATAAGCAAAAAGCTTGTACCCATGTCTTTTTTTAGCTATTAAAACAAAATAGTTGTTTATAGGAGATCTCCTCCTCTACAAAATCTAGGGAGCCACATGCTATATCCATAACATGTGTATCAAATCAAATCAGAAAGGAAATCATTTTGCTAATTGAAAGATAACCATCTTATAATCATTGGCACACTTCAACCGAGCTAACCACATAATTTTGTCACATATCCAAACAAAGAAAGAAAAAAGTAAGGCCATTGTGTTGTTGCGTACAAAATTGTAAATTTTCAAAAACACCCCCAGATATTCACACAAGGTACAGTACAAGTGAGCAAAATTTAAGCCAAATCTGACCATTTTTGAAGTCTCCAGTCTGTCCAAATGTTTTATTGAGGTTACATACTGACTGACTAACACACATACATTCTCAGATTCTAGCTCAATTGAAGTTGAGAACCAGTCCCGGGGGGGCACTGGGTTTGCGGACTGACGGTATGTGCGGGCCAAAAATTGGCTTCTAAAATTGCACCCTTACAGTGCAGCAAAAATCAGTGAAAATCATACCCTTAGAGTGCATTTCCCCCCAAATTTTCGATCCATTTCGTGCAAAAAATGGTCAAAATATCTAGATTTTTCAAGAATTTTCTGAAATTTCTACCCTTACAGTGCATCTCTAGTTTTTCCGACCCTTACAGTGCATTTTAAACATATTGGAAAAGGTACCCTTAGGACCCGCACATACCCGTCGGTCCTTTTGCCCAGCTGCCCCCCCGGGGAACCAGTGGAAAAACAGATTGGATATCATGATCAAGTAAAAAGTAAGCAAAACATACCCAATATATTCAATTTGATCCGTATCAGATTCTTCTTCATCACTTGAACTTTCCGATTCTGTTTCAGTATCTGTGTATGTATCAATATCCTTGTCATATTCATTATCAGTCACTTATTTGTCCACCATCAAGGATGCTACATTTAGTGCAGATTTTTCTTCATCACTTGATTCTGATTCCCTCTATCTGTCTGAATAAATTTCCTTGACACATTCATTGCCATTTCTGTAAAAACCCACTCATTTTTCCTTCATCATGTATTGACAAGTTTAATGCTGTCAATGTTCTTTCACTCTCAGTCAATGTTCTTTCACTATCAGCAGTTCTAAAAAATGTTTAAAAATGTCAGTCTTAAAATTAAGGCAATGATTGATTTTACTACTAGGGACATTTTAAATTTTGATTTCACAGCTTCAAAGATTTTCAAATTTAAAAAAAATTTGAATGTGAGAATACAAGCATAAACTCTTGCAATTTGTTAAGAATTCTTAATATAATAAAGAGGCATTCACCTTCACGAAAAAGCCTTTTAAAAGTATTTGGGCCAGAATTCATACTTTTCAATGAAAATAGCTAGAAAAATTTTTTAATTCATTTAGCTCTGAGAAGTGACGTTGTTTACAGCAGTTCCATTAAAATGTGTAGTAATAGAATTTCAGTTTAAAAAGGTTATACCCTTACCAAAATGCAGCATACTTGAAGTATGTTTTTTTCAGGCTTTAAGCCTACTTCAGCAGCACATAATAAGCATACTAAAAGCCTACTTGAAGCACATTTGAAAGCATGCTTAAAGCTGTGCATTTTTGGAACACTTTTAGTAGGCTTTAAGCATACTTTCTGAAGTCACATTAGTTTGGGAAAAAAGCATACTTAAAGCATACTTCATGTAAAAGAAAATAATGTAATCAAAAGCATACTTGAAGCATATTTCATACAAAGGAAAAGAATGTACTGGAAAGCATACTTGAAGCATATTTTACGAAAATGATATGGAAGGCTTTAAAAGCATGCTTAAAGCATACTTTAAAGAATGAAAATACCTTTATTTGAAAAAATAGGTGTTGGATAGTAATTTATAGATATCAGAGAAAAGATATTCTCTTTGATATCCAAAAAGATCTCTGATTATGCCTTATGAATAATAACTTCCTTCTGTTTTGCTAAATTTATATACACGTGCTTTCATTTGCATAACAAGGCTGGAATTTTGGCTCCAATACAATGGATTTATTGTTATACAACAATAGAAATTTGTACATATACGTGAAAGTATTATAAAGGTCATTCTTACTGAAAACCAATTAGATGACAAAAGTCTTTTAAAGTGACAAATCAAAATCCACATCAACAATAAATCCAGCCTTTTACCAAACAAAAATCCATACAACTCCTCCGGTTTATTTGTTTTTAGATTTTCATTTATCTGTAAAAAGAAAAGGATTAGAACAGTCATATAAACAAATTGACCTATTTTCTTCCACACTTTTTTTCAGTTCATAAATTACCAGATCACACTAACAGAAAGCATAAGTATTGTTGATTAAAGATGTTAGATGAAAGTTGATGAAATTAGTTAGATGAAAGCCCTATCCACTCCAAAAAGATTCATTGATCACTTTATATCCTTTGTTTTATTATAAATTTAAAACTCTCAATCTATTTACAGTTTAGTTTTTTTATATACATTTCATGGATATGTTAGTACATTAGTACACACTTTTTTGTAAGAATAGTGTCTTTTGGCAGGCAGTAAAGTATTCTTAGGAATTTCCCGAAAACTAAGGGTGAGATATTCTAATCATATTTTCTATTTTTCATGTGTAGTTTTTTCTAGAAAATATTCCAGACAGCTTTAAATTGATTTCACAGCAAATGTCTTTGTCTCTAGAGCAGAAATACGTTCATTTGTGAAGTATTTTCCCATCTTACAATCTAGTGGATTTACACCCTTTAATTCTCATAGACAATATTCTTATTAAAAAAACGTGCAAAAATTGCCTAAAAATGTTCTTGAGTGATTTAAATATGTAAGCTTGAAATAATATGATAAAAATTACACCTTTAAAAGAAAGAAATATATGTTTTGCAGTTTCTGACACATCTTCAAAAAGTTCCCATCAAAAATTATATGGTGAAATATTTCATGCAAAGACTGAAATTTATTGAAAACTTTAAAGCGTATCTGCAAAAACGATCCAAGCGAAAATCTTTCAACAGCAAATCGGAAAATTAGATTCTTGCAAAAGTTTCAGTTAGCTAAATGTGACTAACAAAAAGGAGATACAGAAAAGCTCCAAAATTACATAGAATCTATAGTATCGTTTCGTAAAAGAGAGGTGTACCCAAAATAGAAGCCCTAAAAGTTTGTGCATAATTAGGCTTGAAAAGAATTTTGTCACAACACGCTCATTATGCAGATTTTTTATAGCGACAATAAAAGAAACCTATTAACTCGAAATAAACTCCCTCAAGGCAGGGCAAGAGACCTGGTATATGGTGTAAAACAATGTTTTTCCATCTATTTGTTATATGCATAATATGCCCAGAGGAATGTTTAGTGCATATAACGAACCCTGTAACATAAAGCTCTATTTCATACTTTGACCACATGGTAATTATGTATCTTTAAATATCTTTTGCATCATGTAATATTCATTATTTTTTAGACCCATTACTCCTGGCTTCGTTAAGATGACTTTCCTTCACAAAATTTTGTTTATTTAATTCTGATCTGTAAATCATATGGGTACCCCAATATAAGTAGCCCAATTGGGGTATCCTACCTTTTAGGAACACTCATGACATAATAGTGCATTTTAACCAAAAGCATTATAATAAACAAAAAAGAACAATTGGAATATTTTTTTAGCACAATAGAAAATAACACTTGCATTATTGATAGGTCTGATAAATGGAATATTCTTTTAATAAAATAATCAATTTATATCAAAAGGCATTCTCCTATTTTGAATAGTGGCTTTATTAAAGCCTCTAGAGATTTCTATCTATTTTCTTAGTTTTACTGCATTTTAATTAGTAATTTAATTGTTTTAGATTTTAAAATCGTTTCTAAGCTCAATTTTGTTTTACAGAAATCATTTGCCTCAAAATTTTCATCTTTTGCTTTGAATATATATTTCTCGAACTTGCTTTTATCCTTTATAATAGTGCTGTGGTGAAATACAAAAAGCTTTAAATTCCTTTAAGTAGGACAAGGTACTGAAATACAAAAAACAAGCTACATGCTGAATGGAGCTACCTGGTACATGAAGCGTAATTAATGTTATAAGAAAATAGAAAAATGGCAACAATAGTAAGAAAATGCAAACTAAAAAATCAGAAAAAATATCAAGCTTATCACGAAAAATGTTCATTTTCCAAAATACAAAAATCTGACTTTTACAGTCGAAAAAATATCCTGGGAAAAAAGGTCTCAGCCACTTTTTAAAAGAACCTGCCCTTTGTTTGCAAAAAAATCAGTAAAAACTTATGAAGCAACTCAACGTAAAGTTTAAAAAACATTATTTTGAGCACTTCTTGGCCCAAATTTACCCAAATACTGTGTAATTATTTTTTTTTGAAAATTAGGCCCCATCAGATTTTAGACATTAACATTTTATATCATTGTGCAAAAAAAACAGAAAACATAGTCAAGCAAATCCCAAGAAATGCTTATTTTCCCAACAATGACTAAAGGGAATTTTCCAAATAGAAAGATCTGATTTTGTGCAAAATTTTGGAAAAATAACTACCTCAAGGGAACTTATTTTGGTAGGAACTAAAATTTGCCAAAATTTAGAAAATTATTCAAAAAAATTCATTAATCGCGAAAATAAGTTCTTGCCAAAATTATAAATCGATTTTTTGCCACTCCTCAAAATTAGTTCCAGCCAAAATAAGTTTCCTTGAAGGTATGTTGGATGTTAAGCACAAAGTCTATCCAAAGTCCAAATTTCTAAGCATTTTTTGGCCCTTTTTGACAAAATTTCACTTTCCAGGGTTGTCGTAGACAGGAGCTGTCCTGTATTTTTATAATCAGTGGGAAATTCGAATTTAACGCTGTCTTCCAGGAGGGGGGGGCATTGAAAAAATTTGTCAATATATACCCTTGTACAAATATTTTTTGGAATTATCCGTTCAAATTATTGGTTGGCCAGTTGGCCTTAAGCATTAAGGGGCTATACAGATGCAGTTTTTAATGAGGTTTTGAAAAAACATATACGGTTTCATATGTGCTGCTTGTGGCGTTATGAGAAAAATTTAGCTTTCAGACCAAATTCTTCCTGAAAAAAAAACCTTCAAAATGGAAATTTTCCATAAATTTTGCCCTTTTTTGCTCTTTTTCAGCTGGAAATAATTTTTCAGTTCAAATATTCTGAAAGCCAATTGAATTAAAAGAAAGATTTCATACCTAATTTCCTAATAATCTGGGAGTCTTGTCAATCTTTATGCTTCTTTGGTGTCATTGGCACTGATGAGTTTATCCACACAAAGTGATATCAGCTCACTGTAATGTAAAGTATCAAGCATTTTTTTTCTGATTTGCACGTGCATTATTTATTTTCTTCATAAATATTTAAAAAAATTACTGACCGCTACTAAGCATGCGCTACTATTGACAATTTGAACCGGGGGTTTGAAGAGGGCTATTCAGGCTAATGATCTAGAATATTCACGAAGACCTAAAGGATGAAAATCATCTTCTTGTTAAAAGTCATCAAATAATACATATTTTCATTTTAAAATTTTCAATTTCGTTTTTTTTTCTATCATTTTCAATGAAACATTTTTTCGTCTTCTAACCCCCGTCTCTGAAATGGGTGTAGTGTCCCGGGACTATAAATAAAATTTCGTGCTTCCACAATATCGTGCTTCATATTTTCATTCGGTTCCTCCTGTGATCTTTAGTATTTTCTTCCGCGCCCTTTTGAAGCAGCCGTCCCCGCCGCCTATTGTCTCGGATGTCAGTTACTCCATTCGAATCCGTATAAATTCGAATGCGACATGTCTCAAATTCAATCAGTCCACTTTAAGCCTGTACAAGGAACGCACAAGTTTACACTCAAGTGAGCATTTCATCATAATCAGCATGGGATCAGAACAAAGCTCAGAATATTCAGGTAAGTACTCCGATAACCAGAAATATTCTTAATATATATTTTATAAAACTCGGTAAATTTTTGTTGTGGTCCTTGGGGTCCTCCTAAAGACACACCCTCACTCGCCCTCACTATTTTTTTTACGGCTCAATTCAAATGTTTTCAAGGTCGGAAATTTCTGTCGGGAAGGAAAAATTTTGCAATGAGGGAGAAACTTTTGGGGTAAATAAAACAAATCGAGCAGCTATCATGCAGTAATTTATCACTATTATTGATTTCAATCGGTTTCATTTTATAGAAACAAAGACCGTCGGCGTACATTCAGTGGTGGCACACCTCCAAATACGGAACGAGACGAACTGCGAAGTGGAGTTGAGTATCAAATGTCCGTCCCTGTTAGAATCAGACAAACGAAAAGTTCTTCTCAAGCGAAAACGACTTGCCCCAAAAACGACTATAACAACAAAGTTGGTGATCAAATCGAACCTTGATTCGAAAGAAGTATACGTGTGGGCGCATTCAAGGATTGGTGCCGAAAAGATTCAAGTTAATTTACAGGACCAGGTCGTCCTAGATGTAGACGACGGAGACCTAGTAAAACTCGCATTAACAAAGCGGAGATAAAATGATTTTGTTGTATTTGTATTCTTTTGTTAATGTTTGTTTGTTTTTAGTATTTTTACTCTGTCTGGATATTTTTATGCCATAAAACATGATATGAGCGTTTGTATCTTTTGCACGGCTTCTACTCACGTCCCGAGATATTTTCGGTTAATAAAAAGGTCTTTGATTTAAAAACTTAAAGTGAGAGTGCAATTTTGTATGAAAATCTTTCTCAAAACCTTTTTTAGTTTTACTGGCATGGTACTGAAATATCATAAAGAGTCTTAGGCGGCGTTAGTGTTGATACTTAGTAGATAATTTTAAGCGTGATGGTATGATTTATGGGGTTTAATTTGTTTATTTACGTATAAATACTATGCATATAACTTTTTTGAACTAACGATTTTTAGAGTTGTGAAGAAATGACTGATTATATTTAAAACGTTGCATATGTTTTATTTAGTCATATTAGACGGAACCTCAAACCTATCTTTATTCTCTCCCTCTATTTATCCTCTATTTGACGAAAATCTACTTTTCAAAACAATTTGTTATAAATGTTTTTTTTATAAGCATTGCACTTAAGCATATCTAGGCTCAGATATAGGGAAAAATTAAGCATATGGCAAGCATTTGCTTGAGCCTACAAAAATATTTTTTTCCTGATTTTGGCTTTTTTTGGCTTGAATTTAATTTCCCTAAATTTATGCTTTAGATTTTAGCATCCCTTCAAACATTTTTCAGCCTTATTAAGCTTTCGACCTAAGCATCTCTGAGCCTGTTTTCGGATTTTTAAATGCTTATAAAAAAAAAACATAACATGTAACAGTTTCATCATTGATGTGTATTTTGAGGGTACAATAAAGACATTTCTGAGCATAAAATTGAACAAAATATGAACTACCTTATCTTATCATCGGCCTTAATTATTAGTCGGCCCTAATTTTAGTCACCTCATCAAAATTTAGTCACTTGGTGGGGCCAACTAAGTTTTGGCCGATAAGGTAACTTTGAACGTGGTCTTATGAAATTCAGGATATATCAATCACTCTCTATCATATCATTACACATTAGCTAACTAGTTTGGTCTTATTTTTCGTGTTGACGATAATGAAATTTACAATTTTTGACTATAAATTTTAAAAAATCTCAGGAAAATGAAAAAATCACTGAAAAATATAGTATTAATATTGTATATGAAAATCTAGTTTAGGGTGATTATCACCGTATCACACTCATGTACAAACGGGGGGTTGGGGTTGATGGAAACTTTTTTTGAGAATTTGACAAAGACATGACCGGGGAAAATAGAATTTTTCGCTAATCAGAGATGCCCCCCCCCCCTTTAGAGTGTCCGTATTAGCCCTTCGAACATCTACCTACCTATTTCTTTTACTAGCCCCCCCTAAAGTCTTAAGATTGACAGGCGCTTCATTCAAATTTGAAATAAAAAATAAAAATGAATACAGAATAGTTGAAGGCGATTTGAAAAATTTTGCTTTGGCAACCTGCCTGATTGATATTTTACAGACCATAATGTAAATTTGTCTAATCTAAAGTCACATATTGACCGATTGACTCGTCCGATTTGATTGGGATTTATTATTCCTGAATCTGAAGGCCTCCTCGTCAAAAGAAAGGGAGGAAATAATGGAAAAGAAATGGCCCCATAAGCCCGAAGGGCTAAAATCGAATCTAACCTTTCTCAGACAAGAAAAAGTGAAGACTTAAAATATACGTCATATTTTCAATGATGGATTGAATCTAGCAATTCCTTTGTTTTCGTGAGATATTCTTTCCGAAAGTAACACAGATATCTGTAAAGCCCGGAGGGCTAGATAGTAGGCAGCTTTAAGCTTTCTCCAGCAAAAAAAAAGTGAAGCAAAAATTTGACTTTTTAAATTTCGTGCCGATGGATAGGATCTAGCATTTTAATTGTTATCGGAGCGTGAGATACGCTATTTCACATCTCTCAAACCGGTGAAATTGCATATTTTAGTCACGTGACTCTGGTAGGAAATCCTTCCAAAGACGAGCTTCACTTTTTGACCAAGGCCGCAAATCTAGCCCTTCATGCTTTAGAGATCTGTGGAAATTAAGCAGTAAATATTAGTTTCAATCTGTCATTTGTCTTGTGTAAAAACCAGACAAATCGCTCAAGGTGGCGCAACTTTGGTTCATTGGCTTCAAATTCTACCTAGGAATTTCACTTCTACCCATTCTAGGTTGAAAGTTTCGCAATTTTGGCACATTTTGAAAAATTTTCCATGTATTAGTTATATTAGTAATTTGATTAATTAATTATTAATTTGATACTGTCTTTTATATTGACTTTTGACTTTATACCTCCATATCTCGATAACTACTATTCCAAAATTAAAAAATGAAATATAAAAATTTAAGTTTACCTTTCCTCTTTATCGTGAAAAAAGAAATTAGATAAAATTCAAAATTTTTCGGACACAGTTAGCCTTATACTTTTTCGTGGGCCACCCGGTACAGTAAAGGTGAATTTAGAGAAATGATTTAATTAATCCCTCTCACAGAGGCTACAAAGATCGAAATTTCGGATTAATCCAGATTTAATGATTTTGAGAACTTAGTAACACTCACACAATGAACTTACAAGAGGCCCCCCCCAGCAGACCCTCAATTCACGCTATCACGCAATTTTTTTTCGAAATTCACGCATTCACGCAAACTTTCCTCGAGTTTCACGCAATAACCCGATTTTTCAGATATAGGAAAAATGTTTGGGAAAAAATCGGCGAAACATTGAAAAATCTGCACATAATCGGTGGAAAAAAGGGAAAATTCACGCATTCTCGCAATCAATTAGCACATTTTCATGTTCACGCAAGTTTTTTCAATTCATTTTTTTCCCAATTTTCACGCATTCACACAACCGAAATTGGCCATTCACGTAATCACGCAAACCGCTGGGAGCCCCTTACAAAGACATTAAAAAAGATTAGAAATGTCAAGGGCAGAACCAAGAAAAACTAATCAGCAAGAGGCAAGAGGGAGTATTAATATGTAGGTACTTGAGAATAAACGTCTTTTTTATAAGCAAGTGTCTGCCCCTATCAGGATTGCAATACACACTTTTTTTATAAGAATGGTGTAAATCCATATTATCATAGATATTCTTAACTTTTTTGGGAAAATCATTCTAAAATTCAGACTAGATTTAACATTTAAGGCATACGTCTCAAACATAAAATGGCATTTTTGTGGGAGGAGTAGGCTTTACTTGGGGGTAATTGACAATTTTTAATTGAAAATGCTCTAAAAAGGGCATTCTTAGCATGAGTAGTAAAATTCCATGATGGTTGTAATTCTTAGCATATTCTCAATTGTTTAGCCATTTTCATCATTATAAAGTGTATTATATTCTTATAAAAAAAGCGTGTATGCTTAGCATGCTGGGTTATTAGACTGTTCCACAAAAAGTCTATCTCGAATTAGCTGGCAGTGTTTTTCCAAAGCTAGAATTCGAATTAATTAGCAGTTCTGTTTTCGTCAAGTAGATAATCCGGAATGGAATATTATCAAAAAAGAAAAAATTCAAAAAATGGGGGGGGGGGTTGGAAAACTCTCAAAACTTGATAAGTGGGGGGGGGGGTTGGAATAAAAATGCCCTGGGTGGAAATTTTTTGAAAAGGAGACTAGTACAGCAGGACAAAAGAGGGGAACTTTCAAAAACATTTTCCTAAAAATTAATAAGTGGGGGGGGGTTGGAATAAGAATGTCCTGGGTGGAAACTTTTCGAAAAATTAATTAGCGGGGGGGGGATGGCTATTAGGTACCCGAGAGTACTCTCTGTAGAAAATAAAAAACATCTTTCTTAGACCCCTAGAACTTAATTTTTTATTCCCTGAAAATGTTCAACCAACCCTTTAACTTTGGTCGATATTTTATGTTTATGAACTATTCAGAAGGTTATTGAGCATTTTATATTAAATCTCTGATTAAGGTATGTGTTCACCTTTCTTGACACATTCTCTTTAATTGATCATATCTTTAGAACAACAAATTTTTATATATCAAAAGTATATATTTTCTGAAAGCCAATAATATTCTCTTTCTAATGGTAAAAGCTTCAGCTGAATTTAAAAAACTGGGCAGGATATAATTAAAACCTTAAGAATTTTAACCTTACCTACTTCAAAGAAGTTAAAGTCACCCATAGCTTTTGAATTTTGAAAAAATAATTTCGATACTATGTTCCCAATAGATTGAACTAAAAAAGTGTCTTGGGATTTTTTTTGGAATTGACTTTAACTCTTTAAATCCTAAATTCTGTAAAAATATCGATAAAAAAGTAAATTTAAATGTGATTTTTTCAGTTATCTGTAAATTGAGGAAAAACAACTCGGTTAGAAATAAAATCCTAAGACACTTTTTAAGTTTGATCTTTTGGGAATCTCATAAAAAAAGAATGAAGTCGATATCTAAATGCTATGGGTGACTTTAACTTCGTTAAAAGTAGTATGGTGTGGTAAAATTTCGTTTTTTTCTACATCAATTTGAAATTTTTAACGAGATGATTGCTGTTAATTTGAGTAATCAGTGAAATGTGTCAAAAATATTACTATTCAATAGAGGTGAGAATAAACATCAGCTGAATTCTCTCTTTTGTCTTTGTTGTTTCCGAAAGAGACAATTATTTGAGTAAATAATCCATCATAAGACGAACTTTGTTTTGAAAGTTAAATGGTTATAACTCTGGATCAAAAAAAGATTTTAAGATCGCGATTTTACCAAAATGAAATCCAGTAACTTTTCTTCCACTTTAACTGAAAAAGTTTTTTTGACAAAAAATCGGAAAAAAGGTGTACACATACCTTAAATAGACCAAATTTAATAAATGAACAATCGAATCGAAATTTAAGTCCACTTTCTAAGGTGCCCATGGAAAATATTCAAAGACTTTGAGAAATTTACTTGAAAGAGCACACCCATTAAGTATGTATGCAATATTTCCTTCATTGAAGACGTGCGAGTTAGATGGTCCATTACATTGAAAGCAGATGATTCTTTCAATTGTCTATTTCTGTCTATTTCTTTACTTTTATCAACCAATTGAAAATAAGCATTATATTTTCTCCAGCATCAGTTTTATCATTGTATATCATTACGTTGGTTTCTAATGTTCAAAATTCTTTCAATATCCATTGTTATTGCATACGATATCTGACTGTTTCAGCTTCGAGCTACTGGTCTACCAAATTGCAGCCAATTAAGCAGCTGCTAACTGTACTGATAAAGTTGCCTGAATTGTTGTGTGAATGTCTCAATGATTGATGTTGATAGCTTGTTGAATCTGAAAAGAAAAAAATAGATACAGCTTTTGAAGAGGTCCATCCTTGCAATTAATGACACAACCCAAAAAATTGAAAAACTTAGGTGGTCTCTTTTTACAGCACTATCCAGTAAAAGAATCAATATAATTTCTAAAGATAAAACTATTTTCATTAATGAACACTTAATCTGTAAGATATTTTGATTGATTTGAAAGCTGATATCGGACAATCATAATTTAAGAACTGAAAATTTAAATGGTAATATTTCAGAAAGCCTTTGCAAATCCGTTGTTGTCCAAAAATACACTTTTTCCAGGGGGTACACAGCTGCAGGGTAATGCTGTCTAATTTTGAATCTCAAAAATGTTTAATTCGAAGAAAATCAAGAAAATATTTTAGAATCAACAGAAATGGCAAAAATTACCTATCTCAGTGTAGAAGATGAGGGGAAAATCATTTCAAACTCAAATTATTTCGAATTGATTCGAGCATTGTTAATTAAATTAAATTAATTAAATAACCACCCCAGGGATTTGCCCAAGAATCAAGTGTGCCAAATTTCAGCCAAATCTGACCATTTTTGAGTCTCCAGCCTGTCCCAAAGTTTTCCAAATTCTAGCTCAACTGATGTTGAGAATTATTGGTTTTATTAATTTCGAAAGTTTCAATTTCAACTTTGCATCAGAAAAAAATTGACAACTTTTGTTACAATCAGCTACTACATTTATCAGCCAATGAGAAAATGTCAATAGTTTGTTTTTACTTCTCTTTAACCGTTTTTTTGACCCAAATTTGCCCGGTCACATTCGAGGGTTTATGGTCATGCACCTTTGTGCCAAAAATCAGAAAAAACTAATGAGCCAATCTCAAGAAAAGCTGGTAACAAACACACACACTAATGAACATGGGTTAATTTATAAAAAAAGTGCTCAAAAGAATTCAAAATGTTCAAAATCATTTTAATAGCTGCTTTTATCAAGCTTTGTTTTTCTCAGATTTTTTGTTCCAGACTGGAGCCTAATGGAAATTTTGAATTAACTTTTTGTTGTTGCATGTTGAAAGTTTCAAAAATTAAAATGAACACTGCCTTTGAATGATATGATTTGAGTAAAGGCTTATATGGATGAGATGCCTTTTTTGTTATTTTGCCAGCAGCATATCAAAGAAATTGACAAACAAAGGCCAGCAGGAATTCTAACTTGTTTCAACTAATTTTTTACAAAAATTGTTCTCCAGGCGAACCCGAAAAATTTTTTTGTTTCCGGTCCACCGGCCGGGTGAAAATTTATTTCGTCGTCACCCGGCTGCATTTTTTTTCGTACATCATCGTTATCATCGTTAGGGTAAGGGTTAGGGTTAGTTTGTTTGTTTGGAAAACTTTCGTGAATCAGTTTTTGAGGCGTGTGATTTATCGCACGTGATATTTTATATTCTACTGTAAAATGCACGCCTAGAAATCACTTGGAATGAAGGTTTTATCCTGATCATTGTTATAGAAATGAAATTTTATTCATCTCAAACTAAACCCTGCACTGTTTTTGTTAATTCTTGCTTGCAACTCAACTTTTAAGAATGTTTTTTTATATACAACTTGGTTTTTATAAAAGAATCATGCTGATTTGTGAGTAAAATAAATAGAAGCATTCACAAAGTGGGGACTTTTCAGTAAGTAAACAGCTTTGTTTTTATAAAAGGAATCATGCTGACTTGTGAGTAAAATAAAAAGAAACATTCATAAAGTGAGGATTTAAAAAATTTGGGAAATGTTTCTCTCACTCTACTTTTTTCTCAAAAAAGTTCACTTCGTAATCACAGTTTGGAGCCTTTAGCAATTGAAGATAAATATTCAAAATGAAAGAGAGTGTCCAGTTCTTAGAGATATTGTAACAATTGAAAATATAAACGATGAAAATTAAGTATTTGAATAATCGCACGCCTAGACCACTATAAATCAAAATCTAGGCGTGCGATGATCACATGTGAATTTTTCTTATGCCGAAGCCTGTAGCGGTGTCAAGTTACTACAGATTTAAGGTAAAGAGGACCATCATTTGAACTTCTATGAGTGCTTTAAAAAATCGAGTTTTGGGATCGCAATTTAGCAAAAAAAAATTTTTTGCGGCCGGCCGGGTGAGTGTTTTTTTCGTCACCCGGTGGACCGGAAACAAAAATATTTTTAGGGTTCGCCCCAGCTACACCCTAGCACTTTGCCCATAAGAACAATAAAAATCATACCGATTTCTTCAATTTTGATATTGTTGAATTCAAATTCATGTCCAGGTCATTGCTTGAAAACTGAAATGAAAAAAAAAAGTCTGATCAGAATTTCCCAGTATGTAAAGACACATTTTGGATAGTACTTTTAAAAATAGTGCCTCATACCGGGTTATGCACCATTTCATTTCATCTTTCAATGCATTTCCTTAAAGTCATTACAGCTTAAGGTTTTTGCAAACTTCAACAACACTATACTTTTTGGCAAACAGTACCAGTCAACTATATTGAGCAGAAACTTTGGCTTTTGGTGTAGCTAAATGTCTGTAGCTTTCTGTTTATCTAATGATCCGTTTTGCTTTTTTAATCAAGCATAAATTATCTCAAAGGAAAAGTATTGCCGCTCGCAAAAACGCCTTGAAAGAAGGAGCGCGTCACGACATATCAATCCCGAGAGATAATTTCATTTTAGAGAAATGACAAGATATAGGTAACTCGCAAAAACGCCTGTCACATAGCTGTTTATTTGAAATATATCTATAAATATTAATATAGCCATAACATATAAAAAATGAAAAGTAAAGTGTAAAGAAGCTAAGCATACTTTGAAAAAATATATAAAATATCATGTGCTGGAAAGAAGTAAAAAATTCAACTTAGTTCGAGGAGCGCGTCATTACCCATAATCTTGTATCCAACCCCCTCATTTTGAGAAATAAATCTTTTGGATCGTTTAAGTAAAAATCACCAAGCCTTCCCAAAAATCTAAGAAACAGCCTAGTCAGAACAGTTAAAAATGTATCATGCATTCATTGAAGTTTCATCCTTTTAATAATATTATAATTATGTTTACCTGTTTACTTTTATCATTACTTATTACTTTTAGTAATTTATAATTTTAATGAAAATGTCTCTGATGAGCAACGCAAGCACTCAAATGATCAGGGTACATATCGATTAGAACCAATAATCAATAACTAATTGACATAAAATACATTTTTAAAAATCAATTAGCTATTGACTAGCATCAATTGATATTGACGAGCAATCGATTTTTATCGATGAGGTATCAATTACTATCGATCAACTTTTGGTATTGGTTCTGTCGATTAACAATCGATCATCATCAGGTACCTTCAAGTATCAATCGTAATGGATTTTTCATCAATTTTTATCGATTTTTCATCAAGTATCCATATTGATTATTGATTTGATTTCATTGATAACACACAATATGTCGCATACCCAACACTGCTGACACAATATCAATGTAATAAAAATGTGACCAAAGGTTAACCAAAAATTACTTCCCAGAAAATACAGTTTGTCATCTGGTAAATAATTTTCTTAATTCACAAATATACCCAATAATTAAACCCCTCCTTAAGCTGCTGCACTGCAGACCTACCTACAGATAGCTGTGAAGCTAACACAAGTTTTAGACCAAATCTTTAAGATCAGTTGAAAAAATTATATTGCACTTCAACTCTTAAAAAGATGTAAATAGTGTACCTTGTTAACCATTTTAATCATTGGCACGGAAAGTGATGTATATTTAAAAATCCAGAGACATTTAAAGGGATAATCAGATGGTTTGAGATTTTCTGCCTGAAAAAACTCCTGTGGTTTTGAGTAAAATCGCCCAAACTTTTGTCTAACTATATTCTAAAGTCAAGATTTAAAATTTCTGAAAATGGGTTCTCATACGGTTCTTACGTTGTTTTACTAAAAGTCAAAAACTTGTAACTTATCTCAACTTTGGAAAATATTTAGGCAAAAATATTTTGAGGTTTTGTTCAGGACAAAAGAAAGATTCCACATGCCAAATATCCCAAACCATCTGATTATCCCTATAAGGGTTGAAAAGTAGAAAAGTTTGAAAATACATGCCTGGTCTTGCTTGTCAGTTTTCGAGTTTAGATGTTTGATTTTTTCAGTGTTCTTGTTGAATGTTTTTATCAAGAGGATCGTCCATTTTTGCTCAAATAACCACAAAAATATCTTCTCCAGTTTCTTTGAAAGCGTTTCATATAGTCAATCAGTGATTTGTGTCAAGGATCACGATGTTAGGTTAAGATTTAAAATAGCTTTAACTTTTGCAAACTGAAAGTTTTACTTCGCCACCAACTAGAAATGAAATACATTCGCGCCACTCCGCTACCATTTTGCAAATTATCTTACTTCGTGTAAAGACGGGGGTTACTATATAGTTTAATTTCATGATGACTGTCATTTTATATTCTACTACTTTCATGATTTTGTAAAAAGTTCTCATTTGAACTATGTAGTTCTCTAAATAGTGAAAGTTATGGTAGAAATTATTTTCCAATTTTCTAATTGCTATCATAGCTTACATTTTATGTTACCCCCGTGTTATTAAATCAAATTAAGACAGCTTGAAACACAAATAGCTCCTGGAAAAGTACCCTACTGTAGAGGAACAGCTCATTTTTAAATTTTTTTTTAATTTGCGAGCAAAAAATTGAGCTGTTCCTGCTCCAGTAGGGCACTTTTCCAGGAGCGTCTTGTTTTAAACTGTCCAAGCAGCTCCAAAAAATCGACCGGAACAGCTCTAATTTTCTAGCTGGCTAATTCAAGGAACAGCTCTAAAATTTCCAGTTGGCTAATTCAAGGAACAGCTCTAAATTTCCAGCTGGCTAATTCAAGGAACAGCTCAATCTTTGAATCTTTTTGTCCAGAAAAAAAACTTAGTCTCAATCGGGAACAGCTCCAGATTTCCAGTTAGTTGGCTACAGGAACAGCTCCCAAGTTCTATATCAGTTGTGAAAATTACATGGAATCAACCCGGAACACATGTGAATTTCCAGCTGGAGAGCTGAGATAGAACTTTAAGGATTTTTCCAGGGAACAGCTATGTATTTCCAGGAGCAAATTTTTTGAAAATTTCCCGGAACACCTAGGCCATTTCCAGCTGAGGGGGGTCTCCGGAACAGCTATTTCGTCTTTTGCCCTCGGTGGCTGCTTTCGATTTAAAATAGCTTTAACTTTTGCAAACTGAAAGTTTTACTTCGCCACCAACTAGAAATGAAATACATTCGCGCCACTCCGCTACCATTTTGCAAATTATCTTACTTCGTGTAAAGACGGGGGTTACTATATAGTTTAATTTCATGATGACTGTCATTTTATATTCTACTACTTTCATGATTTTGTAAAAAGTTCTCATTTGAACTATGTAGTTCTCTAAATAGTGAAAGTTATGGTAGAAATTATTTTCCAATTTTCTAATTGCTATCATAGCTTACATTTTATGTTACCCCCGTGTTATTAAATCAAATTAAGACAGCTTGAAACACAAATAGCTCCTGGAAAAGTACCCTACTGTAGAGGAACAGCTCATTTTTAAATTTTTTTTTAATTTGCGAGCAAAAAATTGAGCTGTTCCTGCTCCAGTAGGGCACTTTTCCAGGAGCGTCTTGTTTTAAACTGTCCAAGCAGCTCCAAAAATCGACCGGAACAGCTCTAATTTTCTAGCTGGCTAATTCAAGGAACAGCTCTAAAATTTCCAGTTGGCTAATTCAAGGAACAGCTCTAAATTTCCAGCTGGCTAATTCAAGGAACAGCTCAATCTTTGAATCTTTTTGTCCAGAAAAAAAACTTAGTCTCAATCGGGAACAGCTCCAGATTTCCAGTTAGTTGGCTACAGGAACAGCTCCCAAGTTCTATATCAGTTGTGAAAATTACATGGAATCAACCCGGAACACATGTGAATTTCCAGCTGGAGAGCTGAGATAGAACTTTAAGGATTTTTCCAGGGAACAGCTATGTATTTCCAGGAGCAAATTTTTTGAAAATTTCCCGGAACACCTAGGCCATTTCCAGCTGAGGGGGGTCTCCGGAACAGCTATTTCGTCTTTTGCCCTCGGTGGCTGCTTTCGAATAATCGAGGAGACTCTGGATCGCTTTGCAACTTATAAACATGACATTTACGGTTTGTTTTTGTCACTCTCGCCTCTCGCATGTCTTTGCTATGCAAACAGAGTGGAGGGACGGAAGAGTTCTGAAACGCGCGCAACCCCTTTTATATTGATGCTATTGTTTTAGAATTATGTTATATAATTTAAGTTTTATGATAACTATTCGGAATAATCAGCATACTTTATGCATGGATCGTGCATCGTGAATCGTAAATCGTTAGATCGTGCATCTTAAATTACACCAACCCCACTTTAGGTGTCGAACCGGGTTCTGGGCCTATTTTTTGAAAATTTGATTTTTGATACTTTGATATCTTGTTCGTTTTGTCTGTTGTTTATTTAACCCCTTTTTTGTTTATTTTTCTATGTTTGTTAGTTTGTTTGGACTGCGCGTCGGTTCAGGGTTATGGAATCTGGGGGAGGCTGAGTGTTGGACGTCCTTAAAACATGTTAAAGCAAGTGCACCTGTCGCAAGTCAGGGACTCCAGATTACAGTGGTTTTTGGTGTTTGTGTTTATGTGATTGCTGTTTTGTTTTTTTGCTTGGCTTTATAAACTTTATGTCTAATGGTTTGTTGGTTCTTTTTCGCATAAAATTCTCATTTCTTGACAGAATGTTTGATTGGTTTGATTTGTATATTTAGAAAAATTCTAAAAAATGGAAAAAAACGTATAAATATAAAAATATTAGTCCCTTTTTATGTTTCCTCTTTATTTTATTTAGTATTTTCAACACTTTCTCTCCTTGAGGTCAGATCTCTGATCTTCACCATATATATATAGTATGAAAATAAAATGTTTTCTCCTGTCAGATCTACAAACAACAAAGAATGGCCGATGTTATAATGAAAGGGTAATTAGTCCTCTCTGGGTCCCTCTGTCTTTATCCTGGCTTGGGACAGGCTGACTGTCATTCAAGACAGTCAGACGACATTACCCCAGCGGCCTGTACAAGATGACAACAAACTCCAGGTAGACTGACAGGAGAAGAATATATATATATTAATCTCTGTATGATTATTGGAAATAATATGATTTAGCTTTGGACTTGAAGGTGACCAAAGATTTAGTTTGGCGGAGGTCGGTAGGCAAACTATTCCAAATGTTTGTAGCATTGTATAAAAAGGTTGTAGAATCAAATTTATTTCTTGTTCTCTGTATCCGAATTTTCTTCTCTGATCCAGCTCTAGTATTTACACCTTGCGCATCGGACTCACCAACATTTCCACAGAGAACGAAACGTTTGGATAGATAAGAGGGACATATCTTTTGAACAGCCTTGAAAGTCATGAGAGAAGTACTGTGATGAGCAACTTTTCAAAAAGGCTTGTTCATTGGAGTGACCCGATCGATTTGTCTAAACAAAGAATCAAATCGCCTATGAACATGCGATAGACTGTTGCTTGAGATGTGGATATACCATTGCATTTACCAATAACCGTTTCGTTTCGTACATGTGTTAAATAGAAAAACGTTCTCTTCTATATGAAACTGAGTGTTCTCAAACCAGTGGTCGACAACATACTTATGCCTTCTGTCACAAGAAATATTAGGTTGGAAAATTTTTTCTTGCCTTTCACTAAAGGAATTTGCTACGTCTTGTTGATCTTTCACTTTGGAGTCATCTTCCAAAACTTTATATTTATGCTGTGTGTTACATTTTTCACCATCTAAAATTGTTTTAATATATTCCCAGGTCTTTTTGGGGGGGGGTTTTCAGGGGTCTTAAATACCGCCATACCGACAAAAATTTTGGTCAAATACCGTAATACCGTCGATAAAGGAAGCCTAATACCGATACCGATATTAGATTTATGGTTTTTTCGAAAAGAATGAATTTTCAGTTAAAGAAACTGTGCAAGCAAGTCTGGTACTTTATATTATCTAAAGCTATCCTTAATAACATAACATCATACATAAGCTATGGTAATAATATACATAAAATCTACTGACACGTTAATTGGGGTAGGGGGATAGCTAGCAGTATCTCTAGTTTATTCAAAAGAAAACTCACTCGCTTCCATAATGGACCGATGTTTTTTATTTGTGAAAGAGAGAGATATTCGGCCATATTTGAGCTAGAGATAGGAATGTCAAGAAATAATCAACACGTCAAAATTATGAATCTACAAAAATCTGAAAATCTATGTAAAGAATCTGTTATTCACTTTGATGGCTCTTCCGAATCGCGATGTTCTACCGATCAAAAAAAGGGCTCCTTCGTCAACGATCGGTTCTGTTTCGATATCCCCGCTTGCTTCATCTTCATCGCTAGAGAGATCAAACTCTTGTTGTGGTTCGATAGCGTCAGCTGTCGGATCGATAACGTCAGCTGTTGGTTGGAGAGCGTCAGTTGTTGGTTCGAGAGCATCAGTTGTTGGTTCGTTAGAAACTATAGCTTCCACCGGTTCGTCATGGCGGTATTTTTCTGTTTGGGCAGCCTGTTTTGAAATATTCACACTGTACAAATAATGAGGCAAAGTACCAGTTTTGTCCATTGTGGTTTCCTGTCGGACCGAACGCTGGCGAACACCTTTGGTGTAAGTTTCGGCCCATGATCGCATTTCTTCTTCTTCTGTCTTGTTACGTACACCATCCTTCGAATACTGTTTTTTCGGTAGTGATTTGGATACTTCGCTGTAGCTTAACGAATTCTCTGGTGGTGGGTACCAACTCCCTTTGGTACTTGTGAAGTAGTACGCAGCCCATGGAAAACCTTTCTTGAGTGACTCTTTAATGGATGTCATAAAACTCATGGCGTATTGAAGAGGACTAAGCAAAGCTTGTTTGGAATGTGTTGTTGAGTGGAAGTGCTCTACTGACAATGTCATCATACTCAACATATTTGTAACATTGTAGTTTTGTTCTTGAAGCACGTTGTTTAGTCTTTTAAGTGACCATTCTGTCAACGCCATAGATACATGAGACTTAGTCGAAACATATCCATGTGTACCATTTAAGGCTTTAGGGAGAGTAAAGTTTTCGCGTATGTCTTGCTCAAAGCCATTTAGTATACCGAGAGAATCTTTTACCATGTTGATGGCATCTGGTAGTGACTTGAGCTCGTAAGATCCTAAAAAACAAAATCAGCCAAGCAAAAGAGTAAATTTTTTAAAATGACTTTTACAGAGTCTCCATAATTTGAATGACCAGGGGAAAAAACTAGTTCGAGTTAAGAAGACTTTCGAGTTGTAGAGGTTTGTAAAATTCGCGAAATCTCCCCCTTATTAGAAAACCAGAAGAAAAGAAGCAGTAAATTTAGTATACAGTCTTGCTTTATAATGTTTTTTTGGTTAATGAAGTTAAAAACTTCCATAAGTAGAATGACAAGGAGGAAAAAATAATTAAACGATTTATGGAGAGATCGAGTTATAGAGACGCAAAATAGCCTGATATTTATTCAAGAGACCAGAAAAACTGTTCGTGTTAAGAAAACATTCGATTTATAGAGGTTCAATTTGTAGAGGTATTTTTGCAAGAGTTTATAAGGAAACTTTCACGGTGTCAACAAATTCTTTCGAGTTAAGGAGACATTCGAGTATGTATTTCAACGATAATTCTTAGGCTTCAATTTTTTTAAGTAATAAAGGAAATTCTGGTTGTTGTAGTTAAACAATTTACAATACCTTTTTTCTCGTGAATAGAAAAGGCATTCATCAATTTTCCAAAGCATTTCAACAACATAGCAGTATTTGAAAGTTTTGAAACAATTTTGATCGAAGAAGACTGGTAGTCTGCGAAATATATGACATTGTCGAACTCGATACATAGGCCAGTTGGTTGAAAGACTTCCGCTTTAGTAGCCTTCCCATCTAGATTGCCTTCTTTGCCAGTTCCAATGAGGGTCTTCATATGATTTGTTGTGTCCCATGTGCAAACTTGATGTCGATAATGTCAAAATGATTCCTTCTTTGAAGGGTTGCATGCAATGGGCTCCAAAGTTGATAATCTTGCGAAAATGTAGGTCACGAGAGGCTTCTGGTAAAAAATGAAATAAGAATATTACTTAGTTTACTATTGTGGTGATATTGTGTGTGCAAAACGTAAACTGCGTTTGCTATACGCTTCTCAAACCCTAAAATTTGGCAAATTATTAAGATTACTACAGCCTCAATAAAAAAGTACCCCTCTCATTTTGTCTTGTTTTAAAAAATCTTGTAGTTACTTCAAACTGTTTTGCAGTAAACAAAAACGTATTTTCTAAAGAACGCAAAATGATTTCAATTGAATCCAAATCAGGTACCGATAAGAAACACAAATTTGGCATCAGAGACGAAAACTTTCTCTTTCAGAATGCAAAGACACGTGATTCTGTTGATACATTCGGGATAGGCTGCAATTCTCTCTAGAGTCCCAGTAATTCCAAACCTGAATGAAAAAGAATGAAATTTTTGCTATCTTAATAAAATTCCTTTACATAGGCTTTATTGAGGGTTGCTAGATCTTTGTGTGGAAAAATCTTTCTTTGGTATATATGGATGCTCTCTGAAAAGACGGTTAAATCTCTGGAAGTCCCTGGGAATGAAAAACATTTGCCGAAATGAAAATTTGCTCAATTTTTAGTCGCTGAAAAGGACCAAATTTTACTGACGTGAAACCCTATAGAAAAACAACCAACCCGCAACCAACAACCTGTGTATGGATATAAAATGGGGGCAAAAATGGAATAGCCCAATTTTGTTTGAACAACAATTCTGCAAAATTAATTACCAGTAACTTTGTTCGTACGTCAAAGGGAAATCAATTCGTAATTCTATATCAAAGTCAAAAAAGAAAACTACTGTATCGTCAAAAGGCTATCAGGCTTAGAAATTAGACAAAGTATACCCATCTGTTTTAAAGCTTAGCTGGACGATCGATTTCGAATTTTGATCAGCTGCGTATAAAACATTCTCCTTGGACAAAAACACGGTCTCGAAGGACGGTTTATTATCATTACAATTGGTTAGATTGATTTGTGTCTTAATGAAACCATTTCTCGAGTACTCGTTTTGCTGGAAATCTAAATGATCAGTGATGTTTTTCTTTAATTGTACGAGCGATGCATCCTTTCTTTCAATCTGACAGCCTATCGAATCAGCATATGCGATTACTTCTTTCTTTGATCTGAGCTTTTTGGGATTACTTTTCGAAAAGTCGATAAATGAAATCGCTGTTCCATATCCACAGTAAAATAATTTTTCGGAATTATACCAAACTGTCAATGCGTCAACATCCGATTTGATGATTTCGATACAATCAATTGGATTATGGAGCTTGACTTTGTAGATGGACCCTTTTGACTTTGCGGTGTTGTGCGTTAAAACGAATATGTATCCATAAGGGCCTAAACAAACGCTCAAAGGGCAGGGATACATCCCAACTTTGTTGTTGTTGGTGAACTTTGTTGTCTCTGGAATAAGCGTATGGACGACATAACCAATGTTTTGAAGATATGAAACAACCTTTGGATCGGATAATTTTAGGACAGCAATTGGATCTTGTCGATCTTTATTTCTGACGTAGTCATTTTTCGGCAAAAGCTTCCTCATTTTGTCCATTTCCTCTTTGCTCGCTTTGTTTCTGAGCGTGTATAAAAATGAAAGGCAACCCCTTTCATCTAAGAGTTTGAGGTACCAATTACTAAATGATGCCTTTAGGCTTTTCCCAAGATGTGGAGAGTCGGGCAATGGTACAAGAAGAGCTAGATTGGGGTCGATTGTATTATTTTCTATCTCTTCCTTCATTATCATAAACATTTTCTTGTTTCCTTCCTCGCAATCCATTGTTAGAACAAGGACAGCACGTTTTGTACATTTGATACCATGATTTAGGCAGTTCTGACAAGCTCGAAATGCTGGATATATACTTATTTGCCCCTCGTCAATACATTTGGGACACACAGCTTTACCATCAAAGCAATCTTGGCAATGCGATTCGCACATTGAAGAATCATTTAATATTAAGTCATTGGCTTTGGTTTTGTTCGTACAGACATCGCACATCTGTAATACTTTGACGTGTTTAGTGATTTGTTTGGTTAGGTTTTCTCCAGTTTTTCCAGCTTTAGGTACGTATTCCGCTAGTACTGGAAGAGAATTTTTGTTGTCTAGTGTTGTTATAGACCCTACAACTACTTCTGTAATAATGAGATCTTTTAAGAGTTCTGGATCGGGAGGGGTATGCTCCATAACAAATTCGTAGCTCACTGGTGTAGTCAAGCCAACATTGGTTTTAGATAAAGAATCATACTCAACTGCAGGTTTAAGAGCAGTGCCACCGTTGCTGTAACAGCAAGGAAAAACGATAACTTTATCGTTATTTATAATCGGTATGACTTTTTCGTCCCCCAAATCGTCTGCTATTAGTTTTAACTGGATAGAACTCAAATCTTTCAAAACACCTGATTTTGTAGTGAATGCTGTGCCTTGTTTTTGACATGTAGAAAGGGATGGACCACCCAAATTCATTTTCAGTGTTTCAAAGTTCCTACTTTGTGTAGAACCAGCTTTTTGTCCGTAAAACATTGGCCCGCGAACAAAATTAAACGTACTTTTACCTCCAAGGTACAAAATTGTGTTAAAAAATTCAACCACATCTGGATGGTAGACATGGTTGTTTTCAAAGAAAAAGTTTATAACATCATTTAGATACTTATAGAATATGCGATCTTTATCAATTTTACCATCTCTGATCAGTTGATTAAGCTTTTTAGCTAGTTCGTCGGCATCCTCTATTTTCACAGAAAATATGCGCCATTTATTTTCTTCACCTTCGGATAAGGAACAAGTTTCCATATATTTATCATCATGATGATCAACAGGAAGCTCAGAAACCTCAAAACTATCATCATCGCTTTCCTCAGACTCGGGTGTTGTGGTTGTATCAAATCCATCGCTTTCAACCCAATCATCAGCAGCAGATCTTAGTAGAAAAAGAGAAATATCTCAAGGAGCGAAATCCTCGCAGAATTTTATTTCACTATTCGATGCTAAAAAATCTCGGGTTCTCACAGAATTTAATTTCGTGATTTAGGGCAAATGTGGTCTGAAAGGTAGGCTACCTAAGCCTCAAAATATTAATTTTAGGGGCGTATTTTCATAATGCAGCAAAGTTGTGTTTCGGAGAATCTAATTTAGTGAATTACACCTAAAATCGGAAATTAAAATCCGTGTATGATCACTGACATAAATAGATGGACAGTTATCCAACAATAGCAGGCCTATTGTCTCTTTGATGTATAAGCGCGTTACCACTCATTCTACAATTGCAGGATGAAGTAATCCGAAAGGGAGACCGAAAATCCGTCATGGTTTTAAACTTCACCATATCTTCTTCATTGAAAACATTCTCACAAAATCATAATAAAATTTTTCTGAAAAAGAAATGCAACTTTTCAAGTAGCCTGTGGTAACCCAAGTCTATCTATTTATATCGGTGGTATCTTGCATGATTGGTGAGATAATAGGTGAAATCAATAATAAGCAAAAGCTACGTTCCTGTGTCAAAACCTTTAAAACTATTTACTAAGTTATAGCGGAGATGTGATTGTTATTTTCAACGCCTATTCGAAATTAACAAACGTGGATTGATAGTTCTTTGTAGGGTTGTGGAATCTGAAACAAACTTTCAAAAGGAAGATATTTTTGAAAAACTGAAAAGTGTTTTTGCGTATCACATTCAATCTTTATTTTTTTCGGCATTATAGTCTTCGTTTTCTATCGTGCAAACACCAGATCAGAAAAGAGTTTTTAGGTTTAAATTCTCCTGAAAACAATGAACTTGAATTTCCACCTAAGCGTGAAGATCTTTGCTACAAAATCTTTTAAAAAAGCCTGATCGTGAAATTAAATTCTCTTGAATTTTATAAAATTGCGAATGTCGCGTTAAAATCTCTTCCTTTTTTAAGGCATTTAAGTATACAGAAATCGAATACTTTCAAAGGTTTTTCTGTGTTTAACAGTCTTTTTAATCAAATCGAAGAGATATGGGCATAGCTAGTAGTAAATAACGTAGTAGAAAATAAATGGATATTTATTATTACTCTTCTAAATAGCTGTCATCGATAGCTTCCACATCTTGGTTCACCTCATCATCATCAATCACTACCACGCTTTGGGCCACGCTGTTATCTTGTTCATCCGATGCTTTTCGCTTTCTTTTAGACTGGTTGAAGAAGTCTTTTGCTGGACGTACCTTACGTTTATCTCCCGTCTTCAAGCGACATGCATTATAGTGGTCTAAAAACAATATTGATATCTACTATATGTGATTGGTCTAAACTGCATTCATACGTCCCGATTCCAGAAAGCGCCGAATCGGATTGAAGGCATTTCATTAGAGTCTGTTTCAAAAGAACTGGCAGTTTGCACATCTTGATGCATAGAATAGGAACGAAAAAAGTTATAAAAAAGTAGTGAGTGGGATATCTTAAATATTCAAAATAAATTCAAAAAAATATTGAAAATGAAGAAGCAAAATGAAGATGAAAAAATTGAAGAAATTTCTACAGTGCCTATAAAATGTTGATTTTTATTTTATAAACACTTCAAACTTAGCTGATTCGAAACTTTGATTGATTTTTGACTTCTATCATTGTTGGAAAATTACAACCCCTCAAAGTAGGTCTATCTTTCCAATTTTTGGCCCTTTTTGAGAGTTACAATTGGTTGTAACTTTATAATACACTCTTTTTTTATAAGCATACGGGAAAATTGGGTCGAGGCTCAATATTCTTAGCAAAATTTCATTTTCAGCCTCAAGTTATGTTTAGTGGTATGCTAACGAAAGCCTTTTTTCAAAGCATCATCAATTTTTGGATGCACTTTTTAACCATGTACATATGAATCAGTTTCTTGTGACTTTGACCACTTTACGTTTTACATTAAAGATCATTGTTTCATTGTTTTAGAATATTCAATGTCTACCTCACTGTCCATTGACCCCATTTTCGAAATTCGATGAATTTTCTCAGCCTGGACCTATGCCTAGCACTATGCTGATTTTTTTGCGATTTTCAGCCTAAGTATGCTTATAAACCTTATGCTTTTAAAAAAGAGTGTAACGATAGATATAAAATTCGGATTACACAATTTTTTCTTTAGTGAAAATCAATGCATTAGGTGCAAAGTTTTTATAAAATTTGACTTCTTATAATCTTCCCCTCAAGGATATCTTTCCAACAAAAGGTTACAATTTAGTAGAGTATTTTTCTCTCAAGAGTTATATTAAAAAATACGCAAACTGCCGGACTTAATAAGTTAGAAGAGTCTTTAGTTTCAAGACTAACTGATCTGTATCTGTGACATCTGAATGTAATCTTAGTAATTTTTGCTGAAATTTGTTTCCGATCGCTCATTTATCTACCAAAAGTGTCATGACTATTTGGTATTTTTTGTATCTGAAAATGCGCGAATACGATAAGTGTTAAAAGTTGATCCCACCCCTAACATACTTCATGGCCTCTCATGTCAATGGGAGTTCCCTCACAAAAAAGTAAAAACTTACGCCGATCAAAGTAAGCAATACGGCCTTTAAGCCCCGCATCAGGTCGCATGATGTTCTCCTGCTTACAGCCCCCACAACGTATTTTCCATTCCCATAACATCTGTTCTTTCCGTTGTCCATACTTCACCAGAACAGAGTTTCCTTTCAAGGCTTCGGACTCTTTTCGCGTGTATAATTCTAAACAAAAGGAAAGAAAATTCAAAGAAGAAGTTTTATAAAATACAATATTGAAGCGAGATAACAAAGGCCCGCAAAGCAAGAAAGAACAAGAAATTTCAAAATTTATGGTTTTAGAGACTAATATAAAGTTTTAACTTCATAGAAATTAATCAACCTGTGTTAAGTTCCATTAAATCTTTATCGGCTATCTCCAAAGACTTGAATGTTGGCGGAGTAGAAGTTTGCTGTCTCATCTCAGATTCTGTAACAAGGTTAATTCGCGGTACGTTTTTGGCGAATGATACCACAACTTCGTATACTAAAACTATGAATATAAGAAAATTAAAAAACTATCTAATTCGTAGAAATCTTCTCGTGTATTAATTATACAGTCAACGTCCATTTTCTCGACAGACCTCAACCTCCAAAGGAACCACAGAAAAGTTTTTCATAGCAAAGGTCGAGATAACGAGCAGAAATTTTAGTTAGGTTAGTTTTTAAGCTTCTAAAAACTGATCTATTAGGCCCTGTGAAATTCAAAACCTTATATTACGATTTTACTATACCATATTTGATGCCAAACATGCCTAAAATATATCATTTTGCACGTATATTCATGACAGTTGTTTCTTTTCTGGCTAGAAGACGTTTTAGATTTTTTTTGGGAGACTTCACTTACTAGCTAGTCTGTTCATTTCATTCAATATTTTTTTTGTTTTCCTAGGGATTTTGAACAAAGAGGCTTCCAAATTTTCGCGGGGTTTTAATTTTGTGCGCGTAAATGGTTAAGATTTATTCGTTTTCCATACCTTGTATCACGTCGTTGTTGCTGATAGCAACTGGTAGCTCAAGCTCCAACTGATTGTTTGTGTTTATGTGGTACATATTTGGCCCATTTCGAGTCATCTCTTTTCTTGCCAAGCAAATGTCAAGGTTCTTCCCAAAACCAAGTTTCAAACTTTTCTCCGAAATTCCACCGTTTACTCTGACATTAGAAAGCAATACAAAATATATTTTTAATTGTTTAAAACAACTTAAACTTAAGGTTAAAGTCCCGAGGGGGACTAGAATAGAATCTCCTGGTGGGAAATGAAGCCACTTACCTTATCGGCCCTTTTTACACCGGTGCTTATTCCGCCATTCGCCAATTTTAACCTTACGGTTAAACTCAATGGCTCAACGGTATCTCACCCATGTCGGTCCACAGGGCCCCCACAAGGGTTCCAGGTATAAAAGGTCCTCCCAGGAGGTTACATTGGGGGATGATGTGCGTGGTGGACCTCCGAAACCTGGCCCTTAGAGAGACCGATTGTTACCCTTACCCTTCGCTTACCTAAGTACCCCCGGGAAGGGTTTCCTTGATTATTTAGACCATTAGAAATCAACAGGTAGAGTGGGAGAAAAAAAAGGCCTAAAAAGGCTTAAAAATTCAAATTACTTACTTGATAACCTCGATCAATTTTTTTAGGTCTGATTCACATTCTTTCTCGATCTTAACTCGAAAATTGAAGGCTTCTTCGTAATTCTTACCAGACTTTCCCACTTTGTAAAAACAAGCTCGACAGTTTAAAATTGTCATTTTGAAAAACTTCTTCAAGACCAGTTCTCACATTTTCTTCGATTTCGCGTGAGAAGTTGTTTGATTCCAATGATACACAAAAAAAACTTTATAACATTCATCTCCTCCTTCGCTGTGCTGTAATAAATATCAAGCCTTCAAAAGGGTTTAATTAGCACCTATCTAAGTAGGAGAACAGTTTTTACGTTTATTATGTAAGAGAAGTCTATTTGAATTGTAAAGGAAAGAAAAAATCCATTGAAACTACGATAAACAAATCTTGCGCCACAACAATGTTGTTATAAAAAGCGAGATAGCTCGTCATTTAATAATTTTTTTCTCTCTACTGTTCATGTTTTAGTTGGAATTATATGTAATCCTAAAAAGCGGAATAGACTTATCTTTTTTGAAAATTTCACTGCGTGAAACTAAAAAGTAGATTCTTTTATACCGAAATACCGTTTTTTACTGATAAAAATATCGAAATACCGATAAAAAAACAGGCAGTTTACCGATACCGGTAGAAAATGAAATACCGTAATCCCGTCGTTTTTTTCTGGTAATACCGATTTACCGAGGGAAAAAAGGCCCAATACCGTCGTACCGTAAAAGTGAAACCCCCCCCTTTTTGGTTGTTTCTCTTACATTAATTCTTTTCTTCATGAGCTCGAATCTTATATCTATATATTAATAGCGGTGGTTTGTGTGTCTGTGTGTCACCACTTTCGTTTTCGCAAGCAATGTTTTGTTCTCGATAAGTTTGTTTTGATTGACAGATCGGATAGAGCCTGGTTTAGACAATATTCAGCCTTTGTTTTGAAATTTAAGGCCCATCTACGTTTTGTAATTTTAATTTTTGCCCAGCTTTGCCTGATCATGTTTTTCTCTTTTCTTAAAGGAATGGTTCGGTAAAAATTTCATTTTTCTATTAGATGTCCTATCGGCTTCCCCTTTTAAAAAGACACACAGAGATATAAACTTTTAAACTAATTGATTATTCGTTCCCTTTAAAACGCCACTCACTTTTGTATGCCTTTTAAATGAGACCTTTTGCTTACGTCACAGAGACTGTTAAAAACTGTAGCTGTGTTTACTGAAGTGAATTATAAACCTTTTCTTAGTATAAAAGTGGTTATTTCTGCTAGAAACTGATGTAAAGAGTGGTGTATTATAATAAATCTGAGCTATATTTTTTTTTGAATACTTACCTAATGTATTCTGACTCGGAAAGCGATATATATTCGAGCTATGAAGAATATGGTAGCATTAGAAATGAGGCAGATTCTGAGAGAGAAGATGGTGTAAGCAAGAGAGATATGGATAACCTCATTAATAAGCTGAAAACATTTAATCCGTATCTCTATGAGCCTGAACGAGAAGTATCGAGTACAAGCGAGAGTGACACTTCTTCATCCGGAGACAAAAGTGACTATGAAACTTGTTCTGAAGGTAGAAGCGGCAGTTTAGATTGGTGTGAGTGTGAAGGCTGCCAAATCGAAACAAGAGAAATTGATTGTTTGTGTTGTAATGAAGTCGCAGCCTTAAATGAAAAATTTGATCAGGGAGACTTTCAGTGCATTATTGACTCACCACAATTCCCAAAAATGTACCTTGACGAGGATATTTTGGGGAATGTACTGACTGGGCTACACGAGACAAAAGGAGATCATTTGGAAGAGATACCTTTTTTTTTTTTGTATCATCTCTTTTATCACCAATTTATGGTATAACTAATAAAAATGTACAGTTTTAAAAATTTCGTTTTTTAATTATATACTATCTTTTATAATATATAAAAAGGAATCCCCACTCTAAGGCCTAGGACAATCGTCCGTTTCATAGGACCGTCGAATAGATCCCTAAGATACGCAGCATACAGGCAATTTTCTTGGTGGGTTTTCAAGACATTGGGAAAAAACAATCGCCGAGTAATCCCATCGTGTGTGCTTTCAAAGATACGAAGTACCTTCCCTGACCCTGAAGGAAAATATACCAAATATAAGGAAGGTGAAAAAGACGAGGGCGAATAATTTTGTTAACCTGTATGAATGAATATGTAATATACTAGATATAAAAAAAAGCTAGGATATAAAGAATACAATGTAAATGATCTAAAGAATATAATGTTGATACAGCTAAAAAAAGATAAAAAAATAATCCTGAAAAATGTACAACGGCTGTCATTTTTGTTTTGAATTACTTCCAGCTTATCAGGTTTTGGTGTTGGTGCAATGTTCCTAGGTAGATTAGGGATTATTGGAGTTGGCAAGGTCTTCTTTGAGTGAGCTAGTTGCACTGTCTCTTTTACCATATTATGCAGATAGGTGCGATCTTTTTCCTCCTTGATTGATTTAGCTGTCCAGTTATTAGTGATCTTGGACGATATGATGTCAAAGCGATCATTTCCATCTTTCGTTTTTGCTTGTCCGAGTTCACTCCCTTGATTAAAGTCCATGATTGCTAACTGACTTCTTGCAAACATTCCAGAATATGAGAAATGCTGTCTTTTAGGTGCCCAACGGTTATAAAGAGAGTGATAAACCTCTAAGATACCTGTATGACTGAATTTTGTAAGAAATTTCAATTCTGAAAGCAACTTAGGTTCGAGAAGAATACTTTGTAGAACCGTGAATGCTTCTGTGTTTGGTTTTATCCATTCTTTGGCTTTCTGTTCCTTCTTAGTGAGCCTGTAGTTTGAACATTTCCTGAACTTTTTACACCCAGTCCAGCGGTGTTTATTTTGCACTTGAAAGATGACGCTGGTCCATTTTTCACGCAATAGCTCTTCATCACCTTCACAAGTAGCACAACACCAACAAAGATGGTTACCGATTGACTTGATCCATTTTTCAATGATTTTGCAAGAAGCCTTTTTCGCTGCGGCACGTAAATGCTTCTTTAGGCTCTTGACAAAATGCCAAATGTCAAACTGGTGAATCATTTCAGTTTCGTGCTCGCGCATTTGTTTTCGAATACCTTTGTGGCGGTCGGTGGTCACTTGTTTTGGGGTGATACCTTTTGATTTGACTTTTGACATCACCTTTTTGAATCCTTCTTTTTCCATTCTATTTGAATTTCCCATCTCTGTAACTTGCGTTAAAGAAAATTCAAAAATCTTGTTCGTAATTTTATCCAAAAAAGAATAAGTCAAATACTTTGCATTGTGCCCTGGGCTGTCACATCTGCCATCGCCACAGAAGCTATAATCGCCATGCTTCTTTATGTCTTCGTAAACCTTTTTAGACTGTTCCTCGTAATTCTTATTAACGACTCCAAACAAAAAACGTTTTTGAATTGCATAAAACGCGGTCTTGGATAACCACTGGATACCTGCCAAATCAAAAAACGTAGCGATCCTCTTAAACGCATTGGCACTTAACAGGACAGAAGCTGCGCTTGCCAGATTTCCTTCTGAATAATGGCTGCAATTAGGCTGAGATCTCCACGTCGTGTCATGACCAGCAGGGCATTTCATTCTGATTATCAATTGACTTCCTTTGTAAACTATTTTGGTGATTGTTGTTGTTAAAATACAGGCAGGGTAAAGACAACGCTTTAACAAAAGAAGCAACGATACCCAGTAAACAATGAAGGCACTTTTAGACGGGGCATCAACGGACACTTCTTCAAGATATTCGGTGTCAATCCCAATAACACTCTGGTAATCTTTGTCATCAGATTTGTCGTCTATATCTGACTCGCCAGATGACAGCAAAGGCATTTCGGGTACGTGTGTTGGTGGGTCTGTCAATTCATCCGGTAGTGTAAGTCTATCAGTAAGTTCATTTTCCATTTTGCATTGGACTCCAACATCTCGAGTTTCAGCTCTCATCGATTCCGTTTGGGTTTCCTTTGTATTCAATTGACCCTCGAAGCTTTGAAATAGCTTGTGATGTTGGATGGCTCCTTCACAGACCTGACGTTTAGCCTTTTCTTGCGCTCTCCTTTCACTCGACTTTCGTTTAAATGGTTGTTTGTCTCTGTTATGATCGAACAAAGTTGGGATAGCGTCTTCCTTCAGCAGTCTACGCGGTGCAAGTCCAAGGAGTTCGTGCTAAAAATGAACCAATTTTAAGCTTTACAGCTACAAACAAATTTTCCAGAAAAACAAATCGAAAAAGGACTCTCACAACAGAGAGACAGAGTTATCAGGCATTAGTAAACGATGTACAATAAGTCATGCTTACTTGTAAATCTCTCTTGAAACAATCATCCTCGAAATGTAAGTGACACAGTTTCATGCTTTTTGTGGGTTTTTCTCGCTTTATATTTTGCAACCACCTCCTCTTGAGTGTTTCATCCTTAGGTAGATTTTACAATGACACTTTTGCTCTTCCTTGTACGTATGAGTTGTTAGTACAGTTCACTGCACCGTACCATGGCATGGTGGAAAGAATGTAAATTTCACGTGTCTGGAATCGAATCTTAAATCAACTTCACTTGGAAAAAAGTCCAAACTAACTATAAAAATGGGTTAAAACTAATTTTATCTCGTTGAAATACACTTTTTCGTTTCTCTTTTTTCTCTGAACAGCCTCCGTGACGTCACATACACAAAGTTGCTATTTAAAAAGGGGCTTTCTGTAAACAAAAGAATTGGACTACATTAAATAAAAAACATTTTTTTAGTTAAATCAAGCATTCCTGATTTATTAAAACCAATAAAATAAAAATATGAGGAGTCAAAATTTTACCGAACCATTCCTTTAAGTTTGAAATGTTTTCGAATGTATTTAACGATTTATTAATGACATACGAATTCTTTTCAAAACAAAACAAGTTTCTTTTATAGAAAAGAACATTTCAAATGTAAATCAAAACATAAGAATTAAAAAGTTTGTAGAACAATAACAGCATTCAAAGGGTGATAAAAAGCAAGAGAAGAAATTAGTCCATCTCTTTCTTCATATAATATAAAAACATTTAAGTGGTTGATACTGTTAAAAACTGTGTACGTCATTTTACATGTTTAAATTCGAAAAGTTATGACAAGGGTTTAAAAAAGAAATTTAGAATTGACTTATTTGTCTTTTTTAAATCTGATAAAAACAAAGTTGCACTATTCTTTGTGGCTTTTTCCTGAAGAATTGTCATTTCTATATTTCACTCCTCTTTACCATGACATTTTCTCAAATTGTCGAAAACTGGACGTATTTAATGCGAGCGAAGCGAGAAAAAGATCTCCGGGGGAGGGTCAGGAGGGTTCAGAAGCAGCCAACGAGCCCATTTCCCCGAAATATCTGTTTCCCTTTTCCAGGAGAGGACGTATTTTGAAAAATGGGGAAACAGATCCGATTTTTAGGAAAGACCTTTTCCTTAAAGCTATCTGTTTCCCCGCTCCAGCTGATGACGTCATCAGAGAGAAACAGATTAATATTTCTAGATGACATAATGAATTGGGAAACAGATCTCTGTTTCCATCAAAGATGATATTGCATTTGAAACATATGAAAATTTCCAGGAGAGGGTAAACAGATATCCTATTCCTTATAAGTTTGGGAGAACATATCAAAATTTTAATTCTGAAAATTGTGAAAACGAATCAAATTTTCTAGGGAAGATACTTTGAGATTAAAAGTTAAGGTTTTGGGGAGAAACTAGACTAGAGTCTACTTCTGGATGAACTTTGCTTTTTGATAATTTTTGATGACGCGGAGTCCAGTGAAGTATACTAGGAGCGTTTGGCGAGGTCGCCATTTTGAAAAAGAATGTTTAAAATCCAAATAACAAAAAAACTACTCGAAGTTGAAAGATATAATCAAAAATCAGAAACAAACATCAATAACAGATTTGCAATCCTTTATTCTCAAATAAAAACATTGCTTCGTACTGTTTTTACCTTCCAAAAACAACAAAAATCTGCCGGACTATTTTACAGTCCGCCTAAGCAAAAGCATATTACCATATGTAAAAACGGAAATTTATGTTAATTCCTTTCAGGAAAATCAGGATAGTCACTTTAAACAATATCTTCAATAAATTTCATGATGCACCTTATCTTCTATAAAATACTGAAATAAGAGAGCGACCTTCTAAACACGAGGCCGTTATAAGTGAAAAATTAGCCAATAAAAATAAGTCACAAAAGTCACGTGATAAACTACCAATCAAATAATAAGAAAATTAAGTACATCGAAGCGAGCGCTTACGGCGCGTGCCAAAAATAAAGAAAAAGTAGAAAATTATTTATAAGAAAAAATAACTGTAAAAAGTGAGGTTTTTACATCCTCAGCGACCAAAGAAATAAAAGTTCATGAAAAATTGATATGATATTGATTTCGTAATCTTCGCAGGTTCTGTCCCTCGATTGCAGCCTTTCTCGTACTGGTTCTCCCCCGATTATGTACTACTTTCTCAACAGTTTTCAACCATTTGAGCTGGTTCGGTAGCGGTGGGTGAAACATGTGTCTCAGGCGTCTGTTGATGGTTATCGACGATTTCAAAAGGAATGATTTTGGCCAGTGGGCGGTGAATAGATCCTCGTTTTCCATTCTTGGTGACGGTAGATAACTTTGCACCGCGGATGTTGCCATCTTTTCCACTGACAAGTTCTTCAACTTTAGCGATGGGCCATCTTGATCTCGGAAGGTGTGTGTCGTCTTTGACCAAAACTATGTCTCCGACGACGAGCTTACGTTTATCCGGTTTGTTGATCTCTCTGTACATATGTGATTGACGGAGTTCATTTATATAAATCGACGAAAAACGGTTACGGAAATGTTCTAAAATTTTATGTAAGTGACGAAGACGTTTAACTGGAACGAAAGTGTTCGCAGAAACAAAAGAAAAATTATCATGAATGTCAGTTCCAAAAATAAGATGATTAGGAGTAATGATGGTTTCGGTATCATCCTCGTTAACGTAGGTTAGTGGCCGTGTGTTGATGGAACTTTCAATTTCAATCAGCACGGTCTCAAGTTCTTCATAAGTAAGGAAAGAAAGTCCTAAAATCTTTTTAAGTGAGGATTTAACAGATCTCACCAGTCTCTCATAAAATCCTCCCCACCAAGGAGAAGCTGGAAGAATAAAACGTTGTTTAATGTTGAGCGATGTCATAAATCTTTTGACGGTAGACGAACGGAATGTTTTTGCATTGTCACTAATAACAAGCGAAGGCGTACCCCTTCGGGCGACGAAACGTTTGAATGCACGGATGAACGATTCTTTTGACAAGTCCGGTACCAATTCTAAATGGACTGCTCGAGAAGTAGCACACGTAAGGAGAAGAATGTAACATTTCAGACTGTCCTTTTTGGTTTTATCATTATCTAAAAAATTTCTAAAATAAAGGGGACCTGCAAAATCCATGCCAACAGAATTAAATGAACGTTCGTGAAAATCAACCCTAAAATCGGGTAAGTCCGGTGTTGGAGGTGAACGCAATGTTCTACCTTGAAAACGAATACATACGACACATTGTCTGATGGTGTTCTTCACGGCTTTTCTTCCTTGCACAATCCAATATCTTCTTCGAACATCGGCCAGTGTTGAATCAATCCCCTGATGCTTTGTCCGTTCGTGTGAATTCCAAATGACAAGCTTCGTGAACGGGCTGGTGGCGTTGCGAATCAATATTGGATGCTTTTGGTCTGTGGTGATATCAGCATTGTCAAAACGACCACGGACACGTAATAAATCGTCTTTCTCGAAGACACCAAGTGATTTCGTCAGCTTTCGATATGTTGGGATGGACTTCATTAGGCGTTGTTCCTCCTTGATCCAGTTGGTAAGAGCAGCTTCTTGTTCTTCAGATGAAATGACATCTTTGATATCGTGACCATTGTTGCATTTAGCTTTGATGTTGGAGACGAAGCGGTATACAAGTGCGGTAACTTTAATCAATTTTTGTAAGGTGCTGTATCTACCAACATCAATGATTTTGCTCAGGCCGATGTCATTGTCAGATTTGTCAGTCGTAAAAAGAAAAGAAACGCTACTCAAAACTTCATCCTTGCACTCAAAAGGATCATAAGAAGAACGACCATCAAAGTCAACAAAACGATTTCGAGCTTCAGAAAGAACGTCAGACTTATCAGTGTCGAGAAGAGAAGATTCGTTAGAAAGAAAAGAAGAAAGCTTATCTTCGTCAAAGAGTATCTCCGGTCCTTTAAACCATTTCTCACAAAAAGCGTCTTTAAACTGAGGAACCATCCTTGTAGGGATATCCGCAGGATTATCCTTTCCAGGGATGTGATGCCAATCCTCCTTCTGAACAACCTTTCTTGCAGACACTACACGGTTCTCAACCCAAGGCTTCCAAGTCTTTCTATTCCCTTTTATCCAGCACAAGGCAACCTTTGAATCAGACCAACATCGAGTAGCATCAACAGAAATACGACCGGAGAGAGCAGATCTAACATTATTCAACAAATCACTCAACAACACACAACTAAGAAGTTCAAGTCTAGGAATCGTCACCTTTTTCAAAGGAGCAACCTTACTTTTCGAAGTCAAAAAGAAAATACTGATCCCAGTCTCGGAAATCACTCTCAAATAAACAACACTACAGTAAAGAATCTCAGAACTATCACAAGCTATGTCTGGTGGAACCTTGTCGTCCCAACCACATTTAACTTTGCAAACAAGCTGAAAAATAGTCTTCACTCTAGCAGTGATAGGAGTCAAAATTCCTAAAGGGTCGTAAATAGAAGCAGCAAGACTCAAAATGGTTCTCTTAGTTAAGGTTATCGTTCGACCCTTTTCCAGAAATGAATCAAACCTAAAGACAAATACATCTTTGGAAATGTCCCACTCAACACCAAGTACCCTTTTGCATTCATCCTGAGATTGAAATTGGGATTGAGCAAACGAGCTATCATCTTCAATACACTTGGGTTGTAACGGTGGTTCTTTAGATGAGAAAAATTCTTGCAGTTCAGCGTCATTGGAAGTCCATTTCCTTAACTGAAGTTCTGCATCAGACATACTAGAAAGTGCTTTTTCACAGAAAATCTTACCACTTTCCACGGTATCAGTACCAGTGGTTATGTCATCGACATACAAATCAGATAAAAATTGTTCAACAAAAGCTTTGTCAGACTCGAGGTACTTCGACATGTGTTGACGAATCGTACCATTGAGTAAAAAAGGACTAGACGTCAAACCAAAAACAACTCTCAAAAAACGATAGACAACGACTTCTCTATCAGAGGACAGAGGGTCTCTCCAGAGAAATCTCAAAAAATCTCTATGATCAGGATGGATGCTGATATTCAAGAAAGCTTGCTTGATATCAGATAAAATACCAATCTTGTTCATTCTAAAACGTAGTAAAATGTCAAAAATTTTAGCAAGTAAATTTGGACCAGGATAAAGGCAATCATTCAAGGATACACCATTGACAGAACAAGAAGCATCAAACACGGGCCTTATCTTAGTGGTGACCTTGTCTTCACGGATAACTGGTCTATGGGGAATGTAATGAACGGTACCCTCCTCTTTCGCAATCTGCGCCTCAGGCACACGTTCGATAATTCCGTCTTTCTCATAATCAATAAAAATTTTCTCGTAGTCAGTATTGATACCAAGACGATCGAGACGCGAATTAAGGGATTCCAGACGTTTCACACAGGTCGAAAAGTTGTCAGGCACACTCTCGTGGTCGGGCTTGAAAGGCAGTTTCGCGACATACCTAGTACCATCATGGTAAATGTCTTTGGTAAATTGGTTAATCACTGAGTTATCCTCGGCACTCTCTGCCTCCTCTATCTGCCAAAACTTATGGAGCTTGGCATCAAGTGGATCAACAGTTTGTACCTCAACTCTCATTTGATGACTATAAGTTACTTCAGTCAAACCTTTGAAAACAACAGATCCACTCAAAATCCAACCAAGTAAAGATTCACAAGCCACAACACCTTCCTTGCTCTCACGTCTCTTACCAGTAAAAAAGCGAAAATAAAAATCGATACCAACCAATACCCCTATACTCAAGTCAAACTCCTCGGAAACATCTGCAAACACCAAATCAGAGAATTCATTCAACTTCTTTGCACAATCCAACTTCTGGTTTGCAATCGGGCTACAAATGTCCGGAACACAAAGAGCTTCAACTAAAACGTATTTAGAAGACTTCCGATGTTTCACTTTGAATTGAACAACTTCCAAACGTTTGATTTCCGCATTATTCAAATTTCCAAAAGTCTTAATCACTACATTCTCTTTTCTCACGCACTTTAATTTCAAACGGTCTTTTAACTCTGTCGTAATGTAGCTTCTTTGGCTTCCAGTGTCGAACAACAATCTTGTTTTCACACTGTTGTGACAACTGGAACCAAAGATCTCACTAGTTGCAGTCTGCAACAAAACGCTACGTGAAGAAACTTGAGCACAATTTTGAGAAACAGGAGTAGGAACAGAGTTGCAACTACAACTACAAGGAGCTTTGGATTCAGACTGAGGCTCACTATTTGCATCGGTCAAGATCGAGATCTGATTGTTAGAAATGTTATCAGCTTCAGATCTTTGTTTACCTTCATCGCAAATAGAAATGTGATGCCTCTTGTTACACCTATTACATGAGTACTTATCTCTACAAGCATTGGAACGATGTCCACGAGCCAAACAAACAAAACACCTCTTTTCTCTAATTAGAATATCCCGACGTGACTGTGTATTTGTGACCTTTCGACATTTAGCAGAGCTGTGACTCTTTTTACAAAAGACACAGACGTTCTTCTCAGTATTAGAAAAAAGACCAAGGGCACTATAAAGTGGATCACTCTCATCAGTTCGCTCAGCTTTTCCGCCACCAGAATTGGTGCAATTTTCCTGAGCTCTAAGTTCTTCATTGAGATAAGTGAGCAATAAATCTAGTGTCCAGATGGAACTTCCAAACTTCCTAGAGATCACAATTTTTAGCTCGTCAGGGAGTTTTTCTTTTAAGATAGGGATCAAAAGACTGCCATAACCTTTAGCTTCGAGCTTCAAGGCTTTCAAATTTCGCACACAGCTTTCAACGTGGTTGTAAAGCGTTCGAAGGCTCTTTATGTTGTCTTTTGATCTTATCTTCTGTATCCTCAAGAGGGATTGCATGTGTGACGAAATCAAAACTTGCTCGTTCCCATACCTCTCGCATAATATTTCTATGGCTTCCTTGTAATTATCAGAGTTTAGAGTCAAACCTTTAATCGAATCCAAGGCTTCGCCAGCCAAATATTTTTTCAAAAAATTAAAGCGGTCAATGTCGTTTATGCGCTCATTTTCGTGGATGGAAATCTTGAACTGATCCCAAAACCCTTGCCACTTGAGCGGATCACCTTTAAACGTAGGGAGCTCTATCTTTGGAAGTCGAGAAACACTTGTCCCAGAAGAAACGGATGCAGTTGGCAAAGAAACAGAAGCGGAGCCATTCGATTTTGCTATCTCCAAAAGCTTAATGTCAAGACAAGCATCGATCTCAGTTGCAGGAAGCATTAATCCCATGCTTTGAACTACATCGTCACTGATCTTTTCAGGGTCTAAAAGTGGGAGAATCTCTTTATTGATGTCGGAAAGTTGGGCACAAGTGGATTCTAGCATAGACTTAAAGGATCTTAACCTTGCCTCAGAAATGTCATCACCTTTAAGATACTTTTCGATATTCTCCATAGTGGACTTTAAGAAAGCTCTAAGGCCTTCTCTCCGCTTGAGTTTTCGATCCAGTGTCATGGTGATATAAAAGACGGAAACTTCAAACAAAAGCCAATTAAATCAGAGAAAGAAAAGATTTGGAAATTTTCCGACGCGTGCCAATCAAGGAAAGGAAAATTTCAACACCAAATCAAATTACCAAATTAAATAAAAAATCTCAAATACAGCTATCAACAGCTGATCTAAAAACGATGGGGAAACTTCAAACAATAGAATTCCACCAATCCTCACCTTTTGAAAGAAAAACTCTAGCGAAACACAATCACAATATATAGCCAAGAGTAAATAGAAAGAGAGATTCACTATAGTAAAGCAGGAAACTTTAAAATTGGACAAAAACGAGAAAGTATAAGCAAACTTCTCTAGCCAAAAAAATCTACTTTAAACAGAATTTCTTGAGTGCAAAAAATCAAAACAAAAAAAATATCTGTCAAAAAAAAAATTGTCAGTAAAATGTCCAATAAAACTACGAATTCAGACGGAATTTCGAAAAAAAAATCGTCAAGAAAAAATTCAGAATCGCAATTCAAAACTTTATGTTCTCCTCTTCCCACAGGAGAAAAAAAACAACCGGGAAGAATAAACGAATAAGGAATACTTTGAACAGGCCTAATCCTATGGACCGGAGATACAGAAACAAAGCCCTTTCACCACCCAGGCAGAAAGGAAAAACGAGTAAAAACACAGATCTTGGAGCAAAAAGTCTCAAGAATCAAAGATAAAATCTTGGAGTAATGATCTCAAGAATTACAGAAAAATCTCAGCAGAGAAAATCACAAAATCTCAAATATCAAGAAAAAACGAGACAAGAAAAAAACTTCTCAAAATAAAAAAAACTCAGAATGTCGAGTAAAAAACGGTCATACGTTTGTGAATCGTAGAGTCGTAGCCAATGAGCTTTAAATCGGATGCGGTATCAACCAGTAACCAAGCTGCTGTTGCGCCATGTAAAAACGGAAATTTATGTTAATTCCTTTCAGGAAAATCAGGATAGTCACTTTAAACAATATCTTCAATAAATTTCATGATGCACCTTATCTTCTATAAAATACTGAAATAAGAGAGCGACCTTCTAAACACGAGGCCGTTATAAGTGAAAAATTAGCCAATAAAAATAAGTCACAAAAGTCACGTGATAAACTACCAATCAAATAATAAGAAAATTAAGTACATCGAAGCGAGCGCTTACGGCGCGTGCCAAAAATAAAGAAAAAGTAGAAAATTATTTATAAGAAAAAATAACTGTAAAAAGTGAGGTTTTTACACCATATACTACCGGGCCACTTAATCGCGCCATCCAGTCTATCAAAAAGTTTTAATTGGACCCCGGACTAAGGAGAAACAGATATTCATTTCTAGGAATAAGATTTTTGAAACTTTTGGCCAACAGATCAAATTTTCCAGGAGGGCTATGTCTGGGAAACAGATGTTTAAAAAAGGAACTCGCTGGATGCTTTCGAGGGTTAGAGTCATACTTGGAAGATATATTTTTATTCATTTGATCGTTTATTTAAACCAGCTTCAACATCCAAAGGACCTTTAGTGCGTTCAGCTACAGCTTAAAAAACCGGCGTGCGACGCCGGGTACCGGCTAGTCATTACTATTTCTAAGTTCTTGTTTGATCTGTCTGTTTAATTCTGTTTTTCTGTTTCTCAAAAATATGTTATTTTTATTTTTTCTTAACAAGTTGATTATACTTCTTCTTTCTTTTATCAATTTTCTGGTTTCAATAGACATACCCTGGTTTTTACTTGGTATCAACTTAGTTGGTACATGTTTATCTATTTCTTGGAGAATGGAGATTAGTTTATTTGTTTTTTCTTCAACATTTTTTATTCCAAAGGTTTTGTCACAAGAAAATTGATTTATGATCCTAGCAGCAGTCTCAAGGTTAAGTTTATGGTAAAGTTTAACAAACTTTGATTTTTTGGGTGCTGTAGGATCAAAGAAAGAATAAGAGACAGGTAGATGGTCAGAACCAATGGATTTAAGTGAAGTAATGTGCTCAATTTGAAAAAATCTAATAGGAGATGTTATAACTTGTTGTATAACTTCTTTAAATTCACCTTTTTTGCTTTTAAAATTTGGTGGCATCACATATGTTTCGTAGTTGTTATCATCGTACAATTTCCTAAAAGTAGTACCTCTATGATTGTCTTTTATGCTGCCCCAAGAATGGTGTTTAGAATTTAGGTCTCCAACTATGATTGCATTTGGAAAAAAAAGTAGTTTTAAAACTTCAGCATCTGCTGTAAAAGTAGGTGGAAAATAGCAAAAATATAGATGAAAAGATTTAAACATATTTAGAAAAGATTTTAATTAAAAGCATTTCGTGTCTCCCTATTTGATATTTCCTTATCTCATCATGTGGAATATTCTCTCTAATTAAGATAGCTGTCCCTCCTCCATAAGATTTTAGAGTTTTTCTATTCTTTCTATTGTTCATAATAGCTGTGTAGTGTTTGATTTTGATGGTCTATTTGTTAATTAACTTTGTTTCGTTCAAACAAACTATGTCAGGTTTTTCTTCAGCTAAGAGAGTTTGTAGATCTTCGTTTTTTAGATTTAAATCCATTAAGGTTTAATTGAATTATTTTTAAGCTCATCATTTTGAAGAAGATGGGGACGCCAGTGGTTCTTCAAGAATTAAAGAGGTATTTCTGAGTTCATCTAAGGAGTTCAAAAAGTTTTCTTTATCAAATTTATTATAATGTCTTTTCAAAATGGATTGGAGATGGAAGCAGATATCAAGATGTGTTGTCATTTTCTGCTGTTCAATAGCATAGCAAGCTTCAAAAAGAATTAAAGATAAAGTCGACAGATCTTTCAGGGAGTGAAAGAATTTCTGACTCTAGGAGAGCAATCTCTTAAGAAAGTATTCACGAAGCAGTGTCCGCATCGTAATACGGTTGATCTTTTGTCATTTTGTAGAAATATGTTTTTCCGTGTCTACAGGACCTTGAAAACCTTGAAAATGAACCACCCAACCTTGAAAGCCTTGAAAACCTTGAAAAATCGTTAAAAACCTTGAAAAGCACTATCCAGTCATTCGAAAAGTAAGAATAAGTAAAAAATCGCCTGCGACGCTAAACCTTTATAAAATTTAGAGAATTCCATATTTCCCTTTTTCTGTTGCGATTCTGTTGCAACGAATGCAACGTATTCTTTTATCATTAGCTGAATTTTTGTCACTAATTTTCCTATGCATGAGCCCTAAGAAATCGGCTGTTCCTCAATTTTTAAATCGCTTCACGGGCGTCTTGGAATAATGACTGTTCATCAATAAAATTTCAAGGATTCCTTAAAACAACGCTTTTGGCAATTGATTTTTGTAAAAAACAAAATCAAAAACAAGGCGTTTTTTAGCCATTTGAAAGAGTTAAAATCAAAATTTTCTCTCGTCGGCGCAAACCATGGTTGCGCCTCCTCAGTCACTGTTGGTTTTGCTTCTAATTCTTTATTTCTACAGTTGGAAGACTAGGGAGCTGGAGTATTTCTTTTTGTGGTATTGCTCTTGAGAGGGAGATAGGAGTTTAACTGTGGAAGTAATTCCCCGGGCACCAAAAGCGAATAAATTTTATTTGGTTTCCTCTATTTTTCTTCCACCTACCACTCAGAAAAAAAAATTCCTGTAAAGAGCCATATCAAGTGAGTATAAAAAAACCTTGAAAAATGCCAAAGTTTTTGCCAAAAAACCTTGAAAAACCACTTTAAAATGACCAAAAAAACCTTGAAAACCTTGAAAATCCCGAAAAAAAATCCGTAGACACTCTGATTGAAGATTGAAGAAATAATTGATTAATGGGAAGTATTCTTGAGGTCATCATTGAGTGTTGAATGCTGTCACTCGAACGAAGCATTCGGACCTTATTCAATAACTTCATCGCGACAGTGGGCCAAATTGTACAACCGAGTTGAACAAAGTCCTCAACTTCTCATTTTTGTAGTATGTATGTTATTCAGTAATTGTTTTGTTATAAGTGTTTGTGGTTTGTGTTAAAAGTAGTGGTGTATGTTGAGATATGAAATAAGGATGCTTAGGTAAAAAAATAGAATAAGCATGGAAGAAAAATTAGAAGATATAAAAGGTAGATGTGATAAGAATGATAATAATCGAGAAAGTAAAAATGGAACATGAAAATGAAAATTACCTTCGATAATTGGAGAGTTAGAGTAAATGTTGTTTGCCATGTTATCTCGAGTCGTGTTAGAGTTAAAAAAGGTAACTTTCACTCACGTTTTTGATTTTGAAGGTGTAGGGCCGTCGGGAAAACGGCCGTAGTTTCTCATCTATTGTTATTTCTTTTTTTATGTTATTGAGTTTGATTGACGTTTTTTAGTGCGGGGCGAAATAAATAGGTGCAGGGCGTGCAGGTGTTAGAAGGGAGGGCATAGTATATATTCCGTTTGATTGACGTATTATGCGAGGGTGGTGGTGTTCTGAAAGGCGTGCTAAATTGGTTTGGCGCATTCTAGATGTTAGTTAGAATAGGGTTAACTTTTGAAATAGTGTGTTTTTGAAATGAGTTTGTTCGAAATAGGGTGTTGTTGAAATGATAGGTCATAGTTTGGTTCCTTTTTCTCCGTTCTGTTATTTTATTTTTTAAGTAGAATGTTTACAGTCTATTACAAAGCTAATTACAAAGGTAATATAAAGGTAGTATTAATATAAAACTAGAAGGTCTAAAATAATCTAAATAATCTAAAATAAAGTGAAAAAACGGTAAATTTTGGATTTATGCTCGTTTGTGTTCTGAATTTTGTTTATGATCTGAATTTTGCTCTCACTAAATGCTCTTTGATATTTTTGTGTCTTTTGTATATAACAAATGGTGTTCCTGGTAATATGTGTTTCAGTTCCGGATCCTCCTGTACTACTCCCCAATGCTTCCTTAATATGTTTTGCAAGGGTATTAGGTGTTCGTAATATTCCACAACGTATGGAAGTATGTTCTTTTTACGTAATGTTCGGGAACCAAATGTTTGTCTTTTGTACAGACATTTCTTTTGGGTTAATTCTCTGGTCTTTTTAATATTTTTATCGATGATTTTGCTTGAGTAACCTCGGGAGAGGAGGATCCTCTTCAAAGATTGTAATTCTTTCTTTAAGATAGTGTTGTCCGTTGTAAGTAGTCTGTATCTTAATACCTGGGTATAGATAATGTTGGCATTGGTGTGGGGTGGGTGGTATGAAGAGAAGTGGAGGAGCATTTTTGCATCAGTTAGTTTTGTGTAAAGTTTACTTTTAAAACCCCCCTCTTTGTCAATGTATATCGCAGTATCAAGGAAGTTTGCCTTTTGTTTTGAGCCAAGCGCCGTCAAATGAATCAACAATATCTATCTTGAGTTATTCCAGCATTATACATTTATTTAAAAAGGAGAACATGGTCTAGTTCAAAAATAGCGACAAGTGAAGTACTGTAAATTTTATTGTTGAATGTGTATTATTCAAATGATTAAGAAAGTATTTTAGGTGTTTTAAAGTGCCTTTCCACAAAAAGAAAATGTCGTCTAGGAATCTCTTGTAAAACATATGTTGTCATTGAAGAACCTCGTAAGTATATTTTCTTCTTCGAACTTACCCAGAAAGAGAGTTGCATATATTGGTGCTACCCTCGTTCCCATCGAAGTCCCGTGATTTTGTTTGTATAATTCCTCATGAACTCAAAATAATTGTTTTCGAGTACAAAGTGGAATAGTGTACGAAGTATTTTGTTGTTAGGTGTAAAAGTTGGGAGTGTATCCCGGTGTTTATCAATATAGGATAAGCAAGCTTCTATGCCTTCTGCTTTGGGTATATTTGTATAAAGGGATTTTATGTCTACAGTTACTAAATAACTAAATGTTAGACGAGTCTTGTAAAAGGACAGTTTTCAAAAAATCCTTTGCATCTTTTTCAATTGTTTAGTAAGAGGCTGTATACATTTTGTGAGGAGTGTTCGAATTAACCGAGGAGACGATCGGTCTGTCAGGTATAAGGGGTTTGTGTATTTTTGGAAGAATGTAAAAAATGCTTGTTCGTGTTTTCTCAGGTGGTAGGAGAAAGTTAAAAGTATTCGTATCAATATGGGGGTGGTTGTGTATAGTTCCCAGGAATCCTATGATGTTTGTTTTTAAATTTTTAATTTCGTTGCGGTCTTCTATTTTTTCATATGATTTAGTGTCTGTGAGGTGGTCAAATATTTATTTCATATATTCTTCCGTACTTTTATTTTTAATTCAAAAACAACAAGATTTCCTTAACTCCTCTGAGATTGTAGACTTTATTAACATAGTATTCCAAGTGGTCCAAAACAAGTTGGAGGCCGACAGGTGGACCAGACTCTGGTTCTTTTGCTAGTTTATTTATGCAATAACTATCCAGAAGATTTGATTTTTTGTCAATATAAAGTGATTTAACTTTTTCACTCCAATTGTCCTTGTCCAAAAGGAATTTTATTTCACTAATTTCTATTTCACAAATAAAAGTAGAAGATTTTGTGTGAGCTTCATTAGCAGAAAGAAAAGAAAAATTGTTGACGTGGGAGTTTAATTCCACTAGATTGTATGGTTTTTCAAAAGTGTGTTCGTGGAGAATGAATTTGATCTTTTTCTTCTTTGAAGAATAAGTGGATTGGACTTAGAAGGTCTGTTTGTTTCAAAGCCAGATTCCAGAAGATTTTTCTTGGTGTTTTTAGAAGAAGAACTTTTTTCAGAGGTAGAAGATGATTGTGAAATTGAACGTGGTTTTTAAATTCTTCAAATACCAAAGTGCACTTTTTTTTCTGAGTAATGAAGTCAGTTCTTATATTTTCAATACTCTGACTTACATCTTCAAGAGGTGGTTCGACAAATTTTTTAAGAGTACCGTAACCATAGCTCGGTCTGGAGGCCCCAAAAAGTACTGTAAGCCTTCCTTAACGTTGAAAACGGTCTGAGAGGAAAGAAGAAGGGTGCCTTCGACCATTCCAGCCCGGACGGGCCTTCCGAAGGCCCGGCGAAAGTCCGGTACGAATCTGGAAAACTTTCTAAATCCCTGGTTTTAAGGCAATCTCTAAGCAGCTCTTCGTGCTCCACGCATTCCACGCACGCGCTCTAAAAGGAATGGTTCTGCAAGAAGACCTGCGAAGGTTCTCGGGTTTTCTTTGCTGGCCGACACTCTGAAATTTCAGAGTACTTTTCACGATTCAATCGCGGCCATTCGCATAAATTTTATCGATTTTCTCGGGCTGTCTTTGGATGCTTGGGCTAAAGAAAACCGATTCTACTGCGACCGTGGTTTTTTTGCTCCGAACCAAATCCAAGATGGCGCCTGAAATTCATATTTTGGCTCTTTGTCAATGTTTTGATTTTTTTATGGATTTTGAGACTTATAAAGGAAAGTTCAATGTTTCAAATGATGTTTATTTAGTTAAGTGTAGCTTTGACATACACCCACAGAAGTGGCTGCTCATACTTATTGACCTAAAAGCTTTGAAAGACTGTTTTGAAAGTTGTATTTTCTACACTGATTTTGCTTGGATGTTTTCTCATTTTTGTTCAAGATGAAGGCTCAAACACCAACCAAATTATTACAGGCATGTTCTCTTATGTAATGATTACTTCTCTCCTGCTATCTGCTTGATTATTAGGAGGAATGAAGCATTTTATCAGAATAATTATAACTTGACATGAGAAATGTCTGTCAGGCATTCAACCGACAAAAAAATTGATTCAAACACCGAGGTTGACTAGTTTAGGCTCTAATTGTATTGTTGGATATTTGGATACTCTTCTTGGATAAATTATTGGTGAGAATTTCTGTTTGTTGAGCTTTTTTAAGCGGTTTTGATGATCAGTTTTTTGGGTTGCATACTTTTTGCAATCAGACTTCAAAAACCTTTCATGAAAACTATTTAATAGATTTGGAAGATAAACAAATACCAACTCTAAGTTCTGGAAAGTATTTTTGTCTAAGGTTACTTTTTGGTTCTTTGGTTTTATTTTGTTATTGTTGTTGGTTTTAAGGTTTGTTGCTGTTTTGTTTTGTTGGTTTTCAACTTTTGTCCTTGTTGCGTTAAGTTGTGAAGATGATTTCTCGCTCAGTTTGAATGTTTTCGATTTTTAGTTTGACATGCGTTTTCTGAATTTTAATTAGCTTTTTCAGATAAAAACTCCAAATTAGATGAAACTGTTTCCGTTTTGTAGCCATGATATTTTCAGGTGCTCAAAGGGCATTCCAGCAGCAAAAAAATTAGTACTTTTGGCAGGTGAAGATTCAGATTGTTCCATGTACAACTACCTTATATCATCTGAAAATATTCTTGGAAAATTTTCAATACTTCAAAAGATTATGCCGGCCATTCTGTAGCAATATTCAATCTTTTGAATATTTAGTTCAATCCAATCCTTAATGCCGATATTTAGTTCAATCCAATCCCCATATTTAGTTCAATCCCTATATTTCGTTCAATCTATTTTTATTCAATCTTTTTCATTCAATCTTTTTTTTGTTCAATCTTTTTTTTTATTCAATCTTTTTTTTTATTCAATCTCTTTTTTTTTTTATTCAATCTCTTTTTCATTCAATCTTTTTTTTATTTATTCAATCTTTTTTTTATTTATTCAATCTTTTTTGCGAAGCGAATATACATGAGCGAAGCAGTTTTGCTATCGTGTATATGTACCTTTAAATCTCACCTACGCTGGGGAGCGCAAATGAAAAATCACTATATATATCCAATCTTTCAAACGCAGAAATGATTGAGAAAGCCGTCCGCCCTTCCTTAGATCAAACCTAGAATCGCGGCGGAGAGACCTGGAATTACGGATGGTTAAATTCGTTTTTTTCAAAAAGTGTCGCCTCGTGCGTTTAGATATACCAATTCTTAAAAGCTACGGAGATAATACACGCGGTTACCGGTACTAGATAAGCCTTGTTTTTACCTCCTTAAGGTTTAAATTAGGAAATCTAAAGAAGAGGTCGGAAAATCAGCGCGGGCTGGAAGCGTTCAAGAAGCGTTCAAATGGCGCTCATTTTTCAAGAAGTCATTGCATTGACTCGAGCAAAGACTTTCGAAGGGCTTTCGAACTTTTCCAAATTCGAACGTTGACTAAAATTAAAAACAACATTGTTTTGAAAAGAGAAATTGGTGTTTTGAAAAGAGATGGTGCTTGATGAAAGAAAGCAGCTGAACTTGCGGAATGAGAAGAAAGAAGATGGAACTTTTATTCTTTCATCGACAGGCAAGGCCCAAGGCTCAACAGAGTTGTTGCTTCATTGCAAGAAGAGGATCTAAAAGCTGAAGAAATGAACTGTATACATATGGTGGGAAAGCCATTCCTTTTGGCTTTTGGTTTAGATTGAATCTTGGTAGTATGTTGGAGTGCTGGACTTTTTGTATATTTTGAATTGATGGGAACAAAAATATTTTGCGCTTTTGGATATGGCTAACCTGGAAGAATTTATTCCTCCCCTTACTCAGTGGAAGGAGAAATGTTTGTTTGTCGTTGTTTATGAAATTTTGGCTTGACCGACCCTCGATGATGTGGGATCTTTGGTTGTTGTTTGTTGTTTATGAATGGGAATACGCATCGATGGTCAGAGAAATAGAACATTGGCATGTGATTGTATTAAAAGATTTTATTGTTGGTAATGGTAATTAATGGTAATGACTTGTAAAATGTCGAAATACAACGACAAAACATGACATTATGTTTATGGATGCATTTTAACTGTTTTAAATTCCTGTGCTACAGCCGAGAAAAAAGTCACAGATTTTTTACTTTTTATGTGAAGAGTTTGCTCCTGTTTGTCAACAACTCGAGTAAGAGGGTAAAAGTCTGTCAAGTAACTGTACTTGCCTCCACAGCAAACTTAAGCTAAGAGTTTCCCAACTTTGAAAAAAATCACAGCCAGTAAAATTTAGAGGTTTTACTTAGTAGAATCGTTGAAGAATAATTTCTATATGTCAGTTTTTTTTATCTGGTTTTTCTTTATTTTTATCTCAGGATTTTACAGCGATAATAGTTTAGATATAATTTTAGAACTTTGTTAAATTTTTCAGAATTTACGATGCAATGATACAATATTCCTAATTAATATGGTTATTGAATTTTTAAACTACATAAGACAACTTATTTCTATTAAATTCTAGTCTTGAAATCCTCTGTATTTCACATCTCTGTCTCAATTAACCGAGTGACTTTTTTTGATTCTCTGGGCTCTTTGCAAGGAAGACCTTTTGGAGAGGCTAGAGAGGTATTTTCCCTCCAGGGACGAAATTTTTGCCAAGTTTTCCAGCGGGTCTATGACACAGGGGTGTTTATGTAAGGTAAAAAGTTTTCGAATGTTATTTTTATTCGAACGTTCGAAATTTAAAATTAGAAAGATTCGAAAGTTCGATTTTGAACGCAGAAGTTCGAAACCGGAAGTAAAACGAGTTTAAAAAATCAAAAACTAAGAAATAAAAATACTCAAGGCTCAGGGTGGACAAATGATTATTGAACTTTTCACAACGATTCATGAAAGAAATCATATAATTTTCCTCAAATCCGTAGAATAGAAGCGAATAGAAGTAAACGTCGTAAGTTTGTACACCTGAAGTTTTTGAGTGTATCTCTAAAGAGGCTCGGTCTCCCTGAACCTGAGCAGTTGTCGGGGTTTCGCGGGGTTTACATTTACGAATTGATTATCAATCTATTTTAACTTGCAATTTGTGTGTGACCCTATAAATATTTTGCTTGCAACTTGCGAATCGAGTGACTTGCCTGGATCGCTTCGCAATTCTTATACATATACACTAGTTTTTTTATTCAATCTTTTTTCTATTGCGAAGCGAATATACATGAGCGAAGCAGTTTTGCTATAGTGTGCATGTACCTTTAAATTCTATATACCCAGGGGAGCGCAAGACGAAAACGAAAATTTAGTTCCCATCTGTTAAATGTGGATTATTATTCAGATCCCGGTTGTTTTCATCCAGGTAGGAGGCGTTTCAATATCGGTTTGGTAGATTGTATTTAGGATGGTTTCGTCCAAAAAAGGAACCACTCTACGGCGCCGAAAATCTCCGAGTCAGGGCAATTTCCATAATAGATATTCCATCGTTCCCGTACATTTCCTCCCGCCCCCACTATATCAGACAGCTGATTGGTTATGATATTTTCGTTGTCATGGTTTCGATCTTTGTGTATATCCATTTTGAATTTTTTGCATTCAAGAATTTCCTGGAAGACTTTCATCGACCTCGAAGCTTAAACTGAAAATTCTGCATATTAGTAAATTTATTGCTCTGCTGTCTTTGTTATTGGTGTTGCAGTTATCACTTGGAAAAATCATATCTTCAGGTTCTTTCACCATTTATAGTTTTGGATTTATAACACCACCTACACAAAGTAACACAACTTTTATGTTACCATCATCAGCATTATCTATAAATAGCTGTGTATAGGGAAGTACATTTTGTTGACTTTTTCCTCACTTAGTTTCACTGCTTTGTAGGAAGGAAATATATTGAATTAGGGTTTCACTCCGTTCTTTATAGACCTTTTAAAAGTTTCACTTAATTTTTGCGAAGGAAATTCAAATTCTTAGGCATAATATCAAATCATTTATCAACGATATTGATAACGTTTAAAAAATTAATACTGTAACAGAAGAGTCCCACACTGCGCTACAAATTATCCAATACCAATCTATCGATCGTGTGCGTCAAAAAAATGTCACGACGATCACGACTTTCCCCACTAGGGCTAAGAAATTTGGGCCAAAATGTCTGCTTTTTTAATTCTGTTATGCAAGCATTATATTCTCTCAAGACTTTTCGTGAATTTGTTTATGAATTTGACATTAACAGTAATAACTCAGGAAAGACAATGATTAGAGAATTGTTTATTGCCATGACATCATCAAACATACCAATTGAAACATACCACCTGATTCCCTCTTTTCATTTTGGGGCAGAATATGATCACAGTCGTTTTCAACAGTTTGATGCTCAAGAATGTCTAATATATATGCTGTACCAAATTTATGACTTAAATCTAAGTTCCGCACCAGAAGAATCTGTGTTTACCATATCTAGCTTAGAGTCTATATTATGTCAAACATGTTATAATGCGTCAGAGAAAACTTTATTTGAGACTATGTGCCATGTTGAGTTTCCTAATCGTTTCAATCATTATTCTATAAAAAATGAAATTTCGAGACTAGTAAACAATCCACATGGAGAATTGCTCCATGACTTGTATGATTGTGCAAATTGCCCATTCCACACACAGGCCACAAAAAGTAAAACTATTATCAACATATCTGAATATTTGATTGTCTCACTAAAAATATTTTGCTATGATCATGCTTCAAACACTTAAAGAAAATTAGTTCCCAACTTGAATATTGAAACTTATTTTGAAAATACATTGCTAGGGAATCTAAACTTGCAAGCAGTTATTTACCATCATGGTGATACTCCTAACACAGGACACTATACTGCTGCTGTTAACTATGGGAACATATGGTATTTTGTCAACGATGCAAAAGTGTCAACTATTCCAGATCCCAATTTCAATTGTAAAGTCAATGATCAGATTGTTCCATATTTGTTAATCTATAGAAAATCAAACAAAAAAGAAGGGGCAACACCCAATCAAAATTCATCAACCCTTAATTCAAAAGAAAATAGTATTGTCAAACCACACATTTTCTCATCTCTAACATTGTCTAAGGGAGAGAAAAATACAACATACACAGGCAAAGAGAAACATCGTCAAGACAAAGCTGATAAACTTTTACAGGGAGAATGTAGTATGTATAATGTCACCTTTTTACCACCTATTGAAAATGAATCGATTACAACAAAGAGGAAACGTAGAAAAGCTATGCGAAGTGAAATTAAAGAAAAAAAAATTTGTGTAGAGAAAACCAGCAATAATGATAAGAATACAAAGTCTGTTAATATTGAAACATGTCATAATAAATCTAAAATAAATGAATTAAATGCACAAGAAATTCATTTTGAAATTAGTTCTGCTAGTGTGTCTAAAGACTCTGGTCACAACTCAATATGTACATCTCCATCACAAAAGAACAAAGAAATTAACACTAATCCTCCTCTTCATTCTCAGAAGGCTGACCAGAATTTAAAGATAACTTTTCCTCCTGTGTCAAAATCATATCAACAAATACCCATAGGTAAATCAAAAAAGCATCAAGAGATCGTCAAGGAGCTAGACATCTTATGTAAAAGTACGTTTTTTCCAAAAAATCCACTTACAACACAGAAAAACGATATACAACTACATCATTCAGATGATAACAATCATGTTCCCTTGCAAAATAATGGAGACATTGAAATGGTTGAACAACCTGAAGTAACAAGCAACGTTATACCTAACTCATTTGTCCACAGTCACGGTGATCTTCAAATCCATGAAAACGTTCTTGTTAAAGAGGCTATTTCTAAATTTATTGAAGGAGAAGACAGCCATACTGTTTCTGAATGTATTACATGCCAGGAAGTCAGGCCAGAATTTTTTTTACAAGTCCCTAAAAAGCAAAAGGATCCTAACTTTTGGCAAGTTCAAGAACAAAGATGTAATAGGTGCAATAATGAATTTCATAAAAAGCAAAAAGGTAATCAAAACCAAGCACTGTTATTTTCAGGAGCTCTGTCCTCTCCTATTGATTGTTTTCATGATGACCAAAGGAATTTGATGCACAATAATCAAAACTTCATTGATGTTCCTCCATTTTTAAAAGGGTTAACTTTTGTTGAAACATTACTAATTATAAAAATCTCTATTGCCATTTATGTTCATTGTTTGAAATATGGCATGCTTGCTTCAAAAGGACACGCAGTAGCCATACCTTCAAATTTAAAAATCTTTACAAAACTGCCTCAATTGCCCACTGAGATTGGTATTTTGTTGATTAGAAGTGGTAGCAATAACTCTAAAGCATACATGGCCTCTAGACAAAGGGTTCAAGATGCTCTCAATGGTTTAGTTTTTGGATTTCCTTATTATGGGTTAGACAACCCACAACACGGATACACACAGTATCATGGAAAAGATCATATATCAGGGAGAATTCTGAAAGGTAAATATTTTTTATATCAGCCCAATCCATATTATCATGATGTAACAATTGAACTGGATCGGCTTCTTAACATTCCTGAAAATCATGGTATTGTTGAAGGACTTCCAATAGTTTCAGCTGATAATAATAACACTGAACAGGCTACTGAAGATAGGGGACCAGCACCAGGTCAGTTTGAAAAGCTTGCTGTAGATGAAGAATTAACAACATCTTCAGGATTTGCAGCCCAACTAACCAACTCTGATGCAGATGAAAATGTTAAAAATGCATTACGCCTATTTCTTGGAGAAAATTGCAATATCGAAGAACTTATTGAAACAGGTGTGATAGCCGACATAGGTAAGCTACACAATAACAAAAGGGAAAAACCTATCCCAGAGCTTTCCACAGAGGGATTTTTTACTATGTGCTATCCTCATATATTTGTTAATGGAACCTGTGATTACACTATCAAAGCAGCCAGGAATTTAAAATTTGAGGACTGGATTGATCATATATACTTTTGTAAAGACAATCGTGTACCTGCTCACAGATTCTTAAAATTTCATCTCATGAATATCAGTCTGCGTCAAAAAGCTTTAAATCAAGGAAGTTTTTGCGTTAACCAACAAATTAATGAAAAGCACATAACAAGGGACGAGTTAGTTCAACAACTAGAAAATGAAAACGAGGCAATTCCTCGCAAAATATTATCAATGAGTGCTAATCTAGTTGACACAGCACCATATTGGCGAGAGAGAAAACATGAATTAGACTCACTTTGTTTTTTTATGTTGAAAGAACACCAGGTTTACCCTACTTATTTTGACACCAGTAGCTGTGCTGAGCACCACTGGCCTCAATTGCATAATGTTTTGATCAAATATATTGCTCAAATTAATGGAGAATCAGAAAGTGATGTTAGAGTTAAATTTACAAATGATTCAAAGTACCGTCACCAGGTAATATTACAAAACCAACACATTGTCACCTCTTACTTTGATATAAGACATACCAATTATAAAGATACTGTTTTAAAAGACCTGTTTCAATATGAAGAGTTTTGGAGTCGTTATGAATTTGCCAAATCACGAGGCCAAATCCATTCTCACTCATTATATTTTTCAAAACTCCACTATCTAATAGTCAAGGCTATATTATCTCAAGATAAGGATGATCCAGCAGTCAACATTGCCAGTGACTTAGAAAAATGGCTCCAAACCAATGAGTTGAACGGAGAAGGTGTTTTTTCTCCCCAATTCGTTTCTATACATCCTGCAGGGGGTGCAGTTGAATACTATGAGGATAAATCCTTTTGCAGCTAGACTTACAGAAGGTGAAATACAAAGATATGAAGGGAGAAATGATCATCCTCGGATGGTTCAACATATACGTCTCAGGCTGTTATCCTGGGCAGGGCAATGTGACACCCAACCCATTGTCTCCCAAGACCTTTTAGCACTGATAAGATATATAACTGGATATTGTTGCAAAGGCAACACTTCAACCCAAGAACTGATTGATCTATACAAGCAAATACTGAATAAAGCAGAACCAACAATATCCCTAAAGTCGGTGGCTCAGAGATTGCTTTTAAAGACAGTAGGTTATGTAGACACTCCATCATCTGCTGCTGACTTTATCAATACTAAAAGAAAGTTATACAGCTGCAGCAGAAGATTTAAAAGAGCTGGTATTAGTGGTTACAGAGTGTGTGATCTTAATGCTAATGATGGACAAGTTACAAAGGAAAACAAATTGGATAAATTTCTTGGAGAAGGCAGAAGAAATGAAAATCCTTACCAGACTTTTTATGACTTTCTTAAAAAATGTGATTGCCCAAAGAGATCTCCTTGTGGTAAGGACCATGTTCCTGTTTTTACTGGTTGTCAACGCTTTTGGGTGTGGCCAACTGGTGAAGACTTTTCCAAAGAACTCCTGATGAAGTTCTCACCTGGTACTTGGAGAAAAGTTGAAGATCTTATGAATGGTTTTGATACATATACAGAGTCCTTCTCCGTTTTCCTTGATTCTGAACACTGTCCAGAATCTGTCAAGATGATGTTACAGTTTGCCAAGATAGAATATGATAAAAAGGTTGCAAGACGTGAGAGAAAAAAAACAAAGACAGCAACCACAGGAAGAGATCAATTTCTCGCAATCTACACTTGGAAGTCAAGATAGTCAAGCTTCACAAGACTCTGTCTTTGACACAATGGGAGCCCTTCTCCTTAGAGACATTGCAAGAGAGAACAGAGAATCCATTGAAGAGGCTCCTGTTGACGAGGAAGTGCTATATAGTGGTGGGGATGATTTCGATTGGCACACAAATGGTTTAAGATGGTTTGGTGTTGAATCTCTTTCTGATGCTCAGATTGAAGAAACTAAAATGTGGCTATCAGACGTATCGAAGCAAGCCAATGAAGCTTTTCTTAGAGAAGGAAGACTTTGTACTTTGCCAGATGTAGACCCAAAATTAGTGAACCACATTCAAATGCTGATTGTTAATTACAATATAAAAATTATATTAGAGTATGCCAGAGGTAATTTTTCTGTTGGGTACGAGAATTGTAAAAGACTTATTGTTCAGGGCCCAGCAGGTACGGGCAAATCACAGATTGTGAAAATCGTCACCCGTCTTGTTCGCCGCATTTTCAAATGTAATCGATCTGTTTTAAATGTTGCCCCCACAAGTGCTGCAGGTCTGCTTTTACCTGATGGTGGCACCATTCATTCATGTGTTAACATTCCTAGAAAAACAAAAGAAAAATTTACTCTTGCTGACCGCCCCATGTCTGCTGATCAGAGCGACCATTTAAAAACTTTAACACTTGATGACGATAAGAAACAACTCTCTCTCATGTGTCTTAATGCAGACGAAAGAGGAATGGTGGGTCAGTATGTTTTGGCATGGTTCCATCGAAGGTTTTCTGAAATGTCAACCAATCTATTAGACATTGAAAGTTGTGTACCATTTGGATGTATTCCCACTTTTAACTTTTTTGGTGATATATTTCAATTGAGAGCAATTGGGGAACGCAATCTATTTGATAAAGTCCTTGAATCAACTGAACCAATTGATATAGCAGGTGCGCTCGTTTACAAAAATTTTGAAGATGTTTTTGTATTAGAAGAAATCATGCGCCAACAGCCCAACCAATCCGCATTGCTGAGACGCTTAGACAATCTACGAATCGGTAATGTAACCAGAAAGGACTGGCAGGAAATAAATCAACGATGTTATGATAATTTATCTCCTGAAGAAAAAAAGAATTTCGATGATGAAACTTCAGATGTTATTTGCTTAACAGAAACATGGAAGGAGGCAAATTGTTACAACCGTTCTGTTTTAAACTCAAAATATCATAATAATGAGAGAGTTGTAAATGCTGAATTCAAAAGCACTGGCTATGGAAAACACCACAACACTGCAAAAGAGTCCTTGTCGCAAATACCCAACAGGACTGTCATTGCTGTTGGATGTAGAGTTATATTGACACGAAATCAAGGTTGTATGACCAGGCTTGGATTAAACAATGGTGCTATTGGAACAGTTATTAGTATTATCTATAAACCTAATGTCAAACCACCACAGATGCCAGAGATTGTTATTGTTGACTTTCCAAGATACAAAGGACCAGTTTGGGATGAACACCACCCTACCTGGGTTCCAATCACAGCCAATATTGTCACTTGTGAAGATGTTAAGAAATGTTGTAAGCGTACTGGCTTTCCATTGATAACAGGTTATGCCATCACTATTGCAAAATCTCAAGGTATGACAATAGGGCCAAACCAACAAGTCACTAATGTTATAATTAAATTGTCTTCTGAAACTACGATGGAACAGTTAAACTGTGGAACATCTTACACTGCTTTTTCACGTGTTACACAGGATGAAGATTGGTGTTTAGTGGAATCAGTACCATTTTCAAGGTTGGAATACTTGAACCGAAACCCACAACTAAAACTTAACCTGATAACAGATGTTCATAATTTTCTTACGCGCACGGTAAACCTCTAAAGGCACTTGAAAATTATACATCTGAGGAAAATAGTCCTCCCGCGGAAAATTCTACAACAAGAATCTTGTTGTGCGCCGGAAAAATAAAAACTAATACGGCGCCCTATTCATAAACACAATCGCGCAACTTTGTTGTCATTCCCAGTCCTTTTGGACGAACGCGGTCCTTACGATTTCGAGATTGCATATTCGTCAGATTGTTTGTTTTCACACATCCCTTTAGAGCTTCAGCGTGGTGTGCAGAAAACATTCACAATCTGATCTCAGGTTACTAAAACTAAGAAAGGAAGAGGAAAAACGACTGCAAAACCTCTCTGCAAAGACAAAATCAGAAAATATGTGCTCTATTGAACAATACTTACAATTACTCAGAGAAGTTGATTCTTTTTGTGATGATGGTATATATGATGCCAATTGTACAGTACCTAATTGTTCTAAATGCGTGATACACAAAAATTGAGGTAAATTTCAAGTGCATGATTAACACTGACAAGGAAATAAATGGATGTGGATTTTTTTATAAGACATGTCTTTTGTACATTTCACGCTAATAAAATGATGATATTTGTGGAGATTGTCGGAGTTGGGCATTTATGTTAAAATGCATGTCTGGAAGGGTGGTTGGGAGGCCCAGACAAATTAAAATGTTTTTGAGTGTATGTCTCACTCTTCTTTAAACTTTGCACCATCTTATATGTTAAGAAGATTTTTGCACCACACCTTTTGAATATTAAAATAAGAAGAATTATAAAGTAATCGGGTGTGGAAGTAGCATCCATTATGATATGTTAAAGCAGTCTGACAAAAAAGTCAACTTGCTAAGGATGTGAAAATTAAGAGCGTGTGTCCCACTCTCACTTCATGAATGAATCGCACCATCTCATATGTTAAGCAGATGTGAATGTGTACCACATTGATGTTAGATGTGGAAGTAGCATCCATTATGATATGTTAAAGCAGTCTGACAAAAAAGTCAACTTGCTAAGGATGTGAAAATTAAGAGTGTGTGTCCCACTCTCACTTCATGAATCACACCATCTCATATGTTAAGCAGATGTGATGTGTACCACATTGATGTTAGATGTGGAAGTAGCATCCATTATGATATGTTAAAGCAGTCTGACAAAAAAGTCAACTTGCTAAGGATGTGAAAATTAAGAGTGTGTGTCCCACTCTTACTTCTTCGAAACAATGCATATTATCTCATATGTTTAGTAGATGCGAATTTTTACTCTTTTGTAATTGTAGTCCATTCGCTTTATACGTACACTCTTTTTACCTACCATGTGGAAATCATTCTCAAAGGGATTAGTCAAATTATGCCAACATGCTTTGTTTTACAGTAGCAAAAAAGAGTGCACGATTAAAGCGAATGGACTTTTGACCTTTTTTATTGTCTAATTTAGACTTTTATTTGGTACAGAGGAAACTTTTTTAAAGGGTGATGTCATTTATTTAAATCACTGAGCTACATTCATAACCCTCCATGAGGAAGTCTCCAAACCCCACCCATTCAAAGCAAAATTGTTAAGTTTATGAAATTTGATAATAGCCGCACTACTCAAGAACCGACGCTCCTATTTAAAATGAAAATTTCTTTTGATGCTACTACATTAATGGGGTACCATATCTCGAGAAACACAGATCATATGGCTGGTCTAATTTAATGTTTAAATACAGCTCAGTAATTTAATAATTTAAATACACAATATTAAATTCTTAAAGATACAGTGTAACCTACTTTCTTTTTCAGAAATAAAATGAAAACAGTAATGCAAAGATACAACAGATTCTTCTGCGAACGCACCAAAGACGGTAATCAACATCAGCAACAGCAACAAGATTTAAGGCAAGTCCTCGAACAAAGGGTTCAAGAACAAGTCGATCAATTGCATGAACAACATCAAAAATCAATTGAATCAATCCAAAACAAGCACAGACAGGATATTGAACAATTGCTGAGTAGATTTGGGAACGCTGAGGGTAGTGAGAATGACCACACGGATGGAGATTTCCTCCTGGAAGAGACGCCTGAAAATAACGATGAACAAGAAACCCCGGATGAACCAGTTGTGAGTAAAATTTACGATATTAAAGAATCAATTGAGACCATGGTTTTCTTGCACCGAAACGTTGAAGTGCCAAATGTCAAAACCATCTATTCTATACCCTTTGAACTTGACCGTGTAACCGGTACTCTACTTTATGTTTAAGTAAATTTGATATTCTATTTAAGGAACTCACACGTGCCGATTTTGATGAGTATCGTCTGGACCATCCCGGGCCAATGTCAACCAGCGCCTTCAATAAATGGAAGAGTTTGGGAGGCAAAGACGCTTCTTGGTTTGTTTGGCGGGTGGGACGAAGAAATCGGGGTAGGGGTGGAAGGGGTAGAGGTGGTCGGGGCAGGGGTCGTGGTTTAGGTCGGGGTAGAGGTAGAGGGGGTATTGCTACGGGTAGAGAGGATGATGTAATGGGAAGGGATGAGAGAGGGAGAGGGGGTAGTGTAGTGGGTGCTAGAGGGGCTAGAGCTGACAGGGGGGTCGAGGTAGAGGTGGTAAGGGGGGGAGGTTTCTAGGGGTGTGAGAGAGGGTAGAGTTGGGAAATTTTGGGAGAGGGATTTTGGAGGGAGGGTTATTTTTAATTTACAGGTGGAGAAGGGTGGTGTTGGTATCAATCATCTTTGATAGCTGATTGATACGGTGCATTCAAACTTAATGAATTATTTATTGAAAATCTTCGTATACACAATCATACCCTTCTTTACCTGTGAATTTTAAATATTTATGTTCAGTGATGCAATTATACAGTATTTCATTTTATAAAAAATTTGAAGAAGCCCTCAGCTAGAATTCGTTTAGCATTAAAGGATAAGGAAAAGAATTTAGCATTTTCGAAAACTTATATTTGATAGTTGGTAAGTAATAAACGACAGATAGAACCCATAGTTAAATCCCAGAAAATCTTGAAAGGTTTTACTTCGTAAGTAAACCTTTGTTTTAAATATTTCATTTTTGTATACAGTCCTACTTTTCTGTCTCAACTTTGGAAGTTTTAGCCCTAGCTCAGCAAGATGATTTTAAGTCTCTCATAATAATGCTTTGAGGAAAAGTAAATTATTGTATAGTCTCCTGTGCAAGGTTCACACAGGTTTAGGTTAGATTTATTATATAGTTTCCTGTGCAAGGTTCACACAGGCTTAAATAGGTTAGATTTATCATATAGTCTCCTGTGCAAGGTTCACACAGGAAAGTAAATTGATGCTTAATAGAAATCAGCGAGGTAAGAACTTATATACCGTTAGTTGTTTAGTTCTTTACATTTTTTTTACTAGTCTTAAATTTGACCTTTTTGGGAAGTGGTACACTGCTAATGAAAATTTTTAATCCTAATTTGTACATTATATAGCTTGCAATGTGTTTGATGTCTATTTGCATTTATGGGCATAATGTTCTACTTCTTATGCATTCTAAATTTTTAATTTTTTTTCTATATTATAGCAAATAATATAATTTATTGAGATGATTCTTTCTAACGTCACGAAACAAAATTTTAAAAGGTATGAAATATCCTTTCACCTTGTAATACTGAGAAAAAAAGGATTTAGTAACCGTTTGAGTCATAGAAAGTTTGATCTGTAGGCAAAATCATGTGAGACTGAATTTATCTTTAAAGGCATTTAACATCTCGAGGTACGACATAACAAGAGTCGAATGTTCATACTTTACTTATTCGTTACAGAAATGTCGGTGGTACATGGCATGACACAAGGAAAAAAGATTGACTCACATGGCAAGATAAGAAAAGTTATTCATGCACATGGGTGTAAAGAGTGGTAAATTTTGATTACTGACACACATCTACTTTATAGAGCCCTTTTAAACTTTGTAGCTAGTAAAAATGAGATCTCTGTCTGAACTGCACGTTTTTTTCTTTGTCTTTTGGAATACAAGGAAAAGTTTTCATGAGTGCTATAATGTAAAATCTCGATTTCTCATTTCAGTATCGCATTTTTATATGACAGTGGCGTTTTTAAAGATAAAAAATGTTTAACGTAACAACTACTTCCGACTGGTAAACTATGTTATTTTGGCTGTATGATACATCAACAAGACCTAAAAGAGAGGTAAATACACGCTTTTCTATAATTATAGTGTTAATTGGCTGAGGGTGAGTGTTATTCTCATTTTTCTATCGTTCTAAATAATAGGCCTATTGTTCAAAACCTCCGAAATCTCACCCTGATATTCTGATAAAAGTTATTCCTATAAAAAAACGTGTAGACCGATCACATACCTTTATCATTTCTTATATGGATATTTTGCTAGTATGACAGATGGCTGCTGACTACGCTGTTAAAAGGAAATATTAGTGCAGTGATAAAATAATCAATGTGGATCTTCTTTTAGAATGTAGATGTGTATTTCTTTCATTCCAATTTATTAATTATTTCTTAATTTAAGGAAGTGCTGGCATTTTTGTCTGTAATGTAACTTTTATTTCTTTCATTTCAGTTACGTTTCACCCTTGGTGTTCAAAATCTAGATTGTTTCGCCCTTATGACGAGAAAGAGCATCGAAAATTAAATAACTTGATTTATAACTGGATGTCGAAAACTCTTCACGAAATACACGCGTAATTCCTGTGGAGACTACTGGAAATCGACACTTTTTTATAGAGCCGTATACCCTTCATATACTCTGGAGGCGCGTAAATTTAATTTATAATCAGACAATTGAATATTATTTGTATTTTAACTATTGTTCAGAATGATTATTAATTCTTAAGACAAGATGTTCTAACTGGAATCATTCTGCTTTTATTCAATCTGGAGTACAGAACTGCAATCGTTCAAACAAAGCTCTTGCTCCCCTAATTACCCACCCCCTATTTATAAACACCTCCTTGAATAAACGTCTTTCCGAAAGAAATAATTACTTACATACTCACAATTAGTGCCGAAATTTTTTGAGAAGTTCCTTTAAGTAGTAATTGAAATCGAGTGACAGGCTGTGTTTTTCGAAATTAGTCCTGTGATTGTTTCGTTATTTTAAAACAAATTTTCGTGATTTTTTGAAATTTTTAAAGTTAATGATCCACCCTTAGACACACAGGGTGGGTCTAATATCCACCCAAGTAAAACGTCCACCCCCTTCTCTTCTTTGCTGTGGTTTTTACTAATTTTTCGGATAAAGAAGCAACAAAAAACTAAAGGGGTGGAAGATTTCGAAATATACTTATCGAGACTATTTACTTCTCTTGCGAATGATTTAAAATTTTGAAAACATAAAACAAAAGAATAGAGAGAAAAAAAGAAAAAACATAAGAGGCGGCCTCGGGCACGTCTGGGCAGATATTATAATCTATCAATCAAAACAAAGTTATCGAACAACTCAAAGTCTTTATAAAACGGCGCGAATCTGATTTAACACATTTGTGGAGCAAGAAGCAAAAGTCATCTTTTAAAAGAACAAAACATTGCGTTCGAAAACGAAAGTGACACACAAACAAAATGACATACAGACTACGGCTATTAATATATAGATTCAACTAAACTTATTCAATTAAAAATGTCTGGTCATCATGAGTCCCCAACTTTTAGCTCGTTTAAAGATTTCAAAGAAAGCTTTCATTAATTAATTTCTGTCAATAAACTACAATTAATTTTCCCTTCCATAATTTTTTGGCTAATTAGTGATTTAGACTATAGGCTTTTAATGGAAATACATTTGGTGGTAATAGAATCCAAATAATACATACTTGTCGGCATGCACACCCGCTTACGCTTTGCTTTTTTTGCTGGAGAAGAAAAGAACAATTTTCATTTATGTTACAAATTTACTACTAAACGAATCCCTCTCTATTTCGAAGAAATCTCTTAGTCTCTATCAAATCGAATTAGAGAGATATATCACTGTCTTTCAAACCGACTGATGATCAAAGTATCGATTGACGTCAAATGTGCTAGGTAAAGTATAGAATCGCGAATGTAGAACAATCAACTTGGTATTCATGATATGCACCACTGGAGAGTCTAAGAACTTTTAAAATTTTCTACCCAATGCGTCATTCAAACAATAGAAAAAGTGACGTATTGGGTGGAAAATTCTAAAAGTTTTTAGAAGACTCTCCAGTGGTGCATACCATGAATACATCAATTTTATTTCATATGAGATTGATCAGGAACTATTTTTGAACTTACATTTATTCAGTGTTGAAGTTGATGTCCTTTTGTTGGTGGAGACATTTTGAGTGGTTTTTGATTTACTATTGGTTTTGACAGGGAAAGTTTTGTTGTTAGTATTATTAATTTGTGACTTGCTCAATGCTGTGACGTTGAAAACATTTTCTATATTACCAGTCTGGTTAAGCGTTGTCGATAGTTGATTACAGAAAGATGATAGTTGTAGACTTTTGTTGGTTTTTACTCTGGATCTGGTCAGCCTGGTGGAGGTGTTCCGAGAATTGTTCAACTGATTTTCTGAGGTTTGTTTGTCGCTCTCTGGTTGATTTTGAGTAGATTGTTTGGATGATTTTGATTTTGAAGTGGACTTTTTGGACCTAGTTTTGGTCGAATTTAAAATGCTTTTATCTGAAAGAAAGAAAAAGTAAGCATAATTTAGTTTTAAAAGGCTTTCTTAATCAATCAAAGATTTTTAAAAATTACTGTAATAGATAATAGATAATTATCGATAATTATCTATTATCTATTACAACTAAACTAGCCGGTACCCGGCGTCGCACGCCGGTTTAGCTGTTGCTGAACGCATTTTAAAGTCCTTTGGATGTTGGGAAGTTGGCTTAAAATACGATGAAGTCAAAATTAAAGGGAAAAATTATCTTCAAAGTTTGACTCTGTCCCTCCCAGGTCACGTATCTTCTAACCATATTTTGAAAAAGATTTTTAAATTGTTGCAAAAATGATCAGAAAGGGCGTTATTCAAACTATACCATACCAGCGACCTGCGACGTCCGAAAAGGCTTTGCAATTAGATTTTTTTCTCGCTTCGCTCGCTTTACATTTGCCGTACTTGTTGATGATTAGGAAAACTTTGATGTCAAGATAAGAGGAGTGAAATTATAGACATGACACGAGATTCGTCGAAAAAAGGCAGCCCGTGGGTACTTAGGCAAGAGAAGGATACGGGCATGAGCCGTTCTTAAAGATGCCTTTTTAAAAATGGCAGTCCCTGTAAGGGTTGAAAAAATCAGAAAATCAAACTTCAGTCCCACTAAGAGTCGGTAAAAATAGGGAAAAAAATTCAACTTTTTACCCCCAGAAAGATAGAAATTTAATCAAATTAGTCCCAATAAGGGAAGTAAACTTCACAAAATTTCGCTTGTTTCTTCTTCTCTCTAGTCTCGCTAAGGGTATAAGGGCCAAAAGTCAGGTAGCTAGGCACCTTCGTCATAACTTTTCGAATTCAACAATGAATGACTTAGATTTACAGCAATATAATTATCGACATGGATGTTTATAATAAGTCCCTTTTTACGAAGAAAGATCTCTTGTTTTTACCGCCTTTCGAATGTATTGTTAATGTTGCTGTTTAGTTGTTCCAACAAACTTGTCTTGTGATTCTTATGTTTTAAATGTTTTAAATTTCGAAATTATAAATTGAAATTTGTTCTTTTCTAAAACAGATTTTGTTTGAAAGATTTTCTTTAGTTTTGTTTTGAAACGAATTCGAATGTCTCAAATCAAATAAGGTCGTTAATTACATTCGAAAACATAAAACAAAAGAATAGAGAGAAAAAAAGAAAAAACATAAGAGGCGGCCTCGGGCACGTTTGGGCAGATATTATAATCTATCAATCAAAACAAACTTATCGAACAACTCAAAGTCTTTATAAAACGGCGCGAATCTGATTTAACACATTTGTGGAGCAAGAAGCAAAAGTCATCTTTTAAAAGAACAAAACATTGCGTTCGAAAACGAAAGTGACACACAAACAAAATGACATACAGACTACGGCTATTAATATATAGATTCAACTAAACTTATTCAATTAAAAATGTCTGGTCATCATGAGTCCCCAACTTTTAGCTCGTTTAAAGATTTCAAAGAAAGCTTTCATTAATTAATTTCTGTCAATAAACTACAATTAATTTTCCCTTCCATAATTTTTTGGCTAATTAGTGATTTAGACTATAGGCTTTTAATGGAAATACATTTGGTGGTAATAGAATCCAAATAATACATACTTGTCGGCATGCACACCCGCTTACGCTTTGCTTTTTTTGCTGGAGAAGAAAAGAACAATTTTCATTTATGTTACAAATTTACTACTAAACGAATCCCTCTCTATTTCGAAGAAATCTCTTAGTCTCTATCAAATCGAATTAGAGAGATATATCACTGTCTTTCAAACCGACTGATGATCAAAGTATCGATTGACGTCAAATGTGCTAGGTAAAGTATAGAATCGCGAATGTAGAACAATCAACTTGGTATTCATGATATGCACCACTGGAGAGTCTAAGAACTTTTAAAATTTTCTACCCAATGCGTCATTCAAACAATAGAAAAAGTGACGTATTGGGTGGAAAATTCTAAAAGTTTTTAGAAGACTCTCCAGTGGTGCATACCATGAATACATCAATTTTATTTCATATGAGATTGATCAGGAACTATTTTTGAACTTACATTTATTCAGTGTTGAAGTTGATGTCCTTTTGTTGGTGGAGACATTTTGAGTGGTTTTTGATTTACTATTGGTTTTGACAGGGAAAGTTTTGTTGTTAGTATTATTAATTTGTGACTTGCTCAATGCTGTGACGTTGAAAACATTTTCTATATTACCAGTCTGGTTAAGCGTTGTCGATAGTTGATTACAGAAAGATGATAGTTGTAGACTTTTGTTGGTTTTTACTCTGGATCTGGTCAGCCTGGTGGAGGTGTTCCGAGAATTGTTCAACTGATTTTCTGAGGTTTGTTTGTCGCTCTCTGGTTGATTTTGAGTAGATTGTTTGGATGATTTTGATTTTGAAGTGGACTTTTTGGACCTAGTTTTGGTCGAATTTAAAATGCTTTTATCTGAAAGAAAGAAAAAGTAAGCATAATTTAGTTTTAAAAGGCTTTCTTAATCAATCAAAGATTTTTAAAAATTACTGTAATAGATAATAGATAATTATCGATAATTATCTATTATCTATTACAACTAAACTAGCCGGTACCCGGCGTCGCACGCCGGTTTAGCTGTTGCTGAACGCATTTTAAAGTCCTTTGGATGTTGGGAAGCTGGCTTAAAATACGATGAAGTCAAAATTAAAGGGAAAAATTATCTTCAAAGTTTGACTCTGTCCCTCCCAGGTCACGTATCTTCTAACCATATTTTGAAAAAGATTTTTAAATTGTTGCAAAAATGATCAGAAAGGGCGTTATTCAAACTATACCATACCAGCGACCTGCGACGTCCGAAAAGGCTTTGCAATTAGATTTTTTTCTCGCTTCGCTCGCTTTACATTTGCCGTACTTGTTGATGATTAGGAAAACTTTGATGTCAAGATAAGAGGAGTGAAATTATAGACATGACACGAGATTCGTCGAAAAAAGGCAGCCCGTGGGTACTTAGGCAAGAGAAGGATACGGGCATGAGCCGTTCTTAAAGATGCCTTTTTAAAAATGGCAGTCCCTGTAAGGGTTGAAAAAATCAGAAAATCAAACTTCAGTCCCACTAAGAGTCGGTAAAAATAGGGAAAAAAATTCAACTTTTTACCCCCAGAAAGATAGAAATTTAATCAAATTAGTCCCAATAAGGGAAGTAAACTTCACAAAATTTCGCTTGTTTCTTCTTCTCTCTAGTCTCGCTAAGGGTATAAGGGCCAAAAGTCAGGTAGCTAGGCACCTTCGTCATAACTTTTCGAATTCAACAATGAATGACTTAGATTTACAGCAATATAATTATCGACATGGATGTTTATAATAAGTCCCTTTTTACGAAGAAAGATCTCTTGTTTTTACCGCCTTTCGAATGTATTGTTAATGTTGCTGTTTAGTTGTTCCAACAAACTTGTCTTGTGATTCTTATGTTTTAAATGTTTTAAATTTCGAAAATATAAATTGAAATTTGTTCTTTTCTAAAACAGATTTTGTTTGAAAGATTTTCTTTTGTTTTGTTTTGAAACGAATTCGAATGTCTCAAATCAAATAAGGTCGTTAATTACATTCGAAAACATAAAACAAAAGAATAGAGAGAAAAAAAGAAAAAACATAAGAGGCGGCCTCGGGCACGTTTGGGCAGATATTATAATCTATCAATCAAAACAAACTTATCGAACAACTCAAAGTCTTTATAAAACGGCGCGAATCTGATTTAACACATTTGTGGAGCAAGAAGCAAAAGTCATCTTTTAAAAGAACAAAACATTGCGTTCGAAAACGAAAGTGACACACAAACAAAATGACATACAGACTACGGCTATTAATATATAGATTCAACTAAACTTATTCAATTAAAAATGTCTGGTCATCATGAGTCCCCAACTTTTAGCTCGTTTAAAGATTTCAAAGAAAGCTTTCATTAATTAATTTCTGTCAATAAACTACAATTAATTTTCCCTTCCATAATTTTTTGGCTAATTAGTGATTTAGACTATAGGCTTTTAATGGAAATACATTTGGTGGTAATAGAATCCAAATAATACATACTTGTCGGCATGCACACCCGCTTACGCTTTGCTTTTTTTGCTGGAGAAGAAAAGAACAATTTTCATTTATGTTACAAATTTACTACTAAACGAATCCCTCTCTATTTCGAAGAAATCTCTTAGTCTCTATCAAATCGAATTAGAGAGATATATCACTGTCTTTCAAACCGACTGATGATCAAAGTATCGATTGACGTCAAATGTGCTAGGTAAAGTATAGAATCGCGAATGTAGAACAATCAACTTGGTATTCATGATATGCACCACTGGAGAGTCTAAGAACTTTTAAAATTTTCTACCCAATGCGTCATTCAAACAATAGAAAAAGTGACGTATTGGGTGGAAAATTCTAAAAGTTTTTAGAAGACTCTCCAGTGGTGCATACCATGAATACATCAATTTTATTTCATATGAGATTGATCAGGAACTATTTTTGAACTTACATTTATTCAGTGTTGAAGTTGATGTCCTTTTGTTGGTGGAGACATTTTGAGTGGTTTTTGATTTACTATTGGTTTTGACAGGGAAAGTTTTGTTGTTAGTATTATTAATTTGTGACTCGCTCAATGCTGTGACGTTGAAAACATTTTCTATATTACCAGTCTGGTTAAGCGTTGTCGATAGTTGATTACAGAAAGATGATAGTTGTAGACTTTTGTTGGTTTTTACTCTGGATCTGGTCAGCCTATTTTGCCTGTTTGTCCTTTTCCTTATCATTCAACTTGTTTTCAAGACTCTTGATAGGCAACTACTTTATATTATTATTGTTGTTATAAAGTTTTTAAAATTGAAAAATTGCCGTGTAAAATACCCTTTTACTTTGAATTCTGTTAACAATTACTATTTAAAACATGTAATTGATTTCGTTTCACTGGCAATATTTTAAATCAAGGCTGATTTTCTTTCCTGCGCATGGTTAGAGACAGGTATTTGATGGATGATGATAGTTGTTTCCATCAAAGGTGGATGTTGATAGTTGTTTCCACCCTCTGGTGACATGTTGATAGTTGTTTGTCACACACAGAGTATGACACTGTGAATGTTGATAGTTGTTTTCACAGTGACCCTTGTAACATGCTGACAGTTGTTTGTTGCAGTAAGGGTGTAAACCATGTTTCTAATGTAGCCTGACGCAGTGAAACAGCCTTGTACCTTAAAAGTACCTTCTGGTCTCTACTACTACTTACTACTATCCTTTTCAAGATAATTTTAGATATCTTAAATTTCTCAACAACATTTTAAATGTATATTTATATGATTAGCCACGAGATTTGCGTTCTTCTTTAAGGACATGTTTTTTTTACTGTACCAAAATGCCGATTTTCAACTAACCCAGTTCAAATTGGCACTAACAGAGACAGCTGAACCCTTTCTTATCGTTATTCAAAAATAAGAAAATAGATTAGTAGCCCTGTCCGATACTTTTTGTCCAATCTTAATAGCTTTTATGGAACTTAACGAAATAACTAAAATAAAGCGATTTTCACGATTTTCGAAAACCTGATTTTGGTACAGTCAAAAAAAACATGTCCTTAAGCTTTTTTATATTAATCTCTCTAAAACTTTAGCGAACAAATAGTTTAGGAGACCAGATGTTACAATTTAAGGTGGGGTACAAAATCCTATGGCTTATCCTTCACGTGGTGTACCCTGTTACGCATTTCCAATTTTCCAAATTGGAAATGCAAACTAAAAGCCAAGGCTATCCAAAGAAAGATAATTATTGTTAGTAAAGTATTTGAGATCGAAATGCATGCTATTATCTCTCTTTAGATAGGATAAATAAGAATTCGATACAGGGGCCCCCAGCGGTTCACATAAACATTCATATTTTGTGCGTGAATACATGAATTTCCCCTCTTTTCCTCTGATTGTGTGCAGTTCTCCCGATTTGCCAATGTTTCCCTGATCTTTCCAGAAAAACTTTCCAATTTTCTGAAAAATCAGGTTATTGCGTGAAACTCAATAAAAATTTGTATGATTGCATGAATTGAGGGTTCGCTTTGGAAGGGGGGTCTCACACAGTGTGTCCATAAAAATTGATATTGAAATACGTATCAAATTTAAGAAATTGTTTATAGAATGGATGTGACTATTGATATGCCAAACTTTAAATACATTTATTATAGACGCACTGTATTATCCAGATTGAATTTTTTGTTTGTTTAAGATAATAAATCAATATCAGAATGAGTAATGAATTATCAGACCCACCAATGAGTGACGACTCGCTGAGTGCAGAGATTGAGGCAGAGAAAGATGAAGAGATAGAAAGGCAAAGACAACAAATAGAACAATTGGAGAAACAACTAGAAAAGTCAAAAAAAAAAAGAGAAAAAAGACAAAAAGAACGCAATAACATACACAAGATACAAAAAAATGAGAGAGGAGAAGGGAGGGCCAACATCGATAAGATCATACAGATTTTTTAAGGCGAACAGATTTAAGGACAAGGCTGGATTTTTGAATAAATGGCGAGACCCACGACCAAAGAACTTTATGCAATTCAACAAACCATATCCAGTAACTGCAGAAAAAGTTTTCAACATCTCAGTTACTGGTGAGGGGTCGTGTGGTGTGCGTTTTTGAGAATGTTTATTTAGGTAGTGTTATGTGTTTTTGATAGCGTTTATTTAGGTAGTAGTGTTATGAATTTCAAATCGACTGATCTTTTATTCAATTTTTCAAGATTGAAAGTTACAATTCCTTATTGCGGAACGTGCGTTAGAATTTCTCTACTAAATTGCGTTTTATTTCATATGTACTGCTTTAAAACATCGTTTCAATGGGAATATGAATATAACGTCTGATGACGTTACACTCCCCGCCACAATCGAGTTCAAGTTTCTTGAGACAAATTTGATGAAGATGAAAATCCATAACATTGCAAAACCATGAGATAGGAATTTGAATCGCAGTTTATAGAATAGTTCAAAATGTTCCTTGAGCTTCTGAATAAGAACGATGCCATTGTAAAATGAGGACGAGCATTGACCACATAAGTGCTTGAAATGCTTTCATGACTCAGCATTGAAAAGAACTTTGAGCAGCAAGAAATGTGACAACACCAGTATTTGATAAGAATGTCTGAGAAAACTATTGAGAGCAATGATTGAAAATTGGACAGTTTCATACCAATTTTGGGCGAAATTACTTCAAATGAATTTACAGGATCGACATCGTTTTTGTAGATGTCCATGGTTGATTCAAATCCACTGAATTTTGGAAGCTTGATTTTGAGGATAGAGTCCTCGAATTTTGAATGTTTCTCAAGTTCACGAAATGAGACTTCTTTGTCTATAAGGGAGATGAGTGTACGAAGATTAGAAACTTTGGATTGACTTGCGGTTCCAAAGGATTCTTTAATGAGTGGTTGAAGATCTTTAGATATACATTCGAGTGATTTGGAGAGGTCACTTGTTTCTTTTTGAGCAGTTTTGAGTTCAGTATTTGTTGCTTGAGATGGAACAAAGGATGTCTTGCTTTCAACGAGTTTGAGTTTTTGTTGAATACTCTTGGTAGCAAATTCGATAGATTTAACTTGTGCCGATTGGGTGGTTTGAGCGATAGCTCTTTTCATGGTACGTTTCTTGGCTAGACCGTCTTTGGTATATGCTTTGATGATTTGCAAGGTGGTCTGGTAGCTTTGATCGTCATCAGTATGAAGGTCGGCATGCAGTTGCTTAAATGATGCCTTGAGTGTCCCGATGGTGTTAAGGGAATCGCTTATCTCGTCAATGTCGACCAAGTCAATGATGGGGTTCTCGTCTATGAAATCTTCAATATCCTCTTGGATGAGTTTCAATCTACGCTCGGCGGATTCCATCATCTGTTTGAATTCCGAAGCGGTTGCGAGGCGTACTGTTTGAATTCCGAAGCGGTTGCGAGGCGTACTGTTTGAATGTAGCGATCACACACAGAAAATTTGACACAAGCAAATTGTTCGTAACGGTTGTATTGAAACACGGACTGGCATTCATTGAAGCATTTATCAGATTGTCATGTGAGGTTGGATATCCAAAGCACGTCCTTACTGATGAAGGCAGTCAACTCCTCAAAGGATGTGAAGGCCTGCACTTCGATTTCATAGACACCCAGTGGAAACTATTCATCAACTATGCTGTCGAGCTTAAAGTATGTCCTGTTGGGGGACACAACATGAACGGACGTGTTGAAAGAAAGATCCGAGAGATTCGTCGATCAATGGAAACTCAGTTCACAAACCAAAAGTTATCACTGATGCAACTCGAAACACTTGCTGCTCAAATCTCTAACAACATCAACAATCTACCAATGGCAATTAGAGGGATAAAAGGAGACTTCGAAAGCATCGATCTACTAACTCCCAATCGACTACGTCTTGGTCGAAACAATGATCGAAGTCCTACTGGCTCGTTCAACATCGTCTTTAAGGATCGAATACTGGATCAGAACAAAGCAATATTCGACGCCTGGTTTGAAACATGGCTCGTAAACCATGTACCTCAACTCATGTTCACTCCAAAATGGTTCAAATCAGATCGAGATATCAAGAAAGGAGACGTTGTACTCTTCACTAAACACGAATCAAAGTTGTCATTTTTGGATTGGACTTTCGAGGTCCTATCCCTGGTTGGTACTTCTTTTTGCTCCGAAGTAGCATGCGCAGTGGCAAATTGTTGAGTGGGCGTGGCGATGAAGACGATTGGACAGTAGATGTAATTGGCAGCTGTTTGATTTTGAGGCGATTCTGTTTGAATTGGTCCCATAGATCATTCTCTTCAAGTTCGTCCTCACACGTTGATTGGAGCCATCTTGTTGTCATGCTTGTGCCCATGAGAAGGTAGATACGTTGCAGTCCATGATACAGATAAAAAAATTCACTCCATTAAGAATTAGTGAATAAGAGTGACAAATCATCAAAAAAATATTCTGTGTTCTTCTTCATGTCTGTTGAAGATCTTTCAAAAGCCCTTGATGGCATTTCAATATCCAACGACAATGTCAAAAAGCCTACTGGAGAAGATGATGAAAAACATACCAAAGAACTACTAGTTGTCTCCCAGCCAGATGAAAAGCCATCTTCCAAAACTGGATTAATATATGATGAAAAAATGACGTTATATTCCTGTGAGTTTCAACACCCGGAATGTCCCGAAAGAATTAGTAGGATTTACCAGAAACTTATCGATGAAGGGTTGACAGAACGTTGTACTGTTTTGAAATCAAGGCCAGCACGGAATGAAGAGATTATCACTAAACACACTGAGGATCATTTTGACTTTATTATGTCTTTGGTTGATAAGAATAAAGAAGAATTGGATCGACTAGCTTGTGACTTAAACTCCATTTATCTTCACAAGGATTTGACTGAAAGTGCTTTGTTATCGGCTGGTTGTACATTAGAATTAGTTGATCAAATTTTGAAAGGTAATTTACAGAATGGAGCTGCAATTGTGAGACCACCTGGTCATCATGCTACTAGAGAGCAATCAATGGGGTTTTGTCATTTGAATAATGTTGCACTAGCTGCAGTGATGGCTATTGAAAAGTATCAATTGACAAGAGTTTTGATTTTAGACTGGGATGTACACTATGGTAATGCCACACACAAAATGTTTGATGATGATCCAAGAGTTTTATATTTTTCCTTACATCGTTATGATCATAATAGTTTTTGGCCAAATTTGGAGGAAACTAACTATGATTCTGTTGGAATTGGTCCTGGAACTGGTTACAATATGCATGTTGCTTGGAACAAAGGTAAAATCAAGTCCACTGCTTATTTGTATGCTTTTAACAACCTCTTAATACCTGTACTTGAAGATTATGAACCAGAACTGATTTTGATATCAGCTGGTTTTGATGCTGGTGTTGGAGATCCGCTTGGTGGTTGTAAAGTCACTCCATACGGATATGCAGAAATGACCAAAAGATTAATGAAGTTTGCTAATGGTAAGGTAGCACTTGCTCTTGAAGGCGGTTATAATTTAAGTACAATCTCAAGAGCAATGGCTAGTTGTGTTTTAACTCTTCTTGGTGACAGTGTGGAACCTGATTTTACTAATAAGCCAGGACCACCGTCAGACAGTGCTTTACGGTCAATCTGTGATCGCTACAAAGGAGTCTTCGAAAAACCAACCTTTCCATATGATTTTCCACCGTCTTGCTACATTTATGGTATCAATAAGATTTCCAATAAAGCATGATAGGCAAGAATAAACATTCCTAAAAACTTTACAAATATAATGAAAGCCTAAAAAGATAATCAATTTTCATTCAGTATAATGATTGGCAAGATAAATACAAAGGAGTCTTCGAAAAACCAACCTTTCCACATAATTTTACACCATCTTGCTACATTCAAAGTATCAATGAGTTTTTCAATTAAGCATGATAGGCAAGAATAAACAATCCTAAAAACTTTACAAATATAATAAAAGCCTAAAAAGATAATCATTTTTCATTCAGTATAATGATTTGCGAGATAAATACAAAGGAGTCTTCGAAAATCCAACCTCTCCATAGGATGTTCAACCGTCTTGCTACATTCATGGTATCAATGAGATTTCCAATTAAGCATGATAGGCAAGAATAAACAATCTTAAAAAGTTTACCAATAGAATGAAAGCCTAAAAAGTTTACCAATAGAATGAAAGCCTAAAAAGATAATCAATTTTCATTCAGTATAATGATTGGCAAGATAAATACAAAGGAGTCTTCGAAAAACCAATCTTTACATAGGATGTTCAACCGTCTTGCTACATTCATTGGATCAATGAGTTTTTGAGTTAAGCGTGATAGGGAAGAATAGACAATCCTAAAAACTATACAAATATAATGAAAGCCTAAAAAGATAATCATTTTTCATTCAGTATAATGATTTGTAAGATAAATACAAAGCAGTCTTCGAACAACCAACCTTTACATATGATTTTCCACCGTCTTGCTACATTAATGGTATCAATGAGTTTTTCAATTAAGCATGATAGGCCAGAATAAACAATCCTAAAAACTTTACAAATATAATTAAAGCCTAAAAAGATAATCATTTTTCATTCAGTATAATGAATTGCAAGATAAATACAGGAGTCTTCGAACAACCAACCTTTACATATGATTTTCCACCTTCTTGCTACATTCATGGTATCAATGAGATTTCCAATTAAGCATGATAGGCCAGAATAAACAATCCTAAAAAGTTTACCAATAGAATGAAAGCATAAAATGATGTTCAATTTTCATTCAGTATATTGATTGGCAAGATAAATACAAAGGAGTCTTCGAACAACCAACCTTTACATATGATTTTCCACCGTCTTGCTACATTCATGGTATCAATGAGTTTTTCAATTAAGCATGATAGGCAAGAATAAACAATCCTAAAAACTTTACAAATATAATGAAAGCCTAAAAAGATAATCATTTTTCATTCAGTATAATGATTGGCAAGATAAATACAAAGGAGTCTTCGAAAAACCAACCTTTCCACATGATTTTACACCATCTTGCTACATTCATAGTATCAATGAGTTTTTCAATTAAGCATGATAGGCAAGAATAAACAATCCTAAAAAGTTTACCAATAGAATGAAAGCCTAAAAAGATGTTCAATTTTCATTCAGTATATTGATTGGTAAGATAAATACAAAGGAGTCTTCGAAAAACCAAACTTTCCATAGGATGTTCAACCGTCTTGCTACATTCATGGTATCAATAATATTTCCAATAAAGCATGATAGGCAAGAATATACAATCCTAAAAACTTTAAAAATAGAATGAAAGCATAAAATGATGTTCAATTTTCATTCAGTATATTGATTGGCAAGATAAATACAAAGGAGTCTTCGAAAAACCAACCTTTCTATATGATTTTCCACCGTCTTGCTACATTCATGGTATCAATAAGTTTTCCAATAAAGCATGATAGGCAAGAATAAATATTCCTAAAAACTTTACAAATATAATGAAAGCCTAAAAAGATAATCAATTTTCATTCAGTATAATGATTGGCAAGATAAATACAAAGGAGTCTTCAAAAAACCAACCTTTCCACATAATTTTACACCATCTTGCTACATTCAAAGTATCAATGAGATTTCCAATTAAGCATGATAGGCCAGAATAAACAATCCTAAAAAGTTTTCCAATAGAATGAAAGCCTAAAAAGATGTTCAATTTTCATTCAGTATATTGATTGGTAAGATAAATACAAAGGAGTCTTTGAAAAACCAACCTCTCCATAGGATGTTCAACTGTCTTGCTACATTCATGGTATCAATAAGTTTTCCAATAAAGCATGATAGGCAAGAATAAACATTCCTAAAAACTTTACAAATATAATAAAAGCCTAAAAAGATAATCAATTTTCATTCAGTATAATGATTGGCAAGATAAATACAAAGGAGTCTTCGAAAAACCAATCTTTACATAGGATGTTCAACCGTCGTGCTACATTCATTGGATCAATGAGTTTTTGAGTTAAGCGTGATAGGGAAGAATAGACAATCCTAAAAACTATACAAATATAATGAAAGCCTAAAAAGATAATCATTTTTCATTCAGTAAAATGATTTGTAAGATAAATACAATGCAGTCTTCGAAAAACCAACCTTTACATATGATTTTCCACCGTCTTGCTACATTAATGGTATCAATGAGTTTTTCAATTAAGCATGATAGGCAAGAATAAACAATCCTAAAAACTTTACAAATATAATTAAAGCCTAAAAAGATAATCATTTTTCATTCAGTATAATGAATTGCAAGATAAATACAAAGCAGTCTTCGAAAAACCAACCTTTACATATGATTTTCCACCTTCTTGCTACATTCATGGTATCAATGAGATTTCCAATTAAGCATGATAGGCCAGAATAAACAATCCTAAAAAGTTTACCAATAGAATGAAAGCATAAAATGATGTTCAATTTTCATTCAGTATATTGATTGGCAAGATAAATACAAAGGAGTCTTCGAACAACCAACCTTTACATATGATTTTCCACCGTCTTGCTACATTAATGGTATCAATGAGTTTTTCAATTAAGCATGATAGGCAAGAATAAACAATCCTAAAAACTTTACAAATATAATTAAAGCCTAAAAAGATAATCATTTTTCATTCAGTATAATGATTGGCAAGATAAATACAAAGGAGTCTTCGAAAAACCAACCTTTCCACATGATTTTACACCGTCTTGCTACATTCATAGTATCAATGAGTTTTTCAATTAAGCATGATAGGCAAGAATAAACAATCCTAAAAAGTTTACCAATAGAATGAAAGCCTAAAAAGATGTTCAATTTTCATTCAGTATATTGATTGGTAAGATAAATACAAAGGAGTCTTCGAAAAACCAAACTTTCCATAGGATGTTCAACCGTCTTGCTACATTCATGGTATCAATAATATTTCCAATAAAGCATGATAGGCAAGAATATACAATCCTAAAAACTTTACAAATATAATGAAAGGTTAAAAAGATAATCAATTGTCATTAAGTATAATGATTGGCAAGGTAAATAAAAAGGAGTCTTCGAAAAACCAACCTTTCCACATAATTTTACACCTTCTTGCTACATTCATGGTATCAATGAGATTTCCAATTAAGCATGATAGGCCAGAATAAACAATCCTAAAAAGTTTACCAATAGAATGAAAGCATAAAATGATGTTCAATTTTCATTCAGTATATTGATTGGCAAGATAAATACAAAGGAGTCTTCGAACAACCAACCTTTACATATGATTTTCCACCGTCTTGCTACATTGATTGGATCAATGAGTTTTTTAGTTATGCGTGATAGGGAAGAATAGACAATCCTAAAAACTATACAAATATAATGAAAGCCTAAAAAGATAATAATTTTTCATTCAGTATAATGATTTGTAAGATAAATACAAAGGAGTCTTCGAACAACCAACCTTTACATATGATTTTCCACCGTCTTGCTACATTAATGGTATCAATGAGTTTTTCAATTAAGCATGATAGGCAAGAATAAACATTCCTAAAAAGATTACAAATAGAAAGAAAGCCTAAAATGATGTTCAATTTTCATTCAGTATATTGATTGGCAAGATAAATACAACGGAGTCTTCGAACAACCAACCTTTACATATGATTTTCCACCTTCTTGCTACATTCATGGTATCAATGCGATTTCCAATTAAGCATGAAAGGCCAGAATAAACAATCCTAAAAAGTTTACCAATAGAATGAAAGCATAAAATGATGTTCAATTTTCATTCAGTATAATGATTGGCAAGATAAATAAAAAGGAGTCTTCGAAAAACCAACCTTTCCACATAATTTTACACCATCTTGCTACATTCAAAGTATCAATGAGTTTTTCAATTAAGCATGATAGGCAAGAATAAACAATCCTAAAAACTTTACAAATATAATAAAAGCCTAAAAAGATAATCATTTTTCATTCAGTATAATGATTTGCAAGATAAATACAAAGGAGTCTTCGAAACACCAACCTCTCCATAGGATGTTCAACCGTCTTGCTACATTCATGGTATCAATGAGATTTCCAATTAAGCATGATAGGCAAGAATAAACAATCTTAAAAAGTTTACCAATAGAATGAAAGCCTAAAAAGTTTACCAATAGAATGAAAGCCTAAAAAGATAATCAATTTTCATTCAGTATAATGATTGGCAAGATAAATACAAAGGAGTCTTCGAAAAACCAATCTTTACATAGGATGTTCAACCGTCTTCCTACATTCATTGGATCAATGAGTTTTTGAGTTAAGCGTGATAGGGAAGAATAGACAATCCTAAAAACTATACAAATATAATGAAAGCCTAAAAAGATAATCATTTTTCATTCAGTATAATGATTTGTAAGATAAATACAAAGCAGTCTTCGAAAAACCAACCTTTCCACATGATTTTACACCGTCTTGCTACATTCATGGTATCAATGAATTTTCCAATTAAGCATGATAGGCAAGAATACACAATCCTAAACACTTTACAAATAGAAAGAAAGCCTAAAAAGATGTTCAATTTTCATTCAGTATATTGATTGGCAAGATAAATACAAAGGAGTCTTCGAAAAACCAACCTTTACATATGATTTTCCACCTTCTTGCTACATTCATGGTATCAATGAGATTTCCAATTAAGCATGATAGGCCAGAATAAACAATCCTAAAAAGTTTACCAATAGAATGAAAGCATAAAATGATGTTCAATTTTCATTCACTATATTGATTGGCAAGATAAATACAAAGGAGTCTTCGAACAACCAACCTTTACATATGATTTTCCACCGTCTTGCTACATTCATGGTATCAATGAGTTTTTCAATTAAGCATGATAGGCAAGAATAAACAATCCTAAAATCTTTACAAATATAATGAAAGCCTAAAAAGATAATCATTTTTCATTCAGTATAATGATTGGCAAGATAAATACAAAGGAGTCTTCGAAAAACCAACCTTTCCACATGATTTTACACCGTCTTGCTACATTCATAGTATCAATGAGTTTTTCAATTAAGCATGATAGGCAAGAATAAACAATCCTAAAAAGTTTACCAATAGAATGAAAGCCTAAAAAGATGTTCAATTTTCATTCAGTATATTGATTGGTAAGATAAATACAAAGGAGTCTTCGAAAAACCAAACTTTCCATAGGATGTTCAACCGTCTTGCTACATTCATGGTATCAATAATATTTCCAATAAAGCATGATAGGCAAGAATATACAATCCTAAAAACTTTAAAAATAGAATGAAAGCATAAAATGATGTTCAATTTTCATTCAGTATATTGATTGGCAAGATAAATACAAAGGAGTCTTCGAAAAACCAACCTTTCCATATGATTTTCCACCGTCTTGCTACATTCATGGTATCAATAAGTTTTCCAATAACGCATGATAGGCAAGAATAAATATTCCTAAAAACTTTACAAATATAATGAAAGCCTAAAAAGATAATCAATTTTCATTCAGTATAATGATTGGCAAGATAAATACAAAGGAGTCTTCGAAAAACCAACCTTTCCACATAATTTTACACCATCTTGCTACATTCAAAGTATCAATGACATTTCCAATTAAGCATGATAGGCCAGAATAAACAATCCTAAAAAGTTTACCAATAGAATGAAAGCCTAAAAAGATGTTCAATTTTCATTCAGTATATTGATTGGTAAGATAAATACAAAGGAGTCTTTGAAAAACCAACCTCTCCATAGGATGTTCAACTGTCTTGCTACATTCATGGTATCAATAAGTTTTCCAATTAAGCATGATAGGCAAGAATAAACATTCCTAAAAAGATTACAAATAGAAAGAAAGCCTAAAATGATGTTCAATTTTCATTCAGTATATTGATTGGCAAGATAAATACAAAGGAGCCTTCGAAAAACCAACCTTTCCATATGATTTTCCACCATCTTGCTACATTCATGGTATCAATGAGTTTTTCAATTAAGCATGATAGGCAAGAATAAACAATCCTAAAAACTTTACAAATATAATGAAAGCCTAAAAAGATAATCAATTTTCATTCAGTATAATGATTGGCAAGATAAATACAAAGGAGTCTTCGAAAAACCAACCTTTCCACATAATTTTACACCATCTTGCTACATTCAAAGTATCAATAAGTTTTCCAATAAAGCATGATAGGCAAGAATAAATATTCCTAAAAACTTTACAAATATAATGAAAGCCTAAAAAGATAATCAATTTTCATTCAGTATAATGATTGGCAAGATAAATACAAAGGAGTCTTCGAAAAACCAACCTTTCCACATAATTTTACACCATCTTGCTACATTCAAAGTATCAATGAGATTTCCAATTAAGCATGATAGGCCAGAATAAACAATCCTAAAAAGTTTACCAATAGAATGAAAGCCTAAAAAGATGTTCAATTTTAATTCAGTATATTGATTGGTAAGATAAATAAAAAGGAGTCTTCGAAAAACCAACCTTTCCATAGGATGTTTAACCGTCTTGCTACATTGATTGGATCAATGAGTTTTTTAGTTATGCGTGATAGGGAAGAATAGACAATCCTAAAAACTATACAAATATAATGAAAGCCTAAAAAGATAATAATTTTTCATTCAGTATAATGATTTGTAAGATAAATGCAAAGGAGTCTTCGAACAACCAACCTTTACATATGATTTTCCACCGTCTTGCTACATTAATGGTATCAATGAGTTTTTCAATTAAGCATGATAGGCAAGAATAAACAATTCTAAAAACTTTACAAATATAATTAAAGCCTAAAAAGATAATCATTTTTCATTCAGTATAATGAATTGCAAGATAAATACAAAGGAGTCTTCGAACAACCAACCTTTACATATGATTTTCCACCTTCTTGCTACATTCATGGTATCAATGCGATTTCCAATTAAGCATGATAGGCCAGAATAAACAATCCTAAAAAGTTTACCAATAGAATGAAAGCATAAAATGATGTTCAATTTTCATTCAGTATAATGATTGGCAAGATAAATAAAAAGGAGTCTTCGAAAAACCAACCTTTCCACATAATTTTACACCATCTTGCTACATTCAAAGTATCAATGAGTTTTTCAATTAAGCATGATAGGCAAGAATAAACAATCCTAAAAACTTTACAAATATAATAAAAGCCTAAAAAGATAATCATTTTTCATTCAGTATAATGATTTGCAAGATAAATACAAAGGAGTCTTCGAACAACCAACCTTTACATATGATTTTCCACCGTCTTGCTACATTCATGGTATCAATGAGTTTTTCAATTAAGCATGATAGGCAAGAATAAACAATCCTAAAAACTTTACAAATATAATGAAAGCCTAAAAAGATAATCATTTTTCATTCAGTATAATGATTGGCAAGATAAATACAAAGGAGTCTTCGAAAAACCAACCTTTCCACATGATTTTACACCGTCTTGCTACATTCATAGTATCAATGAGTTTTTCAATTAAGCATGATAGGCAAGAATAAACAATCCTAAAAAGTTTACCAATAGAATGAAAGCCTAAAAAGATGTTCAATTTTCATTCAGTATATTGATTGGTAAGATAAATACAAAGGAGTCTTCGAAAAACCAAACTTTCCATAGGATGTTCAACCGTCTTGCTACATTCATGGTATCAATAATATTTCCAATAAAGCATGATAGGCAAGAATATACAATCCTAAAAACTTTAAAAATAGAATGAAAGCATAAAATGATGTTCAATTTTCATTCAGTATATTGATTGGCAAGATAAATACAAAGGAGTCTTCGAAAAACCAACCTTTCCATATGATTTTCCACCGTCTTGCTACATTCATGGTATCAATAAGTTTTCCAATAAAGCATGATAGGCAAGAATAAATATTCCTAAAAACTTTACAAATATAATGAAAGCCTAAAAAGATAATCAATTTTCATTCAGTATAATGATTGGCAAGATAAATACAAAGGAGTCTTCGAAAAACCAACCTTTCCACATAATTTTACACCATCTTGCTACATTCAAAGTATCAATGAGATTTCCAATTAAGCATGATAGGCCAGAATAAACAATCCTAAAAAGTTTACCAATAGAATGAAAGCCTAAAAAGATGTTCAATTTTCATTCAGTATATTGATTGGTAAGATAAATACAAAGGAGTCTTTGAAAAACCAACCTCTCCATAGGATGTTCAACTGTCTTGCTACATTCATGGTATCAATAAGTTTTCCAATTAAGCATGATAGGCAAGAATAAACATTCCTAAAAAGATTACAAATAGAAAGAAAGCCTAAAATGATGTTCAATTTTCATTCAGTATATTGATTGGCAAGATAAATACAAAGGAGTCTTCGAAAAACCAAACTTTCCATAGGATGTTCAACCGTCTTGCTACATTCATGGTATCAATAAGTTTTCCAATAAAGCATGATAGGCAAGAATAAACATTCCTAAAAACTTTACAAATATAATAAAAGCCTAAAAAGATAATCAATTTTCATTCAGTATAATGATTGGCAAGATAAATACTCCATAAAAACGAATGGGAGAAGGAGAGTCAGCAAAAACTACTAAAGTTGTCAGTGAATTGGATGCAGGTTGACGCGTGCCAAGATTATGTATTGGTTTACTGAATAACATGTTTAGACTTTTAGGTGATATTTTATGGATGAATTTATAGATGAGTTTATTGCATTCTAGTTTATAGAGGGAATTGATGTTAAATGCATTTAGTGGTTTCGTATTATTTTTATAGTAGATTTTTTCTATCTTGTATGATATACTGTTTATCAGAGAATTTAACTCACCTAGACCCTTGGTGCTAGGTGAGCCCCAAGATGTAATACAATATTGTAAGTGACATTGTATAAAAGCATGATAAAGAGAAGATAAACAATGAGGAGAAATTAAATAACTTAATTTACGTACAAGACCAGAGCCTTGTTTTACTTTGTTAGCTACATGATGGATATGAGCTTGCCAATCTAGTTTTTCATCAATAATTACTCCAAGATATTTGGTTGAACTTGGTTACCTGATATCAGAACATTGAAATTTTCAACTTGCTTTTTACCTGTGAAGAGAAGAAAGCAAGATTTTTTAATATTTAATGATAGCCTATTGTTCACCAACCAATTATTTACAAGTTCTAATTCTTCATTTACCAAATTCTCTAGGGTTTGAGGGTCGTCATTGCATGAAAAGAGAGATGTATCGTCAGCAAATAGGGTAAATGAAAATTTAGCTGATGACAAGGGAAGATCATTGATATAAATAAGGAAAAGTGTGGGACATAGGACTGAGCCTTGGGGAACTTCGTATTCCATTTCAAGAGGGGTTGATGTTTCTGAATCAATACTTACAACTTGTTTTCGGTTGGATAAGTAACTTTGAAACCACTTGTTCAGTGGACCCCTTATTCCAATTGCATTTAGCTTACTTATGAGAATGTCATGGTTGACTGTATCAAATGCCTTAGCTAGATCAAGCAGAATAGTACAGCAGATCTTTTTCTTTTTGATTTGTGAATATATTTCATCAGTCAACTTTAACACAGCATCTGAGGTAGACTTACCTGTCTGAAAACCAAATTGGTCTTGGTAGAGTATGTTATTATCTATGAGAAACTTTTTCATTCTATGGTTTATGGCTTTTTCAAAGATTTTATCAAAAATAGGAAGAACTGAAATGGGTCGGTAATTTGAAATATCAGTGCCGTAGCAACTGGGGGGGGGGCAAGGGGGGCTATGCCCCCCAATATTTTTGTCAAAAATGGTTATTTTGCAAGATGCAAAGTTTTTTTTTTAAATTTGTCATAATTGTCGTTATGTGCATGTTTTGAGTGTATTTTTAAGCAATCTAGAGCTCAAATTTTCAAAATTTTCCCCCTCGGCCCAAACCATGGTTGGCCCTCGCGGTGTCACTAAACTTCAGCCCCCCCCAATATGAAAATGCTTCCTACGGCACCGAAATATCATGCTTATTACCATTATTTTTAAAAACTGGTGTAACTTTGGCAGTCTTGAGTTTTTCAGGAAATACGCCCTTTTTTACAGATTTATTGATGATAATAGCTAATTCTGGACTGATTAGTATGGTGGCCCATGAGTGTCATGACTACTTTTGAAAATAAAACATTAAAATGTTAAAAAATGTTGAAAAATAATTAAATAATAATAAAAGAAAAAAATTGATTTTTAACAAAAGAAAAAATATATATAGTCAAAGAAGTATTGAACCTTCAACTATTCAAAAAATGTAATAAACAAAAAGAGACAAAACAATACCAACAAGAGGACACAACAACACAACATGCTCAGGATGAATATTCATAAAATGGAAACCAGGTCTGTGATATCAAATGATGACAAAAGATCTAAACTATTTGTACATAATTCTGATGGAGCAGAAAAACAGAAATGGGACAATGGTGTATTCTTCGGAAGTATCTCAAAAGCAAAAGTGCACATCATGATCTAAATCGACCAAAAGGAAAGAAGCAACTCAATGTGAGAAAAAGTAAAATTAAACACAAGTAAAAGTGACTCAATATGAATCAATTAAATATATTCAAAGAAAACACAAACTCTGTTCTTCAGTTTTCAACCTACATAGGATTTCGGCCATTTTCGAAAATATCCTCCCTAATGATATAAACAGGGTAATGTAGGTAGGCCTAGCAATGTTGATCAGGCATCACCACAGATGAGGTCGTAAAAATAAATGTGTTTCTTTGAATTATTAAAACGCGCGCAAAAGTATAAAAACAAACTCAAACATAAAACCTACGGACCTGCCGAAGATACCAAAAACTAGCTAGAGAAGTTCTACCCACTGGACAAAGTTGCCACATCTTTGACCCGTTCTGCCACTAACGTTGCAGATAATACATTCGAAGGTAAAGAAAAAACACTTGAAATAGACTGCCACCATCTATGACAAGGGAGAAGAAGATTGAAAGGATGGAAAAAAGCATGAGAATTTTTTGAAAAGTTGGGTGATAGCCCGGTTCGATGCCTCGTATCCCCGTGGCCGCTCACCGCAAAAGCTGGTGAACGACTGCATTTAAACTGAGTTGAAACCTTGAAAATTCCGAACTGTGACGTGTAATGACTCTACGCAGACTAAGATTGAGTTTACCAACTGTAGCGCCTTGGGCACGCATTCTTTGAATAAATATGTGAGATTTGTCTCTCAAGTCTTCAAATAAAAGAGTGGATCGAGCTATTCTCAAAAACTCACCAACAAACGAAGAATAAAAAATGGACTCTGGCATATTACTGTCAATGTGAGGCATACGAACAATAGAAAAAGGGAAGGCATCGCGTTTGTCAAACAACTTGTAAACAAAAACCCCGTCTTTGATGGAAATGTCAAGGTTAAGGAACGAAGCATGAGATCCTGAGTGTTCAACTTTGAGCTCAAGTTCATCTGGATATATTTCTCTATATACTGATTCGAACATGTTCCCATCGTTTACAGCACAGAGATCATCAATGAATCGTTTGGTTGAATGAAAATGACGAGCCTTCACTTTATCTTGTTCAATCAACTGGGTCATATATCTATGTTCGTATTGATATAAAAATAAGTTAGCCCAAAATGGCGCTGGATCGATGCCCATTGGGATACCTATGACCTGACACATGACAACATTGCCAGCTTTGAAAAAACAATTTTTAATCAGATGTTTGACAGCGGTTTTCAAAGAACTTTTTGAAAAGGAAATAGACGATTTAGGTTTCGTTCTCGACCAGTAAGCTTTGTCGTTCTGGGAGATGGCAATATATTTCGAACTACCTGCATCAAAAACAAAGTCAATAACCTCTGCCAATTCTTTAATAAGTTTGTCATGAGGGATCTTTGTGTAAAGAGTACTGAAGTCAAAGGTGGAAATAGACTTAGCATTCTTCTTTTTATTGATACGGTTTAAGGACTCCAAAACAGGATTGCAATTTTGAAGCACCCAAAACTTATTGTAATTACTCAAGAATTTTGACTTTGTGTGAAAATTTTCTATCTGTCGATAAATGAGTTTAAATACTAAGCTTATAGATTTCGAAATAAGTTTAGTAGAACAATGTTTTGATGCTATGATAAATCGCTTTCCTGTGGGATGTTTATGCTTTTTGGGGGTCCAATAGATACTTGGAAGATCCAAGTCTTTGTCCGAAACCGTAAACCCAAGACGTTTTGAATACAAAACATTTTTATCAACAATCTCCATTTTGTCACGATGGACTTTGACATATGTCTCATTCCCTGTGCCAATATATATATTTATTTAAAAATTTAAAGAAATAAAGAAAATAAAGAAAATATAAAAGAAATTAAAAAAGTTTAAAATGAAAAAGTTTTTTATTTATCGTGTTTAACGTGGCCCATCGATATCATAGCCCAAGGATGTCATACGGTGCCGTCAACTATAATTTGTCGTTGCCGTAATGTAATCGTTCGATAGGCCGGCTACCGTAAAGTTTGTTTGTTTACATCCTGCGCCATATTGAACTTGAAACACGCGGGAAGCAGTGAAGCAGTCCAAAAGCAGCAGAAAAAATCCAAAATGTCTGGAAAAAAGCGAGGACAAGATCAATACAAAGCTTTTCTTGAAGGTTTGAAAGACAAAAAGAGCAGCAAAGGAGGGAAATTTGAATCCTTCGAAAATTTGACCGTCCAGAGAATGTCCACTGGAGTATCAGGCAAATTACAAACCTACGACCGGATTGGACCCCTCACCTATGTTAATTTCAATGGTATGCAGCTTACACTTGACAATATTAAGAAGGCATGTAAAAATCACTTTCATCTTGAGATGAAACAGAACCAAGAGATCGATATTTTGGCTGGAGAACGTGGCCCTTCCTGGACCCAAATCTCAGAAATCAAGAAGTTTGTTCCTCTTCACATTAGATTCGTTCCTGGGAAAGCAAATAATGAAACATCTACATTTAAGTCTTCATTGCCACCAGCCCGCAAAAGATCAGCAAATGCATCTGGTATTTCTAGTAATAATTCAACTCAAATACAAAAATCACACTTTCCAACAAGCAAGCTTCCAGTGGCAAACATCAATGGGCCACTTGTATCATTACCCCCATCAAAATACATGAAAATGGGACAACTGATTGAGCCACAAAATTCAAAATTGAAAGTGTTTACATTGGAGGAATTCAATGTCAACACGCAGAGATGGTTACCCCCTTTGAGGTGAAAATGACAATGGAGGAACAACCATTTGGACATGGTGGCTTCCGAGATGTGTTTAAAGCATTCAGCTGCAATAAACTCTATGGTGATTATGTTGTAAAAACATTTCAAAAAGAAAAAATTGATGTTCTTAAAGAAAGGTTATTCACAGAGGAAGAGCATGCCAGAAAAACAGTTCAAATGCATGCCCTAGCACAATACCTTTCAGTTAAATTCAAACAAGTGATTCCTAAGGATTTTGGTGAATCCTTTGTGTACACAACTTTGTATTTTGGTAAATTCAACGATGGTAATGGTGATCAATACGTTACTGTAGAAAGGTTTTTGGAGGGAGAATTTGAGAAATTTGTCAATAATGATGGTAATATTAACCATGCACCAGAGTTAGATAAAACTTTGTTAAAAAAGGCTGAAACATTTGCTCACTATACATACCTAGAATCAAGAAAATCTTTAATGGTCGTAGATCTGCAAGGGGTGAAATACACTTTGAGCGACCCTGAAATTGCCAGTCAAAACTCGCATGACAGTACAGACAAGATGTACTTTTGTACAGGAAATTGGGGTCATGAAGCTATCCAGAAATTTTTAAAAGTGCACAAGTGCAATAGTTGGTGCAAGCAAATTGGTAAGAGATTTGGAGAATGACTTTCAAAACGTACATATCATACATACAATCATATTTAAATTGAAACTTCTTCCATTTTCTTTTTGAGTAATTTTTGAAACTCGAACTGTTTATTGTTCTCCTGTTCCTATTTTGTTATTATTTTTTGAGTTATTTCATGAAGTGTAATTCATTTTTTTGCCCTCAGACATCACAAACATATATACAAATATTTCTGTGAGTATTTTGTTTTTAGCTTTTGTTTATTCTTCTGAAAGAGGGTGAAAAGATTGCACAGTTTATGTGGATGGAACATTTTCTAGGAATTCACCCATTGACTTGACTTTGGTGTGAATTTATTTATTGAAAAGTGATTTTGATTTTAGACTTTAAAAAGAAGTCAAAATTTTGACTAAATATTTTGTATATAGGAAAAACGAAACCTACCTATTAAGTCTTTGTATGTATTATTGTAGTATTTTTGACTAGTTAGCTTTTTATTATTACATTGAAAAAACGAAAACCCACCTTTTTAAGATCCTTACTCCAATTATCAATTGTCAGTCAGTCTCTGACAAATAACCCTAACTTGCCTCCACTCCCCTTAGATGGGCTGAAAATTTTCTCGAAATACAGAGCACTTTCTATTTCAATTTCTTGAACATGTCTGAAGAAAAAAAATTACAAAAAAAAAGGTTTTTATATAAGCATCAGCTTTTTTCGAGCTAAGCTTCGATTGTGCTTATAGTGTTAATATTGTTAATAATTGTTATCTCAGCCTGGATATGCTTATAAAAAAAAGGTGTAGGAGCTAAGTTTTGACATTCAACTCAACATTCAAAGTTCTATGGTTTTCACAAAAAACAAAAGTACAGTACTCTTAGGTTCCAAATAAACGGGGGGGGGCTTGGAAATTGTACTTCTGAAACCCAAAAATAAGGTAAAAATAGGCTAAAATCAGGCTATTTAGAGCAAAATAAGGGGCCTTCTCTTTGACAGCTTAAAAAAAATTAACAAGCGGAGGGGGGGGGCATAGTGTGCAGAGGGGTCTGGACCCCCCATTAATATTTCATCCCCCCTATAAAGGTATCCCCCTATTTTTAAAATTTTTTGATCCCGCACGCCATTTACAGGGGTCCGAGCCCCCAGCATATAATTTGTACTCCCAGTATTGGGGAAGAATTTTGATGAATAAAATATATTTTTCAGTGTGAATTCGTACCAATAGTCAATGAACTTGAAAACACTAGCAAATAAACAGTAAACTAATAATAGTAAAACTAGGAAAAATAAGAAATAAGACTTTCATCAACTATCCCCCCCCCCCAATTTTTATTTGATCCCCCTCCCTATAAGCTCAAACCCCCCATTTTAACTGGAAAATTGCCCATCCCCCCTATAAAGCCTTCCTTGAAAACTCGGACCCCCCTTTATTCATACTATGGGGGGTGTTTATTTGGCACCTAAGAGTACTTAGATTTTGGACAATGGGCTCTTCCAGAAAAGTCCGTTCATAGGGGGTGGAGGATGAATTGTCCAGGGGTATTGAAAAAATACCAAAAAATTGCAATGTCCAGGGGGTAAATTCCAATGTCCAGGGGTAATTTTTTGTGTCCACGGGGTTGATTTGATGTTTGTCCAGGGGTATAACCCGTGTCCAGGGGGTTAAAAATCAAAATGTCCAGGGGTAATTCATGAAAAAAATAATATATCCTCCACCCCCCATGAACGGATTTTTTCTGGAAGAGCCCAGTGTTGAATACTTAAAATTATTTCAAAATCTCTCTAGTTTTAGAAAACTTTCTTTCAAATTATCAAAAAGTGTCAAAGATTACAGTAATCGTAAATATGATATAATACATGCACATGTTAAGGACCAATGACTTTTCTATTAATCCCCGTAGTGATCTCTTATGTAGAGAAAGGGTGCAATTATGTTAACAGAGTCTTCTTCGGGATTGATCATTTTCAGCTGCTCACAACGAATTCGCGTTTCCGGTTTGATGTAATCATCAAGATCATCATTGTTAAAAACTCCCGATAGCTGTGCCACTTCAGTCAATTCCTCTTGTGTAGTTTCAAAACCTGAGATTTGAGAAAAGGTTTACTCTCTTGATTACTCTCGGGTACCTAATAGCCGGGGGGTTGGAATAAGCGGGGGGGGGGGGTTGGAAAAAATCTCAAAACTTAATAAGCGGGGGGGGGGTTGGAATAAAAATGTCCTGGGTGGAAAATTTTTGAAAAGGAGGCTATTACAGCTGAATTAGGACAAAAAAGGGAACTTTCAAAAATATTTTCCCAAAAATTAATAAGCGGGGGGGTTGGAATAAGTATGTCCTGGGTGGAAAATTTTCGAAAAATTAATTAGCGGGGGGGGGGGACGGCTATTAAGTACCCGAGAGTAGTCAATAATTTATATAATGCAACGAAAATTTAAACAAATTAAAAATTTTCATCTGTTGAAAGATGTAAATCCGAACTCAATGTAATGTATTGATAAAAATAAAATTATATGGCAAAATTAACATACCACACTCGTGAAGACCCCAATTCTCTGGAAAACTGTAAATATGAGAGGGTTTTCCGGTAGGCAAATACGTTTCTTTTTGTTTACGAATCCGATGATTATTCCACAACTCAACAAATACATCCACTTGATGTTGAATTATTGGTACCATAACATACGCAAGAATTTCCCTGAAAAAAGAAAACATGTTCCTTAGAGAAAGAAATTCTGATTTTACGTTTTGAATGTCATTTTAAATTTTAGTTTTGAATGTTATGGACATAATTTCAACAAAAACTACATATATAAATTCTTCATATAGTGAATAAAATGATAAAATATATCAAAATGAGGCGACTGCCAGTTTTCTTTCTTTTTTGAAATACTGTAATACCTTACTTACCTGTGTAATTCGTTTTTTGGATCGTACATAAGGTTGTCTTTCATGGTTCTTAATTGGTCTTTATAATATTCTTCTAGTTTCTCATGCAACTCCTTCCACCAGCGTTCAATCTGATAAAAAAAGGATCTGAGATTATAGACGGATTTTTTTGATGCTTTAGGGGAGGGGGTAGATGGTTAGATATTTGAAATGTTGATTGAAATGGAGTTTTAAATTTTTACAATTTTTCTTGATTTTCACTTTTATCCTAGTCCAAAAAAGAATTGGTTGGAAGACCTGTACAAAGTTTGACAGAATATAGAATCACCAAAATGAATTTAATATTTACCTGGTTTGAGGTTGATGGTCCAAATATGATGTTTTTTGTTGGATCGTCCACTTTATCCTTCAGTAAATAACAATGTACACCAGCCATCTGGACAGTTTCTGTTCCTTTATCTATTCGAAGGTTTTGAGCAACGACTTTGCTTTTGTATAGGTATTCAATGTAAAACCTTCCGATCAGATCTGGATTACTGTTGCTACTCCATACTTTCAACCACAAAATTTTTCGGCTACATGTATCGATAGATCCATAAATTGCTATCGGGAAAGTACTGTTTTGGTATCCCATCAACTTATCGTGTCCATCAAGTGAGTGGACAAAATTAGGACCAGGGGAAGAAAAGTGTCCTTTCTCTTTCTTTTTTGCTCCTGGTCTTCTTGCTTCTAGAAGCTCTGGATTTTCATTAAACATGGCACCATGTACCACAGCTCTTGGAACGTTTAATTTGTATTCTTGTCTGATTTTCTGATGCATAGCTCTATAGCCTAGAAGGGCTCCAGGTCCACCCATCTCATTGCTAACTATCCCCTGAATAACATCAACAGGGACATTGTAGTCAGTATATTGGATTCTGAAGTGGTTCAGTCGACGTGATAGTGATGATGGACTCCAAGCATATTGAGGGAAATCTCTTTTGACAAAATCCAGAATTTCACATTTCTTGAAAGTCTTAGAGACATAGTCGGTTAACACTTCTTTTAGGTTTTCATCATCCTTCCAACTATCATTTCTGATTCTTGCGATACTCATTTTTCTTTTTATTCTCTTCCTCAAAATGTGAAAAAGTTGCTTAGAGACAAATACAAAAGCTTGAGGCTTTAAATGTATAACATCAATATTGGCAAGATATGCACACAAAAAGCTGTTGAAAATAAGAATTATCTCCCTCTACAAGATAACACCAACCTATAGTATTCTCATAAAAAGTGTGCAGGTACTTAAGCTTGCTTAGAAATTTGGTTACAGTATCGTGAGATTGGTTAATTTGCATCAGTGGAGGCTAACATGCATAGCCCTCAATTAAAAGACCTGGCTGGTCATTAAAATACAAGAGCAGCCGCAGATTTCTTTGAAATATCTGTTCTCTTTTTCCAGGAGAGTAAATTTTATGGATAAATCTAGGAGATTTCAGATTTATAAGATTAATGATCATTACAGTAAAGTTGCTGCTATTTAGTTAGACCAAAGATGTATAAAAGCGTACAAGAAAGTGCTCGAATTAATTAAACTAACTGATAAACACAATTATGAGGTAAAATTAACTAGTTTGATAAAGCAAAACCACAACCACAAACAGACAAAACAACAAACATTGAAATCCATTATCTGTTTCATGTTGTTTAGAAACATACTTTCGATTTCGATCGGTAAACTTTTACGGCTGACGAACAATGTTTATACACTATCACGGTTGCCGAATTCTCGGTCACTCAAGGATACGGCACCGTATGACACCGAAAGGCTATGAGATCGATGGGCCACGCGGGTGTTATGAGTTTTTTTTTGTTTTTTTTGTTATTGTTCACACTTTTATTTTTATTTTTATTTTTTTATGTGTTTTAGATTTTTTTTATTCACTTTACATCTTTTTTTTTTTTTTTTTTTTTTTCTTAATTTTTTGAAAGATTTTGTGAGAAATCATCGATTTTTTTTCCTTTTTTGTGATTTTTCCTTAATAATTGTTATGACATTTATAGGCCACCATAGATTAGATCGCTGATTTCTTTAATGACGTTAACTGGAAATTTGTATATATCGAGGGCTTTTTCTGGATTTAGTTCTTTAATCAGACTTGAACTTCGTACTCATTAACAGGTTCAAAGAACATGCTTTGCTTTGTGTGTTTGATGCCTGCTAAAGGGTTATTGCCTGTTTTCATGTTTTTGAGAAGGTTTGGTGCTACTTGTGAAAAGTGTTCATTGAAGTTTTTGGTAATTTCTTGCTTATTTTGTAGTTGTTTCTTGCCTCGATTCATAGTTTGTGGAAGAGATTTGGAAGAATTTCTTGAAAGAAGATGGTTTATTTCTTTCCATAGTTTTTTTGAGTTTGATCTAAACAATTCAAATCTTCGTTTTTGGTAGTGAAATTTACTGTTTCTAATTTCTTTGTTGATGTTGTGTTTAAGTAATTGATAGTCTTTGAAAATCTCTCGGTTGCCTGTTCTTAAATAGATTTTATTAAGTTCTTCTTTCCTGGTAATGTTTTTTAGAATGGAATCAGTGATCCAGGGTTTACGTAGACGCTTTTGTTCTTTACGTGTGATAGGTTTTATTGGGCAATGCATTTCAAATAAAATTGATAATGTATTGTGAAGAAAATCATACATTTTTGATGGATCGTGTGTCTGCTCAATCTTATTTTTTATGCCTGCACTCAGGAGGTCTGAGCGGAATTCAGCTATGTCAAAGTTTTTGAAATCACGTTTCAGGATTTTCTTTTTGATAGGTTTGGTTTTGACAGAAGACAGAATTAAAAAATTAGGTAAGTGATCTGAGACACTTGAGATGAGATTTCCACTTATAAATTCACCGGAAACATTGTCGTGGTAGATGTTGTCTATAAGAGTTGCATTAAGCTCTTTGTCAAATTTTGTAGGATGAGTAATATAGGGGAAAGTTTTTGAACATTAAATCTACATGATCATTGGTTTCTCTGCGTTTGTTAGCTTTGAGAAGATCAATGTTGAAGTCACCCATTAAGATTATCTGTTTATTTTCTCGGCCAATCTTATTCAAAAAACTTTCAAGTTTTTCATTAAAGAGTTTGATTTTATTGCTTGGGTGACGATACACAACTCCAACAATGTAGTTACTTAGAGCACTTCCTAATTTTAGCTCTATAAATAAGGATTCACACTCAAAGTTCTCACCTGATTTCAATTCTTTCTCGAGGTCTCTTCTTCTATGATAGTTCAATTCCTCCTTGATGTACACAATCACTCCACCGTTTTGAGACTTACCTCCAACACTTTCTAATGGTTGATAGCCAAGATGCTCTTGAAGGTCAATTGGTTTGGATGGAGAGTCCCATGTTTCAGATAGACCTATAACATAAAACTTGTAATTTTTGTCATATGAACGGATGTTAGTATGAAAAAAGCTAATGTTTTCATCCTCATTTGTAAGTGTTAAGAGTTCTGATTTGTTCATAATAGTTAAAATTAATGTTTATGTCAGTTTCAGGAGCAGATGGATCACAGAAAGATATTTTTGGTAGTGTTAGTTTTAATTCTGATATTTTTTGACTGAGTTTTAACTGTGTTAAACGTTTATGTCTGTGTTTTATGAGATGTTTGGACCAAAATAGCAAAACATCATTTTGGCCCAAACAAACATTGATGTTCGGTTCAAGTTTGGGCTATATACAAAAGAATTTTTGCCTTTGATATTGAAAGCCTGGCCTAAAAAGTTTGGGCTATACCATGGACCATGTTAAAAAATCTTTCTTGTCAACCTCTTTTTTTTTCTTGTACAGTTTTCTACCATCAGTCAGTCCTGTCAAAAACTTTGCTACTTACCCCAGATAAAAGGCATGTTGATAAAGCTTTCAAGTATAAGTTTTAATCGATAAAATAGCAAGGCAAGCAACAAGTAAATAAAAATTTGCTTCCTTCAAATCTGAATATTACATGAATCTGTGTCTTTTTAAACCTATGCTAGATAGGTTTTTCTTTGGTTTTAGGGTAAATATTGACATCTAGATACTTCCATATCAGATGATTACATATAACAGCATTTAAATCTTGTCAAGCAGGCAGTAGTAATGAAAAAGCGAATAAAAAAATCATCTAACATAAAATCAAATCAAATCTCTCTCGGCAGTCAAGAAAATTATCAGCTGATTTTCAAAATAACCGTCTGTTTACAATCCCGTCGTATTACTTTGAATAAACCCGGGGGGGAGGGGTACTTAGGCAAAAATGGATGATGGGTATGTGCGGACGGTAAGGGTCGGTTTTTCACCTTTCAAAGTCTCTATAAGGGTCGGAAAAATCAGAAAGTTTTAAATTAGTCTCTCTAAGGGTCGGAAAATTCAAGATTTTTAGGAAATTTTTTGATTTCCAGAACAATTTTTGTTCAGAAATGAGTTGGTTAGGTTAGTATTAAGATTTTGGAATGGGAATGTGAGGCAATCACTGCATGACCATGTGGCTCGATTAATCTCATTTAATGAATTAATGTTTGTGCATTTTATACGAAGGGAGTGTTTACGTAGTTTACATTCAATCTTATCATTATGGTTAATGGTTTAAAGGCATTTAGTGCAGTTATGACATGGTTGCTGTCTATGGTCCATGGATGAGTTAAATTGGTCAATATGGGCATTCGTTACATTACTGAATGGAATGGAACAAGATATGCAGATTGGACAAAAGAATGGGTGTTCACTATTGGCAAAAAGAGTGAGCTGACGTTTAGAAATTTTGAAACATTTAGCATGTATCCAGGTGTTACATAGGTCACAAAAAATACAGTCATTCAGACAAATAAGTTTGCACTTGTGGCAAATAACCGATTCTATAGTGGTACCCATCATATGAATTTACTAATGTGTGCTATTGCTTTTACAGGTTTGATATTAGTCTGGAGACCATACTCTGTTACAAAAATATTTCTATCCTGTTAAAATCCCAACAACTTCACTGAAATACAGAGTATGGAATTATTGACTCGATTCAAATCACTTCAAATCACAAAAGAAAAAACCGTTATTTTTTCAAAACTATTCAAAAGCTCGCGCCACTTCTTGAAACAATAGAGCTGTTTGACGTCATACTTTTGTTTATCAAATCATAACAATAAGATATTAGCCAATCAAATTCTGCGATTAATTCTTGCATCTTGTATAATTCCCGGCTACTACTGTCTATACTTTGATATTTTTTTGAAACCACATAGACAGAGAAGTCGGGTCTCCCAGCTAGTTTGATATCAGAGTTTTCATTTTTTCTTACCATGGTTACTCCATGGACTGTCCAAATAAACTTGTAACCCTTCTCTTTAAGTTGATTTCTTGTGGTTTTAAATATGTTCCCGTTGATCCTTGTTAAACTCTCGTTGATGTAAATGTTGTTGTTTTTATCGAAACCAATGTCTCTGGTTGTTTTTCCTTTCAATTTGTGCTTGATTGTGCTTGATCAACACTTTTTAACATTTGGTTAGATGACGGGTGACTCTAGAGTAGCAGGACAAGCTTACTCATGGCCACACCTGATGCCAGACTTTGGTCTTCATCTATCCGCACTCCATTTATTTCTCAACTTTCTTGAAATTCACTTACCGGTTTTCTCTACGCTAAATTTGTAGATTTATATTTATTGTTTGTCTATCGTAAATTTGTTTATTTGTGGGTTGTTACTATTTGGTTCTTTGGTTTTATTTTGTTATTGTTGTTGGTTTTAAGGTTTGTCGCTGTTTTGTTTTGTTGGTTTTCAACTTTTGTCCTTGTCGCGTTAAGTTTGTGAAAATGATTTCTTGCTCAGTTTGAATGTTTTTGATTTTTAGTTTGACACGCGTTTTCTGAATTTTGATTAGCTTTTTCAGATAAAAACTAAGAATCATGCTGAGGTTGAAATGAGAAAATATAGACAGGCAGCTGATGACATCAAAAAAAGTGAATCAGTGAAAATTCGAGGAAAACATATTGAGTACTTATTTAGAAATCTTTATAGTTTAGAGAGTCAGAAAAAATTACTCGGCGTGTTTAGAAATCTTTACCGGACGTGTCCGAGAATAATTTATTAATTGATGACGTCACAAGGAAAAGTGAAAAATTGATGTTGCAAAATTTCAAAGTTTTACATACCATTCGAAGCGTTTTTTGATGTAGATTTCAAATCACATCAATCTTAATAAGTAAAAAATTGAATATGAAAAGTTATTGAGGTCCCTAGCTCTTCTATGACGTCATTTTTGAAAAAATGCCCCATTTTATGAGGAATTACGATCTCAATTTTCTCGAGTTAGGCTGAGAAATCGAACATACGAATGTCTTCTAAATAGTTTTTGACGAGCTTCCGAATGGTGTAAATTGTTTTTCGATTTGATGACGTTGAAATTTGACATTTTTAGGGGGTGAGAGGGTCATGATTGACCAAAATCACATGTCAAATTTAAGTCATAACTTTTGAAATCTAAATTTTTACCTATTGAGTGAGACTGATGTGATTTAGAATCTAGATCGAAAAATGCGTCGAATGGTATATATATAGTATGAAAAAATAAAATGTTTTCTCCTGTCAGAACTACAAACAACAAAGAGTGGCCGAATTCTTTTTCCTCTTAGAGAGACGATGTTACAATGAAAGGGTAATTAGTCCTCTCTGGGTCCCTCTGTCTTTATCCTGGCTTGGGACAGGCTGACTGTCATTTAAGACAGTCAGGCGACATTACCCCAGCGGCCTGTACAAGATGACAACAAACTCCAGGTAGACTGACAGGAGAAGAAAACAAAACATGAATCAACAAAGGTGTAAACACCTTAGACTCCTTTGGAGCCAACTGCACTAGACACCAGGCAGGGGACATCCCCTGATGTACTAGGCAAATATATATAGTATGAAAAAATAAAATGTTTTCTCCTACAAACAACAAACAACAAAGAGTGGCCGAATTCTGGCCTCCATATATATATCATTATTTTATGCTGAAATCAAATTTTAACTTTTGGTGGTGACGTCATCATTTGACAAATTACTACCGGACATGTCCGTTAAATAAGTTTTCGGACGCCGAGTAAAATTTTTAGGATCAGTAGATATATGGTAACAAGAAAACTCAACTCTACGTTTGTCCCGAAGTCGTCTAGATTTTAGATGTCGTCAGCTGCCTGTCTAATAACATTATTTAATTCGGTTTTTTTATAAACCTTCCAATCAAAATAAATGTTTTTTTTCTTTGCATGAAAAAGGCTGATTATGTCAAAAAGTTTATGTTGGGCGGTTAAAAAAGGATGCGGCTATTATATTTTGATTTTTCCCATGTCAAAAAGTTTAGAAACATGTAAGAAACATTTAACATTTCTTAAAAAACTTCTAGGTTGCGTGGTAGAACTAGTTTATTCCAAAAAAAAGTGTAAGTTCTTATCAACTGTAAATTTTTCTGTAAAAATTTCTTTACTAAAAACAAAGTAAATTATTACGTATTATTGGTGCATGATATATTGGTGTCTGACCAGCAGTTGACGTTATCTGGGTATAACCAAAGAATTAGAAAAAAGCATCACTGTAAATTCGGATTGTGATTTTCAAACATATCTTCCCCTCTCTCACTCATTTCCGTTACTATCACTATATCTTATCTTAATATTACAAAGTGGCCAGATTCTTTCGTTTTACCGCCCCATGTTGTGAATACAACCCGTGCCTATTTTACCCACCCCTGCAATAAAGGAGAAAAGAGCAATTCAACCTAGGCATATATTTTATAAATTACGCCCAGTAATTTGGTATGTAAAAAGTAAACAATATTCACGTTGTCTCTTGAGCAGCTTGTGTTTGATGACCAGTGTCTTCGTTTGCAAACTGATCTGTGATCGTGAAATCATTACATCTAAAAAAGAGCAGAACCAGAAATAATAATTAAAATTTGAATTTGTTTTTTAAATATAATTTTCTGTGTTTATGCATTGCCCAGCCTTTGAGCTGCAAAAACGATACTAAATATAAATCCTCTTTCTTTTGTGACAACATCATCAAACAGACAATAGCATGCCCATAGAGGCTATCCCGGGGAAAATAGCGGAAAGATTCCGGAACGGGGACAAGAATATTATTGCGCAAACGGGAAATTTATAAGGGGAAAATTACGAAATTTATTATAGACACGTGCGGTCCGGCAATCATCCTCCTTACGGGAAGGTCTTGCGCTGTACTAATTGTTAAAAAAGTCCAGACCGATTTTTATATGTAATCACATGATAACGAGTGCAATTCGAGAATAATTGCACGAGTGATTTTTTTGTTATTAATTCGAAACAAAAAAATCACGAGTGTAATTTTCGAATTGTACGAGTTATTATGTGATTACGAGCTAATCGCACAATGGGTTTCACTACTTTTTCCCAGTTAAATTAAAGAAATTACACTAAAAGTTTTATATTTTTCTCTTCTCTCTATGTTTTTCTTTTATTGTTGTTTATAGATTTTCTTTCTCACAAAATGAATTTCGAATGCAATTAAAACGTTCGATGAAAAAAAAATGTGAGAAAAAACATAAAAATCAATTTTGTAAACATTGGCACTGCATCGAAGAGTGTGATTAACGATTAATTGTTCTCTTTGAGGGCGCGCTAAATAAGAAAAAATAACCCATCGTGCGATTAAAGGCAAAATCTAATCGGGTGCTGTGTCTTTAATTTTGGTGCTACGTCTTAGATGTTTTGCAGCCTTGTTTTCCATTCGGTAGAGATGCAGAAAGTTTGACCGGCTAAAAACGCCGTACGGCCCGGCAATTGTCCTTACGGGGACGTCCTGCCTGCAGCGTACCCTTCGCGGCCCGGTGACCGGTGACGGTGGAGTGATGAAATTTGGGATGCTTTCCTGCTTCGATATGCTTGACGTCTCCAGAAAGTTTCGAGTCGTGAGACCCACCCAGTCCGGTGCTAGTGGAGGGGGTCATATACGGTCCCGTGCGGGTCCTTTACGGTCCCGTAGCGCCCTTCCGTCAACTTTTCAGGACTTTGGACCTATTTTTTCGGAATCTACACCCAGAAAAACATGAAATATCAAAACCTGGATAAAGATTTCAAAAGTGCCCCTAACCCGACTCGAACTGGGGATCGCTAGTGCGTGAGCCATCTCCCTATACCACTGGGCCAACTTCAAACCATACCTTGCAACAACTTCTCAGGGATGTCATTCCTTCGCTAGCTTGACCCTTCAAAATATTTTTTAGACTTGGCTCAGGTGTAAAGCACCAAATTTCGTAATTTTCCCCTTATGTCGACGATCGACTCTTACTCGCTTTTTTAAAAACTCCTTATTTAGCAAAATCAGCGAGCCAAAAAGGTGGTCCATATTATTTATATAGCCCCCCTGGTGAATTCCCACCCATATATTTTTATAAAAATAACAGCTTCTAAATTTCCTAAAGAATCGATAGAGAATGTAATAAAAAAGATGTTGACATATCGATTTCGTACATGAATGGAAATCGATATTAATTTTTTATAAATACTTAAGCCCCGAAAGAGGCAGAAATTCTCGTTTGCGTCATGTTATTCAAACTACTGACATTTATATTGTATGTATACAATTAAATCAATAGGTGCCATATACAGAATTGGGAAAAAAGGTCTTTTTTTTTATTTTTATTATTGAAACAAAAACACGTGTACACTACGAACATATATTACAAAACATTACTTAAACATAAAATATAGTCCCTCCCCCCGCTAGGAACTAACGTTATATCGCCAGAGGTACTAGACTATGTACAAGCCGTATATATATAAAAGTTGCGAAGCGATCCAGAGCCTCCTCGATTCGCAAGTTGCAAGCAAGAAATTTAAGACATACAAACACTGTATATTCAATGGCATTTGTGCAGTCTTTCCGAATATCTTATCATTCGCAAAAAATTTATAGCCCCTCTCTATAAAAATGACATCTGTAGATTCTCTCATTGATGAAAAATGAAGCTTCAACCGTTCTATTTTTCATTTTCTAGAATAAATAGCAAAAAGTTTAAAGAAACAACAATATAAGAAAAGTAAGATGAAAACACTATAGTAACACATTCAGGGCATTTTGAATTTAAAAAAATAAAAAACAAACTGTACCCTTATAATCATAAAGGTTGGTGAGTCCAGTCAAAACACAGATTTGATCTGTAGCGTCACGCTTCACCTTCACAAAAAATTTCATAATTAAAAAAAAAAGTCATTTTGCATTATCATAATATACTAATAATGTTAAAAAAAGGAAAAAACTTTCAAAACAGGACAAAGCAATTTCATATTCATAATTTCCAACAGATTGCAAGGAGGGAAAACCCCCCCTCGCTTATTAAATTTTGAGATTTCTTCCAACCCCCCTGTACCCTGCCTATTCCAAACCCCCCGACTAACCGAGAGTATTAGACAAACGTGGAAGAAAATTACCAAATTGACAGCTTTCCACATTTAAAACACAATTATATACCGTGAGATGTGGTAACATGCATCAGTGGAGGCTAACATGCATAGCCCTCAAATAAATGACCTGACTGGTCATTAAAACACAAAGTTAAATCAAAACAAAAATGGTAGAGTAGAGCTGTGAGCGGAGCTGTGTAGTTGTATTTTAATGACCAGCCAGGTCATTAATTTGAGGGCTATGCACGTCAGCCTCCACTGATGCAAGTTACCCAATCTCACGGTATCAAGTTCAAAACCAAAGATCATTTGTAAGGTATGCGAACAGAAAGGAGAAAAGAGACTGTTTTAATCTAACGTTTCCAGTCCATCTAAAAAGAACGACAAATATCTATTAAAAAGCACCAAAAAAGAACAACAAACCCTATTAATCAAAGAAAAACATATTTTGCCATCCACAACCCCGACCGAAAGTGACTGTACCACCCCTACAGATTCATTCATCATTTTTTGTAACAGGAATTAACTACATATGGTTTAAAAGAACGCAAAATTATGCATGCGAATAAGTCTCTATTTGGGTGAGCTGGAAAGATTAGATGAACTAACTCAAGAACAACAAAGGTTTTTCAAAGTTTTTATAGTTGACGACAAAAGGCATTTCAAAGAAGGTTCAAAAGTTCACGGCAAAAGTTAAGAAAATTTTCAAGTATATTGACAACAAAACTTTTCCACATTCAAAAAATCCACAAAGAACATTTCAAAGTAAGTTCTGCAGAAGCTGGGTTCTGGGTTCACCTCGATTCAGCCGGTTTACCAGATGAGTTCATCTCGGTTCCATCCCCCGGTTCACCTTTTTCTAATTTACTTGCCAGTTAAGTCAATGTTGTAGAAGAAGAACTCAGTGAAATCCAATTATCAATCAGTCCATTTTGCTCCAAGGTTGAGTTAAAACTAACCTAAGTCAGTGAAAGTTATAAAATTGTCCTGTTTTCGCAATCAAGAAATTGAATCTCTCAACCATCAAAATGGAAACAAATTTCCCTAGTAATGCATTTTCAAAATGAGTTTCAATATTGAGGTTGGGAACTAGTTTTCTTGAAGTGTTTGATGCCTGATCATAGCAAAATATTTTTAGTGAGACAATCAAATATTCAGATATGTTGATAATTGTTTTACTTTTCGTAGCTATTGTGCGAGATGGACAATTTGCAGAATCATACAAGTCTTGAAGCAACTGTCCATGTGGGGCATTAACTAATCTTGAAACTTCATTCAATATATTAGACATTTTTGAGCATCAAACTGTTGAAAGTGACTGTGATCATAATCCGTCCCAAGACAAAAAGAAGGAATCAAATGGTATGTTTCAATCGGTGCATTTGAAATAGCGATAAAAGTCTTGATTGTCCTGACATTTTGACGAACACGATGAGAGAAATATAGAAATAGTGGATATCTAGGACTGTTCTGTTTTAGTCGGACGTCAAATTTTTCATTTAAAAAGTGTCGGTCTGTCGGTGTTGATATTTCTTTATCAGATCGGATAGTTACAGACAGACAGACAGGATGCTGGGAAATTTAACTCTTGTGTCAAAAAAATTTCTCTCAAGTGAAAAGAAAACTATGACTGTAAAAGGTGGAGTGCAATTTCCTTCCCACTGCCAAAAGTGAGGAAAAAGTCAACAAATATATACTTCCCTGTTGGTGCACAAAGTTATGGGTTGTGTTTTGTTGAATCCAAAATGTTATGGTGGATGAAACTGATTATATGATTTTTCCAAATGATAATCGCCACAGCAGAGCAATAAATTCACTAAACTGGTAGCTAGTTGGTAGAGTTTTCCAGAAGCTTCCAGGTTGATAAAATTCTTCCAGTAAATATTCTTCGAATAAAAAATTCACAAAATGGTTTCGATAAATAAAAATAAAAATATCGAAACCATAGCAACGAAAATATCAACCAATCAGTTGTCTGATAGTACGAAAATATTAACCAATCAGCTGTCTCATAGGTGAAGGAAGAGATACAAAATATACGGAAACGACGAAATGTCTCTTTTGGAAAAAAGCCATACTCGGACATTTTCGGTGCCGTAAAGATCAACTTTATTAACGAAACCATCTACCAAACCGAGATTGATACCCATATTTGAACAAGAAACACAACCTTGAACGAAATACTTATCTACATTTAACAGATGGGAACTAAATTTTCATTTTCCTTCTGCGCTTCCCTGGTATATAGAGTTTAAAGGTACGCACACACTATAGCAAAACTGCTTCGCTCATGTATATTCGCTTCGCAAAAAAATAAATAAATAAGTAAAATAAAAAAAAAATAAAATAAAATAAATCTTGGAGAAGGAAAGCTACAATTGTTAGGTAAAAGCCTAAAATAAAGCACCGCTAAACCTTCCAGTTTCGTTAAGGAATTCAACGACAGAACAAAGAATAGATTTATTTAGATTTGAAGTCAAACTTTCATCCCCATATAATAAAAGCCGACAGAAAAAAGGAGGGTTAAGTGGCGGATGAAAAATAATGCCTAGGGTCTGAAGTTTGTCGAACAAAGATTGTCTTGCATGGGAATATATAGAGCAGTGCAGAAGAAAGTGCTGAATGTTTTCAACAGAGTTAGTTCGGCAACCACAGAAAGGGTCTAAAGTGTCGCGGAAGCCATGTCTAAATTTATGCTCGTTGAGATGGCTGAAACCGACCCGAAGTCGATTAAGAAAGATCACTCTTTGAATGTCAGGAACATCAAAAACATGAGATTGCTTGGGTCTCAAAAATTCATAGATTGCTTTTTTGAAAGTTTTAATTGAAGGTAGATCTCGTATATTACTTCCCAGAACATTCCACTGAGATATGCAGTACGGAAAAAAAGTGTTACGGAAACGCTCAGTTCGTATATTAAGAGGATAAATAGGATTTCTTGTTCTAACGCCACCTGGTGCTGTAAGTCTTACTGGCAGGTAGTTACGTAAATACGAAGGGGCTAAATTGTTAATAATTGCATAGAAGAATGTCATTCTTCTAGCAAAGCGCCTGTCAGCAAGACTTTCAAGACCAAGTTCTGAATATAGTTTTTCTTGAGACGTTCCACGAAAACAACCTGTTATAGCTAAACAGGCATTATATTGAATAGTTCAAGCTTCTGCACAAAGGTAGCATTTCCTGGGCGGTCATGTACGATATCACCATAATCAAGATGAGGCCTAATGAAAGATTTATAAATGGTTAGTAGAGATCTCCTAGGCACATGCTTGCGAAGTCGGATAATAAGACCAATTCCTTTATTGGCCTTTTTTATACATGTCTGAAAATACCAGGCCATCTATTTTGGAATGTAGTGTTATTGGCATCTTTCTATGGCTTGATGCTTTTGTTCCCTGCCTTCCATAGTATTGCACCCTAATCCAAAACCGTACTTTTCGAGGCATAGTTTTGCGTGTTCAGGAGCGGCATTGCATAAAGTCCAAAGACTTGGCGTGACATTTTGTTCAAAGAGACAGCAAGTTTTAAACAGTTCATTTCCTAAATCAAACATTTCTTTTGATTGAGTTTCGTTGAAATTGATTATGCGAACACTGTATGATAACAACTTTCTCAAAGCAATGCATTGTCGGTGAATTTCAAGAAGACGAGTTTTTATCGACTGCTTTGTAACTTGGCTCATAATAAAAAAAATTAATTGAGGAAAATGTTTCAAAAATGAATTACTCTCTTTACCTCGAAACCGAAATGAAAAATCTTTTTCCTTTACTTTGGACAAGTCATTGAACCACCTTTTAATTTTTTTGGAAAGAAAATTAGAGTTCATCTCGTCGTGAATGAAATTTACAAATTTGACAAAAAGTGTTGCAGATGGAATATCTTTAAATGAACTTATTCCATTCAACTTAGATTCAGAGGTGCAGATTTTAAAATGTTTCATGAATTTTTCTTTAACAATGTTATTTTTTAAATGAAGTGGCTCTGCTTTTGCTTTTTCAACGTAAGACCCAATTAAGGGTTTAAATTCTTGACGACTGGATAAGGTTTTGCTTATGTGTTTGGTAACTTTGTTTCGTTTGGTTGATTCTGCGTTTGTAGATTTTAAAGTGTCTTTGAATTTAGCAACATCTTCCGCATGCTTAATCCTTGTATTAAAATCCCATGGTTTCCGATCAGCTTTTTTGTCGGAGGTACTGAATTTCTTTGTAAAGTCATTTGATTCATGAGAGGAGACATTTGCAAATGTTGAAAAATAAGTTGAGCCATTACTCAATTCTCCAGCAAGATGTGCGAGCATTTTCATGTCACTGGGAACTTCGCCAACACAAAACTCAACTTTGTGTTCTTCGATTTCAAATACTTTACTCTCAAGATCTTTAATATCAGGGGTAAGCTTTTTAATAAATGCCCCTACAACATCAGAGCTTTCGTCAACATCTGCTCCGAACAAAAGAAAGTTTTCTGAGCTGCTTGCTATGCGTTGGCCTACATTCAAGAAGGATACCAAAACAGAGGTACCGTAGCCCGGTGCCCCATCTCCCCCAAAAGCTATTGCAAACATAAAAGAGTCGTTGTCCTTCTTTGGAAGGTTTGGAAACTCTTTCAATTTGTCCGAACGTTCTTTATTATGATTAAGATAAAACTTTCCCAAACGCTTGATAAAAGACGCAGGCTCTCTGTAGACTCCGTCAACTTCTTGCCCCCCAGGCAATAAATTATTTGCATCATTTGTTATACCTATATCAACACTTTCGATTTACTTAGCAAGGTTCTTGTATGGAATGAAATTTGGAATACTTTGTCCCTCAAACTTTGCTCTGTTATTAGCTTTCCTGACATTTGAATATTTCCTCTTTCCCATAACGTCGTTGCTGTAATATACGTTTAATGAACGCAACCTGTTTTCCTCAGAATTGGAATAAGCGTCACTCCAACTTTTAATTTGTGATTCTTTCAAACATTTTGTCAACGACTGTTTTGATGAGAGTAAAGTATCAGAAACCTCTTTCGATTTAAACTTGGCTGTGAGGGTATCTACCATTCCAAAAAGAGTTGGTTTATTATCTAAATCAGTACCTCCATGAACTTTTTGACAAATTTGGAAGGTTTCATTCCTCCGAACACACTTCGCTTTTAAATTCAAATTTTCTGATGACGGATTGGCGCGTCGTTTCTTTGAGGTGCAAGAAGTTATCTGAATGCTGTATTTCTTGTTGTTTTCATTTTGGATTGTGGTAATACTATTCTTAGAATTTTCTAACTCTGCACGTTTTGCAGATATTATTTCTTGTTGTTTATTCAACTGATTCTCAAGATCACACAATTTTCTGTCATTATATTCGACTTTTTCTTGAAGTTGTTCTATAAGAGAAACCTGCTCTTTTATTCTTTCCTCCATTCTAGTAATAGTCTTTTTGTTTGCCTGGAACTTACTAAGAAGACCTTGCTTTTTAACGAGTTCTCTGCTACCTTTTCGCTTCGGCATAGCTAGTAATCTATAAAAAGAAAAAAAAAATTATTTACAAAAGGAAGATTCAATCAAAGTTATTCAATGGCTACAAACATTTCCATATCGGTTTGTAATATCATAAGAGAGTTCAACAGTCATTCTGGCTTTTTTAACGTTGTACGTTATTGTTGCCGGTCGTTCAGGAGAAACCACCACAGATGCTTTTCTTTCGTGCGAACCATCCTTTTTTAGGCATTTCATCACTTCACCTTTTGTCTGCCCTGATAATTTGGACAAATGAAAATGCAACTCCCCAAAATGTTTGAAAACAAGAGTATAAAACTCACCATGTCCTTGTCGATTGCGTTTTACATTAAAACTGAAATCAAAGTGCACGACGTGATCACGGATGGCTTGGAAACACGGTATAAAAACTGAACGATGAATTGATTCTGTTATTTTTATGATCCAAGGATCTTTAAACTTCTGCTTAAAAATGATTCTGCGCTTAACAGCTTTCAAAATCTCCACCCACTTCCACGTTATAATTTCGTAAACTTTAACTTCTTTCAGCGCCAATCGATCATATGACGGATGAGAACCAGGCATTATATACTTTTTTAATTTTAATTTTACTGGCTATAACAGAGTAATAAAAACACATTTCTTGAAGTTGAAATAAAACTTGGGTTGGCAGAGATGAGATGATAAAATAAAAGTAAAAATTGAAGGAATTGGTAATATAGTTACTAAGGAAGACCGATTCTTTAGTAAAAAATAGCCGCTGTTTTATGGCTTGTTTCAAAACTTAGAAGTTGAAATCTAAAAAAAGAAAATTACAGAAATCTTAATTAACCTATTCTCTCTCTAAAAATCATATAGTTTCCAGAGAAAAAAATTCATTAGCATGATTGATCAAGCCTCAAAGGAGCAATACTTTGTAGAAAAATCAATATGACCCTTTCTCAGAAGGAAAAATAAAAGGCAAATAAGCTAGACCAGCACTCAAAACTGATTTATTTGATAAAAGAGATCCTCCAGACTGAAAATAAAACAAAAATTCCCGCGAAACTGCATAGACTGAAAGCCAATAACAAGTTTCAAAGAGGGAAGTTAGCTCTCTCGCTTAGCTAATTAAACAAAGCGCTTAAAGCTGCGTGTGCCGCAAAAAAATCATTGCTAATATTTCCGCGCAAAAATTCCCGCCGTGTGAAAAAACTGCTAACATGCATTACGACATGTTTGACCGTGAAAATGCATGTACAGTTGGAGCCAGACAAATTGAGAAATTGTTTCGAGGTAAATTTATAATTGATGACGTGTAGCATGATAGTAAACAATATGAGAGTGATTTTTTAGGCGCTTTGAAAATCCAATTTGAAGACCGACGATTTCCATTATCTTTTTTTCGAAAATCACTATCCATCAAATATATCCACAGTCTAGGGCATAGAAGGGGTTTGAAAAGAGACACGGGCGGAAAGGAAGAGAAAGAGGTCAGCCACATGTGGATGTCCTTTTTTGAAATACATTCCACTCAAGTCATGTTTTGCCGACCTTCTTTATGGATGATCTCTTCTGACAACAATTTAAATTCTAACTGATTTCTCTCACACGTACACACACATTCTGCATGTTATGGAGAATTTCTTTATCAATTAGAAGCCCTCTCCCTGGGTCTTTTCTTTTAACCATTTTTGGTTTTCGAACTGTCCCTCTGTGACTGCGACGTAATCTTTTGTTAAGTTAAAAGTTATCAGAAAGAAAACTTCGTTATTGGACCTACCTGGAGGTCCTATAAATTAACCCATGTTCGTTAGTTCGTTCGTTCGTTCGTTCGTTCGTTCGTTCGTTCGTTCGTTCGTTCGTTCGTTCGTTCGTTCGTTCGTTCGTTCGTTCGTTCGTTCGTTCGTTCGTTCGTTCGTTCGTTCGTTCGTTCGTTCGTTCGTTCGTTCGTTCGTTCGTTCGTTCGTTTGTTCGTTCGTTCGTTCGTTAGTTAGTTCGTTCGTTCGTTCGTTAGTTCGTTAGTTGCCAGCTTTTCTCGAGATTTGTTCATTAGTTTTTTCTGATTTTTGGCACAAAGGTGCATGACCATAAACCCTCAAATATGACGGAGCCCGATTTTCGAAAAAATCCCGGAAATATGCCGGAAAACCCGGTTTTTGGTAATTCCTATTTTTTTTGTTGTCCCTGAAAAGTCCCATTAACTTGTGTTGGAAAAATAAGTACACCGAAAAAATTTGGAGGTTTTGCCTATATGCAGGCTAAATATCTCTTACCATCTGATTATCCCTTTAAAATTACCCCAATTGAAAAAACTTGATTTTTATTGTGATGTTTATTAGTTCTTTTAAAACGATCTTTTCTTGAAAACTAATATAGACTAATATTTATTGTTTTCATAGGAGGAAGGAAGCCGACAATCTTTGTGGTCGATGAGAGACAAAAATGAATTACGTAAAAACTGCGAGCCATTCATCAGCAAAGAAATGCAAATGAACGACAAAACTATCAAAATTCTTGGCTCGCGTCTCTGTGAAAAATATACTCTTACGCAAATTCGAACGAGAATTGCATACGAAAGAAGATTACCGTATTGGAAAGAAAAGTTAAAATTAAAATAATGTTTGTGACTGGCATTGGACCTTTCGATTTTTTATTAGGACATTTTTTGGGGCTGATCCGAAAATCGTACTCATTTTTTCTGAAAATTAATATTAAGCCTCATACCTCTATGCCCCAAGTTGAACAAGATGCCTAAAAATAGGCATTTCTGTGTGATACTTGCACCTGCTATTCTCTGCAGTGTTGACGAGTTCTAATAAGAACGAAATGCTTATGCTGCCCTGCCACCCAAATCTCCTGAGTGAATATAGTTGGACAGAAATTCTTAATTTCTTCACATGCTACTGATGATGTCAATAGTCTCAGATGAACTTTGGAATTGAAATTTGTACCAGTACCAGTACGCACCGGGTTGGCCAGAATACTAAAATTCGATAAAATTGAAATACAGCATTATCTGCGCTTTCTGCTCAATTTCAGACTTTTTTAATGTGGTTGCAGCATATAGAAGTGGCTGTTCAATCGTTTTCTATCCAAAAGATCATTTTAATTATAGTTTGAGAACCAACTCCAAGACCAAATTAAAAGGTTGATTCAAATCGATCATTGGAAATTGACAAGTATAGTGAAAAAATCTATTAAATACCAATTTTCTCAATATTTTGGCAATTGCTCACGTTTTTGGTATTGTGGCCAACTTGGTTCATTTCAGTTTCAGTTTCCTAAATGAATTATTTGCCTCTATGTTGTGCAAAATGTCCTTATTATAGTGTTATAACCAACTTGGTTTGAACTTTTAGTATACTTTGTATCAAATTTAGAGACAGTATAGTCAAATAGACGAAAATCACGACTTTAAATCGTTTCCAGAATCTAAGCACTGTCACTGGGCTAAATTTAACATTTTTACGCAATTTCAGAGCAGTGGACAACTGGGTGCATAGCTCTGAAAGGCCTATGATAACCTTACAAGAATATTGTTTTAAGGTGGTAGTCTAATGGATTTTTGGGGAAAATTATATTTTTTTTCAAAATTGAGATTTTTGCATTTCCGAGAAGTATCACCCTTTCTTAGTAACTTGGTTGGTCAGTCATTTGAGGGCTATGCATGTTAGCCTACACTGATGCAAGTTACCCGATCTCACGGTACGAACTGTGGCACATCAAAAAACTTTCAGACAAGCAAGCGCTATTCTTCTTGTACTTTCAACATCTTCTCGAACAATTGTTGTGTAGTGCCAGATGAATCGTCCAAAGAACTACCCGCCTTTACACGCACCTTATGCCATTCTCTATGTAATAACTCAAGCTCTTGTACAGTGTGCACTTTGGTGTTTCAGTTCACTATCAACCAATATACCCAGGTCTTTTTGTTCAAATACATGTTCAATCTAATTATCACCAAGGCTATATGGATGAGCGTGTTTTATATTTGCGAATTTGCCGAGTGTAAGGACATGACATTTATCCGGATGGAACTGTACTAGCCAATCGTTGGACCATTTTTTGAGTGTGTCTTTATCACTTTGGATGACAAGGGAGTCACATACTGAATCTACCTCTTTTAAGATCTTTGTATCATCGGCGAAAAGTAGCAGAGTCGATATCACTTTGTCAGGCAAATCGTTAATGTATATGACAAAGTAGAGGGCCCAAGACACTTCCTTGTGGTATTCCACTTAATACACTATCCACGTTGGATTTTGATTGGTTTACTTTGACCAACTGCTTCCTTCCACTCAGAAACGATGATATCCAATTTTTTAATGAACCAACTATGCCATACCCTTCTAACTTCTTGCAAAGCCTACGATGAGGCACGGTATCAAATGCCTTAGCGAAATCAAAATAGATGCAGTCTACAACTTTTCCATCTGATATACTTTCGCAGTACCGGTCAACATATTTTGATAGTTGGGTTGATGAAGCCGTACTGCTAGGAGGTTTAAGTTTGTGAGGTGGTTCGTGATATGTTCTCGTAAGATCGACTCCATCAGCTTGCCAACCACGTATGTTAAACTGACTAGTCTGTAGTTGACGGCCAAGTTATGCGCCCCTTTGTTCTTAAATATTGGCGTGACGTGAGCAACCTACCAATCCCTTCAGCCAGTGTCTTTTTTCATAAACCTTGAAAGGGGCTCGGAAATTTCGTCGACAAGTTCTTTCAACATTTTTGGGTGTATTTCATCAGGACCAAAAGATTTGTTTACATCCAGATCTTTGATTTTTTTTATTACGATATATCTTTAGTTATGATGATGTCCACAATATTATTTTCTGTTCTTCGTGGAAATTCTGGAAGATCCCCTTCAGGCTTAATGGTAAAGACACTGCAGGATTGTTTTTGGAGAATGTTTGCTTTCTCGTGGTCTTCATGACGCAGCGATGACTTCGCAAAATAATAAATAGTAGTCACCGCATGGTCAGAGATTCATGGACCAGGTTTTGGAACCGTCGCAATTGTTGTGATGAATCTCGCTTTCGTCTTCAATGTAATTATCGATGTGTTGCAGTAGTAAGTCTTTCAAACGCACGCTTTCATTGGCTTTCATTGGCGACAATGTAATTTTTGATCATGGTTTCTCCCTCGTCTTCAAGTTGCGTTGTATCGATGTCTTCAGGTGACTCGAGAAGTGAAGAAACACCTGTCACAGCTTTCATCTTACTTCTTACATGCGACCAAAAGACTTTTGGTTTCGTTTTTACTTTAGTGCATATGTTGCGTTCGTATGTTTGATGTGCTTGTGACATCATCCGATTTACCCTGTTACGTGATGTAACATAGGTAAACCGATTGCGTCTCCTTTCCTCGGGACGTAAAGCTCGGGCCCATTTTCTGTGCAATCGATTTTTCGGTTTCTTCTCTTTGCAGATTATTTCCCATTGGTATAGATCCCTTCCTCTTCCAACTCTGACAATCAAATTCTTTCAACGGAACAAATTGATTTCTAAGCTCTAATAATTTATTTTTTAAATGATTGCCAAATTTCCTCAACAGTTTTTTCGTATTGAGTAATCCTTCTTGCCATTGATGTGCTACAAGAGACTGTTTCATTGCAGCATAATTACCATCGTTGAAGACGTATCGCTTTGAGTTAACTTTGCGCTCAGTGTAGCAAGCAAAGGTGAAAGCCAAAACACTATGATCGCACTTCCCTAGTGGGCTTAGATATTGCAAGTCACGTATTTGATTCTCCTCGCCCGTGAAAATTAAATCGATCGTAGATGGGTCATCGGTTCCTCGACAACGTGTTGGCTCATCCACGTGTTGATGTAGAAAGGAATCACGGATTGCATCCAAAAACTACTCTTCTTTACTCTGCTCGGTATGCGGTGTGGTCCAATTTTCCCAGTTAATTGTTGGGAAATTGAAATCACCAACCAAACATTTGTGAGAGTATTTCTTGTCTGCGGCAATAATCTTCTTTGACTTCGCAGATTGCAATTATATGCGGTTTCTCTTTCTGTGCTTGGATTTGTAGTTTGTTTATTTTCTTAGGTGTAAGTTGGTCTGCGTTGGTGTACATAATTTTTATGTCCTTGACAAGATTCTTTTTCTATTTAGATTTGTTGGACGCTCTGCGATTTGGTAGAGTGTTGACGGTTTTTTTGTTGTTTTTTTGGTTTTGTTGTATTTCGTTGTTTTTGTTTTTTTCTTCTTTTTGTTCTTTTTCGTTTTTTTGACCAGTTGCATTTACTGGTGTTGTTGAAGGTTGGTGGCCTTCACCTTCCTGATGCCGAACCCGTTTTTTGAGGAACCACGGACTCTAAACACTACATCTGTTTTCCCTTTATTCTTTTCGTTTAAGTCTTTTGCTTGTGCAACTAAGTCTTTATATTTTTTCCTCTGATCTGGAGTCAGGTCTTCAAAGACACTCATCCCTTCTACGTGATGTTACCCTTAAGAGCGGCGAGGTTCCCAAAGATGTTCTTTTTTTTTAATACCTTTGCCCGGAGGTTTTAAATGAGCGTCTTCACATACTCTGCATCATGCTTAGGTGCTTAGGTACATTATCAGCTGGTTCTGCAGCCCCGTGGATAATGATGTTTTTCGATCTTCTTTTTGCTCTCTTTGTTCTGCATCTGCTTCTTCATGTACTTTCTTAACGGCAGTCTTAATGCATTCGGTGGATGGAGCAGTTTCTCTATCAGCAGTTACTGCAGCTGCGTACGATTTTGTGCATTCTTCTTTCATGGCGGAGAAAATTTGTGTACGCAAATCCTCTAGTTTTTTATCCAGCATATTCTCTAAAATTATTCTCTAACGTAAATGCGGGATCGTTAGATAGCTGTTTCTTTAAATCTGACAACTCTTCTTTTTGGGACTCTACGATCTCATTCTCTGTGATGGTCTCCTTCAGTTTAGCAAGCTCGGCAGCTGTTTTTAGTGAATATATATTTTAGTATTGTCAGTAGTTGTCAGATTTAAAGAAACATCTAACGATCCTGATAAAGATCTTGATAGAGACAAACCGTCGAAACCGCCGCACCCACCTCACGCACTTCTGTGTTTATTTTGTTCACTTATATTTTAGTATATGTTTACTTGTAAATTTTCATTTTTGAAAACATTATGTAAAATATAACATAAACTTCCAATTCGATTTTGTCTTTATCCTCTTTTGTGCATAATTGTAGGGACTGAAATAGGCGGGGACGTAGGTACTGCTGGAAATAATAAAACGAGGTGAGGGCGATTCGCCGAAAATCCCTAGAAAAATGAGGATTTTCGGCACTTGTAGCACGAATGCCATAAAATTGGGAAAGGGGTCATTTTTTAAGTAATAAAGGGGTTAAAAATTTGAAAATTGCAAATTGTCACGGAAATTTAAAATATACAAGCTTGGCACTCGGATATTCCTATCTTATTACACATTTTTTTATATAAGCAACCGAGTTGCTAAGGGCTCAGGCCTCAAAATGGCCCAAAAATTAAGCAACTTTCTTAGCAACCATGAGGCTTCAAATCCAAATTAGCAACTTTTCCCCCAGCAATAGACCAGCTGGTCACACAACATTGTTTCAACGCTTATCTAACATTCACAACGTCCATATAACGTTAGATGAATGTTGAAACAACGTTTTGTGCCAGCTGGGAAAGAATAACTGTGACACAACTTTAAAAGAAAGCCTTGCAAATCTTCGAAAATGTGCTTTTGAACCATTTTAAGCTTGAAAATTTTAAGCAACTTTGGGCCTGGATTTCGAAAAACCCTTAGCAACCCCAGGCCTGACCGGAAAAATGGAGTTGGTCATAAAAAATTTGTTTCAGTTTTTTTTTTTTTTTCATTTTTGGGACTTGAGAAGGAGTTTCTACAGCTAAAAGAGGGCTTTTTTGCTTCAAACGCTTTTTTTCATTAGGTAAGACTGTCGTCAATTTTTTTTGCAATATCTTCAGATGGAAATGGAACTATTTCCTGGCCGTTTACCCGAATATATTTGAACGATTTGCTCGGTATTTTTTTTCGAATGAAGTCCAAAATCAGCTAGATAGATAAGTAGATTTTGAAAAGAGCTGAAAACCCAAGCCAAGCATACCGTAAGAAGCTCATCCCAATAAAATCGGCTTACCTCAGGCGTACAAACTTTCGCGAGCAGAAACTTTCGCGATTTTCGTGAATTTTGGCCCTTTACGCGAAAGTAAATGTCTTTAAAAATTCTTAACAGGGCGATTCGCGAAAGTTTATGCTCGCGAAAAAATCTTTAAAAAATTGGAAATCTAAAAAACCTTGAAAAAAGGGTCGAAATAGACTAAATTTAGGCTTTTTAGAGTAAAACAAGAAATTTTCCTTTTGGGAGCTGGGAATTTTTTCAAAAATTAATAAACGGGGGGGGTCACAGATATCTGTAAAGCCCGAAGGGCTAGATAGGCAACTTCAAGCTTTCTCCAGCAAAAAAAAGTGAAGCAAAAATTTGACTTTTTAAATTTCGTGCCGATGGATAGGATCTAGCATTTTAATTGTTTTCGGAGCGCGAGATAAAAAAAAGTAGGCGGCAAACGGTATTTCACATCTCTCAAAGCAGTGAAATTGCATATTTTAGTCACGTGACTTTGGTAGGAAATCCTTCCAAACCTAGGCTTCACTTTTTGATAAAAGCCGCAAATCTAGCCCTTCGGGCTTTACAGATCTTTGGGGGGGGTCCTAATAACGTCCGGGGGGTTGGAAAAAAATCGAAAAATTAACAAGCGGGGGCGGGCGTTTATTTGGAACCTAAGAGTACGCGCCAAATTTAGTATCTTCAAGATAACTCTTTCCACGGAGTTGTACAGGGTGTGCCTAATTAAAGTATCGAGTTTGAACATGCTATTGAGTAGAAAAGTTTGTGTGAAAAGAGAGGCAGAGCTTAGCCAAGGTTCTAAGCTAATAGTAGAAAAATATGATGTCTTCTATTAGCTTTGTTGCGAACATGAAGGTAATAAAAATAGATCGAGCCATCACTCCTACTATTCTATTTTATAATATCATTGATAGCAAACTGTTGCTTTGTTGCTTTGGGAAAAAGCCATTAATTTTGCCTTCACTCATGGGACTAGTAAAGTCGAATAGACTTTGAATAAAAATAAACAACATTTTTAATTTGTTCATTGTGTGATGACAGCTTTTTTGATAAAAAATAAGGAAACCTTGCAAGAATAAGCACAGAACATCGAATTTAAAATCTTCGCTGCTCGGAAGATCCTGATTTTTTTTTTGATTTTTTGATTTCTACTAATAGCAACCTTTCATCTACATTCTATTTAAATTCGAAGGCAGCTGCTCTTTTAGATCTAAAGATACTTGTAACAAAGAAATTTCCAAAAATAGCGAAGAATTCGCAAAATTTGAAAAAGTTTACCTCCCGAAAGTTTCCCTACAAAATGAAAAACTTATTTTACCTAATAAAAAAATTGTCACAGTAAATTTTTTTTGCAATTCTCCTAAAAATATGAGGTTTTGTTTGACAAAATAAGCTACTTTATTTCTTCTAATCTAAATCTTGACTCATTTTTGCTAACAATGATTGGTAATCAAAGGAGGCCGATTTGAAAGAAATTTCTAAAGATTTTTACGACCACTAAAGCTGTTACAGAAAAGTTGATACTCCATCTAATTTTTATTACCTCTATGTTGCAAACAAACTCGGTAAAAACCTGATTGCTTTTGACGAAGACTTTTCGTATTCCCAAGGCAGTAAAAATATATTGTTATCCAAGGCAAAAATGATAACATCTACGCTATTTCCAAGAGCAATTAAAAATGACAAACTGTTTAGAACGCGTTATTTTTCAAATCAATCAGAAACGACAAATTTGTTCTACAGGGTGTTCTTAATTAAAGTATCGAGTCGAAACACAACAATCTTTTCCGCAATAAACCTGATTTCCCTATTCAAATAATTGAGACAAAGTCGTGAAAACTTTTTTCTTAAACCAGAAGGTGATTCCTTTTTAAACTAACTAATGAGGAGCATAAATTTGAATACAATAGTAAGGGGGGCGTACGGGGTTTGTGATTTCCGAAATACCGAATAATTTTGCCAAAATTTCCGAAATTCCATAAAAATATACTTGCAATGTCGATACCGATCTTTTAGGGTTTTTTTCCTCGTTTGGACTAATTTTTAATCAAATTTGATTTTTCATGTATGAATTCCAAAAAAAGGGGATAAAAACTTAATAATACCGAAATTTCGAAGCAAAAATTCATGGATTTCCAATACTGAAACAGTTTCAGAATTCCGAAATACCGAAGAAAAAAGGGCCGATTTCCGCAATTCCGAAAAACCGTACGCCCCCACTAGTGAAATAAAAGAAGCATGTAAAACTAATCACTTTAAACCTAGGTCTTAACGAGGCCCAAGTCTAGCAGTCAGTTAAGCCTTTAATGAGCACGAATCTCGATTTTCGAAATGTCAGTGCAAAAGCACCCGCTTTTTATAATAATTTATTTTTCCCGTGATGTTATAATACCAAATTAATAGCTTTATCCCAAAGCAACATATATTAGCAGTTTGCTGTCAAGGATAATATGCAGATTAATTGAAGTTGACTCTCCATTTAGTTCTAAAACTAGCCGTCACCCGGCGTCGCACCCGCCGAGTAGAGTGTTGTTGAACACATCAAAAGCCCTTTGGATGGTGGGGGAGGGTAAAAATTGTATATTGTAAGCCCAAAGAACGAAATATTACAACTTTTCACTGATCAAAACTCGGAAAACCGCATATTTCATGTTTGGTGACGTCATTTGGGCCATAAGTGACGTTATCGAAAGGGTAATAAACTTTTCACTTCACTGAAATCAATTTGTCATTAATCCAAAAGATTCTCTTGATGATTTCCGATCCAATGAGGGGTCAACTATTGCTTAAATCCTACTCAAACTCAAGATATTGTATTTTTCCGTTTTTGATGACGTCATCGGACCCATAAAGCCACAATTTGAATATATTTATTTTCGAAAGTCTCAATATACCCACCCTGACCCCTCCCAAATTATTCTCCATTAAATTTCCGATCCAATAAGGGGTCAACCATCTCATAACTCTTTTCCAATCTCGAGATATCGCATTTTTTCTGTTTTGATGACGTCATCAACTGAAAACACCTAAAAATTCAGCCAAATTTTAAAGTCACACTCAAGCCTCATAACCCCTCCCATCTTATTCTACATAAAATTCTCGATCCAATGAGGGGTCACCGACCTCCCAACTCCTTTTCAAACTCGAGATATCGCATTTTGAAAATTTTCCAAAATCTGTGACGTCATTGGGTCCCTTTACCCCTAATGTTGTCAACGGTCAATTCGCGAATTTCAGAATTTTTGCGATCAACGGGTACCTTGTGCCCCAAGGGTCCCAAAAAACCAAAAAACGTCAATCATTTCCACGGGAAAGTGGGTTTTTAAATTTGCGAAAAATTTGCACTGCAACGACTTCTTCACAAAAACGCTAATTTCCACACTCTTCCCCTGACCACTTTCGCTTTCGTTTTCAACCACCCACCCAACCAACCATCCAACCAAAAAATCGGTCACGTAACTCTCGAACCCCCATCTCAAAAATCCATAATGGCCCCCTCACGGCTCACTCACATTCTACGTTTAGTAATATAGACTAGCCGTCACCCGGCGTCGCACCCGCCGAGGAGTAGATAAGCTGAACGCATCATAAGCCCTTTGGATAGTAAGTAAAGGGAATATTATGGACTGATTTATTCCCAAAGAACGAAAAATTGTCACTCAAGCAGACCAATCAAAAATCGAAAAATCGTAAATTTAATGTTTTGTGACGTCATTTGGGTCCTAAATGACGTCATTGAAAGGGTAATTAATATTTTGCTTGACTGAAATCAATTTATCATTTACCGAAAAGATTCTCTCGATGATTTCCGATACAATATGAGGGGTCAACCATTGCTTAAATCCTTCTCAAACTTTAGATATTCTATTTTTTAGGTTCTGATGACGTCATCGGGCCAAAGATGCCCGAATATATTTATTTTCGAAAGTCTCTTTATACCCACTCTTACCTTTCTTAACTTATTCTCTATTAAATTCCCGATCCAATGAGGGGTCAACCATCTCTTAACTCCTTTCCAATCTCGAGATATTGCCTTGTTAAGTTTCTTAGCTCTCTTCCGTAAAAGCCCGGGCTATAAAATATACGGTCTATCACGTTGCTATGTGAACGGATTTAAAGAAAAATGGCGGATTCCCGATATAAACAAAACACAAGGAACAAAAATGTGTCACAGATTAGAAAAAGTTTTTTTCCTATTTTCCTTCCCTATTACCCATTTTACTTTTTATATTATATAGACATATAATGATTAACAACTGAATACTTTAAAAGCAAGAAGCTAAGCTCGAAGGCCAAAACCATTTACTACACAGACAACATGAAGTTATTGGAGGACAAAAAACTGGTATGGTATAAAATGAAAATAACATCCGCTCAATACTATAAAGGAACCCAAAGAAATGGAAGATAGGATAATGTCAATATTTTTATAATGAGGTTTAGTGTTAATTGAAGAGGTGCTAGTGATAAATTTAATGTGTACAAATCTGAATGAAATTAGAATGATTCATTTTATCATATAATGGTGTCAATAAAACTATAACCTTTTCCTATCTACAACAACATAATAAAAATGATTACAATATTGTACGTACCAAATATTCATTGTTGCTGCTTCTTCTTGCGCAGCACAGCCCGCAACCAAAGTAAAGTATCGAAGAGAAACGTATAATGCGGCAATCACAAATATCTTCATTTTGCGTCCTTGTTGGGTCTAAAAAGTGAGTCGGTCGATCAGTCTAAGGTTGCATACCTTTTAATGTTCAAAACCAAAAAACTGAAACTGTTTCACTAAACTGCAAATGGTTTGGGTTTGTTTACCTAAACAAAGAAGCTGTTACATTGCTAATTCGATTTCTAGGATCTTGCCTGCAGTCACAGCAACGAATTTCAAAATGGTAGCCCAGCGGAAGAAAACATTAAAGCTTAGGGCTCATGCATGTGTGCGCTTAGTGAACCAGCGTAAACAAGGTGTAGTGCTTGGTTAGAATAATGGTTTATCAAAACAAAAAATCAAATGGTGCAGTTTGTTTGCTAAACCCTTGGTTTAGCGAACGAAGAAAACACAGAAAAAAGACTGTTGGCTTTGATCGTCTGTTTAGGTAAACTTTTAAATGAATCAATGCGTTCGCTAAACCCTCTGTTTCACTTTTCACTGTTTTTGGCTAAATGGTATGCACCCTAAAAAGTGAGTCGGTCGGGCGGTCAAGTGAGTCGGTCGGTCAAGTGAGTATGTCGGTCAAGTGAGTCAGACGGTCGATCAGTCTAAAAAGTGAGTCAGTCTACAAAATGAGGCGGTCGGTTGGTCTACAAAATGAGGCGGTCGGACGGTCTACAAAATGAGGCGGTCGGTCGGTCTACAAAATGAGGCGGTTGGTAGGTCTACAAAATGAGGCGGTCGGTTGGTCGGTCTACAAAATGAGGCTGTTGGTCCGTCTACAAAATGAGGCGGTCGGTAGGGCTACAAAATGAGGCGGTCGGTAGGGCTACAAAATGAGGCGGTCGGTCGGTCGGTCGGTCTACAAAATGAGGCAGTTGGTTGGTCGGTTCGTCTACAAAATGAGGCAGTTGGTCGGTCTACAAAATGAGGCGGTCGGTCTACAAAGTGAGGCGGTCGGTCGGTCGGTCGGTCTACAAAAAGTGAGGCGGTCGGTTGGTCGGTCTACAAAGTGAGGCGGTCGGTTGGTCGGTCTACAAAGTGAGGCGGTCGGTCGATCTACAAAATGAGGCGGTCGGTTGATCTAAAAAGTGAGTCAGCCGGTCGGTCGGTCGGTCGGTCGGTCAGTCGGTCGGTCGGTCGGTCGGTCGGTCGTTTGAAACGAACACATTTGTGATTGCCGCCTACAAAGACTACCAAATTACTTGGATATATTACCATGCAACAACGTGCTCTTTTTATACGTTTCAGGCAAATTTTGTTCCATTTAGAACGATTTTTTCGGCCACAAGTATTTCCGATTGAAAATCTAATACAAAATTTCATCGCGCTAAAAGATAAGGGAAGAAATTTTCGCGGGAACAAAATTTCGCGGTTTTCGCGGATTTTGCCTAAAACCGCGAAATTAAGTTCCCGCGAAATTTTACAAAATCGTCAATCCGCGAAATTAAATTCCCGCGAAATTTAATTTATTTCACGCATTCCTCCAAATTCGTACTATTTCAAGCCTTAAAACAGGTTTTTTCTTATTTAATAACGTTTTTGATCAAAAACCGCGAAATTAAATTCCCGCGAATTTTTCGAAAATTGATGAACCGCGAAATTAAATTCCCGCGAAAAAAAAAATTTGACCAACCGCGAAATTAAATTCCCGCGAAAATTTCTTCCGTTAAGGTAATCTTAAAAGGAGCTTTCTAACTTACCGTAACATGACTTATAAAGCTTTTTCCCCATAGCATAAAAATTTGTTTTAAAATTTGGAAATTAAAAATTTGTTAATTAGGTCAATGAAATCCGGTTTTACGAACCAGTCCATTTTTTACTTCCTGGACAACTGGTGGTCGGATCAACCTAAGTTCATCAATATCTAGCCTGAGTGCCAGGGTATGTCAAATCTCGGGTCATCGATTTTCTTCAGTACTTTTATGCATACGCGTGATTGGATTGCAAACAAACTTGCAGCTCGTTTTGGTGTTTCTAATCAGATTCAGGTACTTAACAACGTGATAAAATCGAGCATTTTCCGTATTTCTGTTTTAATCGTAGAATTAGGCAAAAACCCATTAAAACCTGGAAAAAAATGATCTAACGATAAAATTTCGCAGAGAGGTCCAGAAACATGTCATGAACAACCAAAAAAATCGCCACCCCCTGGAAGATGGGAACCACCTCAAATCTATAATGGCGGACATAGTACGTTTTTCTACAATAACTCAAGTATCTGGACCTCTGTGCAAAATTTTTTTACACCACCATCATCATTATCTTTACACCATTAGTAGTTATGCAATTCTACCTGATTATTTGGATGAGTCACAAATTCAAGTACAAGGAGTCATTTACGATTTTTTAAATTTTCCTTGGGAATATTCGCTTAATTCTTTCTACAGGTCTGCGTTTTCTCGCGATTAGATATTTTACGATCGATTGGTTTTCGTCAGCCTTTGATTGAGATGCATGTGTAAAAAGGTCTAAAGTCAAGGCGCAAAGTTTTGTCCCTATATATTTGGAGTCCTGCAAAATTTTCATAAATGTAATAGACGGGGAATTTTTCACAAAACTGCTACGAAAGAGACAATAAGCTAAAAAAGGACGATTGGAGAAGAAAAGAATATTCCCTTTTAACTTCTAAATTTTAATGACTCCCGCTAATTAGTTTTTGAGAAATGTTTTTTTCAAAATCTTCTATTCTTGCCCTGATTCTTTTGTATGAGCCTCTATTTTTTAACTTTTTCCTCCCAGGACATTTTTAATCCAACCCTCCCCGCTTATTAGCTTTTGAGAATTTTTCCAATTCCCTGCTTATTCCACCTCTTTTTATTTAGGTACCCGAGAGCACGATAGTCTATAGGCTATAACTGGGGCTTTATAGTATTTCAGTAAACTGCACCTTGTACTTGTAATCGTAAATTGAAATTGCTCAAAAAAATTTTACAGATCGGTAGAGTGTCATTTTTGGTGTTTCGTAGGGAAAAAAAATAAGAAAATTTTGGATTTTCGGTCTCATAATTCCATTTTTTAACACCAACGGCCCGTCTCCGTAAAATTTCGTTTACAAGATTTAGAAGCGGAACATTTGTTTCTAACTTCAGAGGTTATATCTTTTTAATGCGAAACTTTAACGAGTTTTGTTGCATTTAATTCATTCACGAATGAAGGTATTTTCAATAGAAATGGGCCACTTTTGCCCTACAATGACCGAATTGTCAGTAATTTCTTTGAATTTTTTTTCGCTGGTCACGGTACCTTTTTCACCTCCACCAGTCCCACGTAGGGGCGCAAAAACACCAAAATAGAAAATCAGTCCCTCGTAGGGTACCACTTTTGGAAATTTTGGGACAAAATCAGAAAATGTTGAGAAAATTTGGGAATTTTAGTCTCATTCAGTGTCAATTTTTTCGCAAAAAGCGAGTCCCACGTAGGGTCTGCTTTTCGAACCTCAGCGGAGCACCCCCGTCGGTCGGCAAGGGTAGTACCCCCTGGACATTTCTCACAGAATGCTTCCCATCAAGTGAAATTCACGGTTTTCCGTAATAATATTTTTTATTTATTAGATGGCTCTCTTTCGAATGAAACAAAAAAAAAAATCGATTTTCATTATTTTCAATTACCGATGACGTCATCAGTGATATCATTTTTGAGCCATTTTCCTTTATAGCTTCTGAAATATTTGTTATCAGCTATATGTTGTTATACTATTTGAAATTTATAGCTGAATATCTTTCATTTGAGCCATATTTGAGCTCCTAATTTTTACTTTCATTTTCAAACCCCAGCAAAAGTGATGACGTCACGTGGTGGCCACTCAAAATTTCAAAACTCAGTTCAACATCACTTTTTGTGATCTTCAGGACCTAATTGATCATTTTAAAAAGTTAGTTTGCTTGTAACAAGTCTGTGGACACGAAGAACATAGTAGTTTTCACTAAGTGAATGTACCGTCGCCGGGCCAACCAATGCAATATGAGCGAGGAGAACTGGGTACCTTTACTCTGATACAAAAGTGTGGGGAAGTGTTAGCATCGTGTGTGGAATGGTGACGGTGCTCATTGGTTCATGCAATGCTCTCCCGTGCTGTTCGAGTACCGTTACCGATACGCCTTACCTGGATTTTCAGATCTAGAATTTGCCCCGGACACGCTAAAGCTCTAAAGGTCGCGGACAAATTAAAGATCTGAAAGTTCGGAACGCAAAATCTTTACAGAGTACAGATCTGCAAAATACACAGAAACATGGGATGAAATTTTCCTGGAATAAAACCTCTTGCTTATGTGTACATAGGAATTTTATTTCGATAGGGCGCCAAAAATCCAAAATTTGTTGCGAAATTTCGTGACATAAAATTTTCTCCAAGCTCTTACAGGCAGCGGCACATCAAAGGATCGTACCAAACTTTCAGATCTTTAATTTGCCTGGACTTTTAGAGCTTCAGTGTGTCCGGAGCAAATTCCAGATCTGAATATCAGGTAGCGATATGCAATGGCTCTGTTGTTAGCTCAAGGTTAGCGGTGTCTCGCAATCGTCATGATTTCTCTATTATCATAGGGCAGGAAACTATCCGAGATAGTGCCAATACTGAGTGCATCATCGGTGGGACCACCTTCCAATCTTCGTCAAAGTTAAGATCCAGGGGGTGATTTTTTTCTGTGACGTTAGTCTTTACCCGTATTATTTTACCCTTCTAAAAATGCTCGAACATACACCATCTCCTTTTAAATGAAATTTAAAAAAGGTACCTTATTGGAGTTTTTCGGTCAATTTTCGCGAAATTAAATACACTGTAAGATTTTTTAAATAGGCTGAAAAAGGCGAAGTTTTCAAAAATGACTATAAAGACACTATATTCCCACTTTTTCAAAATACTTAATTTAGTGAATCGCGAAATTTAATACAAGCGAAAATTTTCCAGAAATCAGCAATCGCGAAATTTGATACTGTACACGCGAAACACGTTTTTTTCGAAAAAGTAAGAAGATAAAATATCTTCTTCTGGCTGGCCGTTAGTTTTCTGGTCAAACCCTTATAAAAAACTCCAAAATGCGGACAAACTCTAATTGCTAATTAGCGATCACTCTAACGTCATACTCAAGTTTTACGATGTTCGCACATTTTGGGCATTTTTCTCATTTCTCTGTGGGAAACTATTGAAATAGTGGGTTTTCCAGTATCCCTAGAAAAATAAACTAGCTGAAGAAGAGGGTGGTCTACGAAAAGTGTGAAAATTTTAGATTTTTAATCGCAAAACTTAGTCCTTGCTTCTCTATCCCTTTTGAGGGATAGCTCGGGGGAGGCACTCAAGGTAAATGACCCACCAGACGTGCGGCCCTTAAGGTAGGTTTTTCAAGGTTCAATTAATGCACTGTAAGGTTAGGAGCCCGGGGTAGGAAATTGCATTAAAAGGTCAATTTTTGTTAACTTTTGGTTAAAATTGGCAAATTTTGGAGAAAAATTCCAAAATTTTTGAGAGAAACTTTGAAACCCTACACTGTAAGGGTATATATGATTTTTTTAGAAAATTTATTGCACTGTAAGGATCCGATTTTAGAAGCCAAATTTTGGGCCGGACGTATGGTGGTCTTCAGATCGAGTGCCCCTTCCCGGGGGATGTACAGGAAAAGCTGACTTTTTCCGTAACAAGGTGTCAATATCTGGAATGCATGGTAAAAGCTGACTTTTTCCGTAACAAGGTGACAATATCTGGAATGCATGGTAAAAGGTGACTTTTTTCCGTGATAAGGTGAAATTACCTGGAATCCCGTGAATGCTGCTATAATAGGGTGACATTCAAAGTTTTGTCACCTTAATAAGGTGAATCCTTGATTTTTCTCGGCAAAAAGCGTGAATGCATTTCGTTCATTTTCAAAACTTTTCAAAATTCACTATTCTAATAATAATAATGTTTTACAGATTTCCAGGCCACCGTGCATGCACATGGGCCTCTATAAATTGCTCATACATTGGTTTGGTTTATTACAAAGGTTACTAAACCGATCTTGTTTTACAAAATATCTTTTCTAAATATAATCCTCCTTGAGGACTTCCTCGCACTCTCCATTTGTAATCGCTCTGCGGCATTGCTCGATTTCTCTCGTTTTCTTTACTTCTTCATTCTTTTACTTGGTCTCTTTCCATTATTGTTAAATCGTCTGTGATGCTCATGTTGGCGTACTTGTCGTACTGCTTCAATTCCCTTAAGTTTCTCATAAATTTGTATTTTACATGCCCGCCATTAAATACAACTTTGATTGGTCGTGTACGATTTTATTCTTTACCAATACGGGAGACGTAAGTTGGCTCTGTGTTTATTTTAACGTCGTTTAGGAGTTCGTTTACGAAATCATTTTCATCTCTATTGCCATTCTCTTCCACTCCATGGATGATGATGTTAGCTTCCCTTGATTGCTTTCTCTGTTCTTCCATTTGTTCTTCGACCTTTTCGCTGCGAAGTATTTGTTTCATGCTGGATATATTTAACTCGTCATTGGTTTTCGTGATTTCGGCAAAACTTTTCTTTGAATTTGTTTTCGTTTTTTTATCTGTAGGTTTCGCATTCATTGTATCTTCGATTTTAGTGGTAAGTTTAGTTTCCAGCGCTAAAAATTGAGCTTGAATTGTATCGGCAACATGGTTCCTTTCTTTAACGTATCCCTGACATCTAGCTTGTAATTCTTTAACCGCAACATTCAACTTCCTTTCATTCTCGTTTATCACCTTGATAATATTTTCGCACGCCTCAATTTCAACAGCAATTTATGCATTGGTATTTTCGATAGCCTTTATTCAGGAACATTTGTATTTGGTAAGATGGTAGTCCTGTGCATGCATAATGCAGTCGAACACTGACATTTATGACATTCTAATCTCATTTTGTCGTCTTTTTCATGTTTTTGCTATGCATGCTAAGTGATGAGGCGTAGGAAATAGAAGTAATTCCCCGTTACATAATAATTACAAAACAATAGAAAAACCGATAAGAAATACTTGAAAGCTTCAGGAATGAACTCTCACACACCTGTAAGCTTGTTTTGAATGCTCCAATTTTTCTACTCTCTTTTGTTTCCCAGGATCGTCCTGTAAATTAGTTTCGTCATAATCGTCCTTTACAGCCGTTGACAATTATTCGTGGTACTTCTGTGTAATAAATAATAGCCGTATTTCATTCAAACCCTATCGGCCTCTCTATATTTTACCCTTGTTATCAATTATGGTCGCTTATAACAAAGTTGATGACCTCAGCAAAAAGCAGTTCAAAAAACTTCCAAACCCGCTACAAGTTCCATCCGACCTTAGGCTCAAAACACAAAATTACACGTGCACTTAATTTCAGGTCGTTTCTTGTGACGTTGAAGCGTTTTCTGCTGACTGTGTCCGCACATCGCACAGTCACGTTATTTCTTTTTCTGAACCCACGCAACCATTTGTCTCCCGGTAAATTGTTTCTAAAACATTTCACATTTCTTCCCAATTTGTTAAAGTATTTTTGCACCATTTCACGTAGGGTCGTCCCATCAATTGGAAATTTCCATTGTGCAAACACGTTTAAAACCTGTTGGGAAAGAGAGGTGAAGTTATTTTCCAGAGGCAGAGGTTTTTATAAGCCTGCTTTTTAAAATTAAAATACCCCACAAATAATACCCAATAGTGATTATCACTGCTCTGATATTTTAAAACTGAAACCTAGTACTAGTGGTTTTTCAATATTTTTTTTAAAACATTTATTCCGCCTTTAAGAAAGTTACTCACTTCAACAAAGCGTTTTGCTTCATCTATTGCTAATGTGATGGGTGCGCCTGCATTCCTGATTTAGTTTTCCCATTGGTCCGACCCAACAAGGTGACTCTCGGAAGGTCGAACCTGATTGCAGCTTGCCTAACGGATTCGCCATCGCCAACTAACTGCCTTGATCGCCTTCTGAAATCTTTCCTCTCTTTCCAGCTTTGATGTATTGCCTTTAGGAGCCATATTCACTAAATATTACGAAAGAGGTGAAACTTTGATAAAAGAATGGCAAAAGGAATCCTCAGAAAATTGGAGCATACAGTTAAGATATCACAGATAACTTAGAAAAGCTACCAAAAAACTCCAGTCGCAAATTAAGATTGTAAAAGAGTAATAGAGTGAAGTCTCTGTCTCCATGCAGAAAAGTTAACTAAAACAAATTTAAACACCACTCGCCTTTCTATTATTTTCTTTGTGTACGACCCCCTCGCTGTCCTAATGAAGAGGACTTTGATGGCTGTGTGAGCTCTCTGGTGCAGAATACCATTTTATACACTACAATATCCCAAGATGATCGTTCTCCTGGGAAATATTTGCTCCTTTAATTATGATGTTTCTATAAGTCTTTAGTTGAAAAAACCTCTCTATTTTATGAAAAATAGAGAGTGGTATGAGCGGATGTGCGGATGGAAGTTATCCCCCAGAGATTTATGCTTGATTACAATTTATTTATTAATAAAAGATAAAAAGAGCATTTCTCTACTCCGTTAAATCTTTTTAGTTTTGTTAGTTTTCTTCTTCCCCACCCTGGCGGAGAGCACATAATAAATAACTTAAAAAGGGACCGGGTGTGCTAGGTGCGGCGCCTAGAAGTTTAACGCGCCCTCTTAGCGCCTTGAGCGTGTGCTTGCAATAAATAATAAGGTCGGGGAAACCAGGTCGACTAAGCGCGCGAATTATTTTTATCACGTTACTTGAAGCTTAATAAAGTTGTAAAATTTTAATGATGGACACGAGAAAGTTACGAGGAAGCTCGCATGCGTTTCGTGTGTTGTGTGAAACTGCTTATAATTTGGCTGTTTTTTTATTGAAAGGATTGCAATGTTTACTGAACTTCTAGTTTGATGGATGAACTTGTTCGATAAGAATGATACCAAGAATTCAAGGTTTGTTTTGATTATTTTACAGATCCGGTGTCGACTTTAGAAGACGCATGTTCATATTAGACGATTCTACGGTAATGTATACTTGATTGTCAGCTTGTCTATATTGTTTGCATCTTTGCGTTCTTATTTGGTGATGAATACTATTTCATTGGGAATTGACGTTTACTTAAGATAGCATACATTTTAACAGTCTTGTGTTCTTTGATGGTGTCTTCGAAGTAAATAAGTCCAATTCTTCTTCGCCCCCGAAGGAAGCGAGGCTGTTGATATCTAGAAATAATAGGAGTTTGTTTACGATCAACATTTTGCTTACAAAAACATTTTTTCAAGCATGCTCAATGCGAAATTAGCATGCTAAAAATTTGGGTATGTTAGTAAGATCGACTGAATGACATAATTAATTGAGTCCATACAAGGTAATATTATACCATACGTAAAATCATCGTATTGTCTTATACAGTACCATCTATCATTATTGGTGCATGGTAAAGAATTATGATGCTGAAAAAGGGGTGTCAGAATTAAAAACATTATGTTGTACCTCGTCTGAAGAAATTCGCTTTTCTAAATGTGGACCGGATAAAGTCAATTTCTACAGTGTGGATTGTCTGCTTTTTGCCTGTGTTTTCATCACCACAAGACAAAATAAAAGTCTTGCGTAGCTAAAAGAGAAAATTTTTTGTTTTCAAATTAAATTTGTTTGTGCAAAGTTCTGTATTCAATACGAGCTCAAGCTACGGTTCAAGGATGAATAAGAGAAATGTTATGGTAGAATTATGGTAATGTATACATTTTTCATTTATTTAACGACGTAGGCGGTTGCATAAACAAGGCGAAAAGGGTGTATTTTATCAAGCTGATCAAAACTAGTTTGAGGAAGGAATAGGATATCAGCATCAGCTTATGCTTCCTTTTAATTTACTAGGAAAAGTTCCAAACTGAAACTCAAGTGACGAGTGACAGCAACAACAACGCAAATGATCTAAGTAGTAGTATACCACCAATAAATATGGTAAAGGTACTTTATTAATTGTTTTAGTTACACGTCAAAAACTTCTTCTTTAGCACGGCCTACACAAAAAATAGATTGAACTACATTCAAACATTGATCAATACCTCATCACAGTTTCAGGTCCCAGAAAATCGAGGGCCGGTCAAGTGGCCAAAGAAGCTTTCGGTCAAAAATCCATCCAAGTCAATGCCTCCAATACTGAAACTACCGAAGAAACGGGAAAGCAAAAAGCAACAGTTGTCAGTAGGTGAGCCACGCCCTCTTCAGAGCGGATGTGCCGTTTGTGAACTGGTCGCACACTCACCTGTGGATAACAGCAAAACTGTTGAATTTAAGATCAACAATAGGTTTATGGGATGCGAGAAGTGGATGAGTGTGACCATTGGGTCCACGTTCGGTGTGCGGGTCAACCATAACCTCAAAAGACGATATTTGACAAATCGAATACACTTGCATTGTACACGGTGGCAAAAATGTATGGAACAAAGGGGAAGGGCCAAAAAACAAACGCAGAACGAGCCACACATCAAAAACAGCGGACCCAAATACGGAAGAAAAAATAGGCCATTGAACTTGAATTTATATCTGGTCTTTATATTATTTCTATTTATTTTGATAACTGCCTTTTTATTGTGTTTCATCTTTTAAATATTTGTTTACCCGAGTTTTATGTGGTAAATATTGGTTTTGTTATCAAGTAAATAAACTTCATTTCGTTACCTCTTTTTTTCTAACAAACGAATAGCTTTCAATCATTCCTTCATGTCTGGCACCCCGTGTCTGGCAGCCAATACTTTAGTTTCTTGTTGATCTCTTCCAAACAGGCATCGCCTACAAAATGAAAGAGTGGTTCATTTGTGAATAATGGGACTCCTTTTTGCCCTTGATAACTTTTGTCTGAAAGTATTAATACCAATTAACGAAATTAGCACTACCCAATATGCAGTAAAAATTTGAAATTATAAATAGGTAGACCTCCTTGACAGCTGTCTTCATTACCAGTCATCAATGTTGCCAGTGAGGGAAGCCAAATGGTTTTCACTCGTTGTGGGAGAACGTAGTTCAATTTGACGAGATTTGTATAAACTTATGATAGTAAATAAAACATGGTCCATATGAATGAAACAGTACAGTCAACCAAGTTACTCTTAGGAAATATAAAAGATGGTGCCAGCTTGTGGCCATGTGTTTAACCAATGTCAATTGAATTCTCTACCAGGTCAGGAAGTGGATGTTGTTCTGTTGGAAGGGTGGTAAGCTTTGACAGATAGTTGGAGGTTGAAGGATGGTCGGAGGTTGAAGGTTGAAGGTGGAAGGTTGATTGGTTGGAAAACTATTTACAAGGGTACTTCGGGCTGGGTAATGGCGGTGTAACGATTCTTTGTTCTGCTTTGCTGCTGTAAGGGTTTTGTAACGTTTTTGGTTTTGCTTGAAATTTTTCTTTTTCCAGCTTTTACAATTTTTGTTTGTTTTAGTGTTCTTTGTTTCTGTGTCCTTCTTTTTGTCCTTGTCCGTTGTTTTGTTCTTTGTTTTGTCAGTGTCTTTATTCTCCTCAATGTCCATACTCACTTCTTTTTCCTTTAGGTTTGACGGGCTCAATTTTTCTAGTAAATCCTGGTTTGTTTGTTTTAAAAGTGCAATTTCTTGTTCATAAAGTTTTTTTTGTTTGTTCTGTCGTTGTCTTCGTTGCCGGTTTTTGCCTCTCTTTTTCCGTCCAATCTAAGACGGGCATCATTTTCTGCCAACTCAAGGTCAAAAGCACAATCTTTGTAATACAATTCGAGCATTTTATTTTTTTGCTGTAAAAAGAAAGTAACAGTATAGATACAGAAATTAAAGTAATTTAAAAGGTCAGAACATAGATATGAATTTGAAGATATCACTTGAGGAAGTCCATCCTGCTTTGTCACCACTCACCCTCTACCACCCCTACCAACTTTCGTGAAATCTAACTTAATTTGAAACTCCCCTTTTCTTGGCTACCATTGTTGGTTTTTGACTAGACTGAGTGACACTCCTAGACTTTGGACTAGGCAATGGTTAGTTACTCCCTCAAGTAATATCTATCAGGAGGTACACAAATAGTACTTTTAGGGAATACTCCCACTAAACTACACATTGTGATTTTTTTGTTGCAGACCCAAACACAGTCCATAAAAATTATTTCAAAACATTCAATATAAAATAACAATCAACTAGAAATAATATAATAGCAAACGTTCAAACTTGTACATCACAACAGTATATTTATATGAAGAACTTAATAAAACTAAACTGGGAGCTTTTAAACTGGCCATAAAAACTATGTTCAACTATCCTCTATTCAAACCTATTCCTCATTTTGATAGTTGGAAGAGAAAGGTCTACTCAATAACAGATAAGACTGATAAGGAAAAGGAGAGAATGTTTATTCTCTATCAAACCTATGAAGGTATATGTATAAATGTTAGCTCACTTGTTGAATGAGTTAAATTCCTCTTAAAAAGTGGTGCTGAATTTGTACTGACAGAGAGGTTTTGTCAAGATGTTTTAGAAGAATATTTTGGTCGTCAAAGATGCATTTCTGGCTTCAATACAACACCTAGCGTTTTGCATCTTCTCCATTTGCACCAATCTGGTTTGTTCGCCTTTTTTTCAGTGGTCGGCTGTCAACAACTGTCCAAGACGGCATCCTTTTTCCTCTGTGAACACCTTTGGTATTGCCAGTTCGAGTGGGTGTCATGAATCTTTGAACACGGAGAGCATTTGCATTGTACCCAAACTGAAAAACGCTAGGTGTTGTATTGAAGCCAGAAATGCATCTTTGACGACCAAAATATTCTTCTAAAACATCTTGACAAAACCTCTCTGTCAGTACAAATTCAGCACCACTTTTTAAGAGGAATTTAACTCATTCAACAAGTGAGCTAACATTTATACATATACCTTCATAGGTTTGATAGGGAATAAACATTCTCTCCTTTTCCTTATCAGTCTTATCTGTTATTGAGTAGACCTTTCTCTTCCAACTATCAAAATAACCCAAAAAAACGTTTTGGAGCCAATCAAGTCTCCAGTCATTTTGATCTCGGAATGGTTCTAAAAAGATTTTTCTTTTCAATTTTCCTTCCTCCTGAGACCTGACGTTAAAACAATCGAAAAAACAATCCATGTATTGACAGAGGTCGGCTGTGGTTTTGTACTCAGGGTAGTAGCGATAGATGACACTTGACATTTTTGAGCTCAAAACCTGTGTTGCAAGACTGACAGTCATTGAAGAGTATGAAGTTAGGTTGATGTGTGCCAGAGATAATTTTGGCAGCAACTTCAAACTGCGATACATGTCATCTTGAACCACATGTACAATTTGATTCCATAAAATTGGATTTCCGTTCCACAAATCTCTTGTCCCTATGCCATCCCTGCGAGAGTGATAGATAGCATTTCGCATAGTTTTCATAAGATGTGGAGCATCTGAGAAAAAGAAAATGAACCTTCTTTCTTGGGGAAACATATTTATTGTCCTATAAATTACACTGGAGAAAGACTGGGATAACTCTTTGTGGTATTTAAAAAAAGCCCTGTTAAATGAAGCCCCATCAAACACAGCAGTGACAATTACTCTTAACTTGCAAGTCAGCTCTAGTACGGAGACAGCTCTCCAAAAAAGTAACATCACTGAGAGCCCGTGGCACCCACAGTGGCAAAGTAAGCGAAGCTGAACTTAAGATCTGTTGATATACCACGCACATAAAAGACAAGACAATGAGTTGCAACAGTATCTGATTCTTTAAAAGTAGAGTAGTTAATATCAGGGTCCCCAAGATCAACAAAACCGATAAGTTCCCCAGTGTGCTTATCATAAACAAGGTCTTCTTGGAATTTCACTTCATCAAAAGACAATGTGATGTTCTTTTGGTGGCCTTCAAAATCTTTTGTCAAATCTACCAGTTCTTGAACAACTTCATGATTGAACCCAACGGTTGGTCGAATGGCATTTTTGTAGTCACGGAGAGTTCTTCTGCTTGGCAAGACTAAAACTTTGGAATCTCGTAACTCATCGTAAGCCTTGGCTGACTTTGCTAAAGACAGACAAAAGCGTATCAACACGGGATGGTAAACATAGTTTCCCTGAGAAGACAGTTTTTTCTGCTCGCGCCAAAAAAGCTTCATGAAAGGCGAAGAATCTTCACTTTGGTTTTTCATAATGGCATCATCAGCCATACCAGACGAAACAGCAATACCTTTAGACTCCATTTCATTTTTGAGGTGTTCAATATCAATCGTTAGCTTCTTTGTTAGGGCTCTTTCTTGTTGCAGGGCTAACTTTGTTGCTTTTTGTTTTCTTACTTTCACTTTGGTCGACTTTCTCGAGAACAATTGTCTGGTTTTTCGGCTTATCGTTGAGTGAAGACTGTTCAGTAAGAGACTGTTCGGTCGTCGAGGGTTTCGGTGGAATAACGAATGTCAACCGTCGATCGTTCTTCGGTTTCTCGGTGACGTTGGTTTTCTCAGGTGACGAAGGAGTGACTAAGATGACTTTCTGCGGGTTCGTCTTTGATAGTGGTGCAAACTTTGAAGCTGGAGTGAGGTTACTTTTGTCTTTTACATCTTTCTTCTTTTCTGAGGAATTACAAATTCTACATATTTCTCTACTGCCTGCAACTAGAACTTCGCAAACATCACTTCTATAACGAATCTCTGGCGGAACTTGAACTTCTTTGTCATATTTAAGAGGGGTAGCATGCAATGTTGACTTTGGAGCAGTGGCAGAAGAAACACCTTTACAAAGTTCTAATTTCAAAATATCTGAGCAGAAGTCAGTTAATAAGATCTTTCTGATGGACCGGTTATGCTGTTTGTAAACATTGTGGTCATCAGGGAAATACCAACCGTATACCCTCACTGTGAAATCAAGAGATGAGTTTATAATGATTTCAAGTTTTGGTATGGAAAACTTGCAATCCTCAAGCTCATAAGTGAGAAAGCATTGCTCACCAGTGAAAACAACCTTCCAATTAGAAAGTTTCCACTTCGAACATCGACTCTTGAAATCCTTATAAGTTTCAAATACAACAACCTCAACATCAGTTTCTTCTTCAACCACTGGTACAACCGGAGTTGGGTCTGCAACAGGTGGTGGAGGCACACGAACAAGTACCCTTCGAGGAGTAGATACACTTTTTTCATGAGATTTTTCAGGAAGATTGATCGCAGGCAAGGCATTAAACTTTGGCTTTCTCACTCCACTTAATGTAAACTCAAAGTCAGAATCTTTGTAATGCTTCCCACATATCCAAACTTTAGATCTCTCAATTCTCTTTTTTAAATCACTGTCAATAACACGATATTTTTTTATCACATCCTCCAAATTTTTCTTCCACTCAGCATCAATTGGCCTAGAAGGCAGCTTGAACAAACCTACTCCTTTATATTGGGGAGAACCACGATAGACAGGACAGCCAGGGAAGACACATCCATCTCCATTCACCTTCACCATTTTTTTCTATTTGAAAGAAAATTGTTTGTTTTGATATTTGGAAAAAAATGTTTTGTTTTTGTTGTTGTTTGGGTCACTAATTATTTTCGTCCGAAAGTATGATAATAAATTACCGGGTGCGCCACAAAAAAGTTTCTCTCTTTCTTCTTCTTCGACTTCTCTCGAAATCTAAAAGTTTTAAAAGAACCATTCCTATTTCATTGGAAAGAAGAAAGATAAACTTAAATTTTGGTGGGTCATTTATTGAATTCGATTCATTAGATCAAAAGTTATACTCAATTGAATAAAAAAGTTACTTTCAGAAAATGCTCAAAAACGTTAAAAATCGACCTATCAAATTAAACAGAAGCATAGTTATATGATATATCAGTATTTCCGTTTCAGTCATTAAAAATGATAATTAGCTGTCTAAATGACCTTTTGTTATTTAAAGGAAGGTTGAAGTTTTTTAAAATAAGGTTGAATTTCAATGAAAGGAAGAAAATTCGTCGAAAAAAGGCCAAATAATCTGGTAAAATTCATAAATCGAGGTAGATCCAGCCTTACATAGACTTTATCCAGTCTAGAACAAAAAATCTAAGAAAAATTCCAGTAAAACCAAATTAGATTAATGTTGATGAGGATTTTAAACCCTTTCGACCCTTTCGTTTCAAAATTTATGTGTTTTGTTACAGAAAAATGCTCTTAATTATGTAAAGGCTATTGCAATTTCCAAATTTAAAGTAAAAATTTGATAGGTCGATTTTTGACGTTTTCCAGCACTTTCTGAAAGTAACTTTTTTATTCAATTGAGCATAACTTTTGATCTAATGAATCGAATTAAATAAATGACCCATCAAAATCTAAGTCTATCTTTCTTCTTTCCAATGAAATAGGAGTGGTTCTTTTAAAAATTTTAGATTTTGAGAAAATTAGTTTCAAAGAGAGAAACCTTTTTGTGGCGCACCCGGTATAATAATTGACATAATTACAAGTTTCAGTCCTAAAGTAGCACCTTCGTCTCCTCCTTCTCCGCCGACTTCTACCCATGCGTTTTGATCACGTGACCAAAATAGAAAAAATCTCAACCTCGGGCCTCGCGCAAACCCGATTTCCTGACCATCTATTTCTTCAATTGACATTGGTTTAACTGAAGTAGACCAGGGCTTGTAAAAATACATACACGGTGATATAGTACACTTAATAGCAAAATAGATTTAGTATTTTAAGAAAAAAATAACATTTCTATGTACTTTTTGATATATTCTATGGTCTCTTCCAAAGAATAGCGTTGACACTTCTTCCATTGCACTTCCGATACCTGTAGGGAATCGTTGTTGTGTTATACAGGTGGCAGACACTGTCTGATGTTGTACAAGGGGCAAATATTATGCCACACTCACGACGTAAGTCAAACCCAAAGTCCTGTGTTAACCTAAAACGGGTGAAAATTAATTTCTAACACTCAATCGAAAAAGAGCAATAGCCATCAGCTGATTCATCACCATTTGCTGAAAGTAGACATATTTTTTGGAAAGTTTGTTTTGTTCGTGCTGCGAGTTACCCCAATTCCAATGACCATCCACTGTTGGGTCGGGTGTTACATTGATGAACGGTTGAAGCAACTCGTCAACTCCAGCGTATAATATCTTCTCCATAAAAGACCAGTTGTAATGGTGATCGCTTCCTTTTTTGACAAACTCCTGGCCACTTGTAGAATTAAAGCCACAGTCAAGTGCCAATTTTTGGAAGAATACATGTCAATTCCAACCAACAAATGCCTTGCAGATATTCATTTCAAAATGAAGCAGTCCTAAAAAAGTAACATGATTATTCGGTCGGGATTTTTATTAATTTTCACGAGATACTAATAAATGAAATAGAAATAGGAAAATTAAATTCCCGTCGAAATTACTTCCTTTAAGGGTACCGTATTACTTTGAATAAACACCCCCTTCTTTTAAACGCCCCCTCGAATAAACGCCCTTCCTAAAATCCGAAAAATTAAAAAGACGCCTGTGGTAATACGGTATTCTGTTTTGATAGAACGAGATTGAAACAGCCAAAACAATCCTGAAAAAGTCTTTACCAAAAACGAAGGAAATTTCAGAGTGGTTTTAGAGACGCGTATATGACTTTGACAATTCTTAATATACCAAAAGTAAAGTTTGTCTCAATATACTTTGCACTAGGGATGAAAAGGGCTGCAACTTTCATAGTATTGGATTCAATAGCAGTTTCAGGCTCGTTGCAAAGATAATAAGTAGTGGAAGATTGCAAAATAGAAAAAAATTAAACAGATTGAAAAATGAAGAAGATGAAAAATGAAAAATATTGATTTCGTGAATTAATTCGTAACTGCCATTTTCCCAACAGTGATTCTTTGATCTTAGAATATCATCACTGGTAAAAAACTATTCTGCTGACAAGTATTATAGCGCACAGTTTATCATTGACCGACTTTAAGTGTTGACCAGAAACAAACTAAAAAGACCCCGTTTTAAAGTCAACCAGACAGAAATATCGTTGACTAAATAAATGTTTCTTTCAAACTTTTTCACAGCGACATCGCTTTTAAGTTCCTAATATTAAAATGAAGAGCATAAGACGATTCTAAAGAAACTTTAGATTTTTCATTTTCACTTTTCTTCTTCATTTTCCAAATGTTTTTGATTATTTTTCTATTTTGCGATCTTCCACTCCTTATTATCTTTAGGACAAGCTCAAAACCACCACGTCAGTCAAATTCTGTCTCTTTTAGTGTATATTGATTATCGCATGGGCCTGGTTATTCAAACAAAGTATTATTAACCCTATTAGCCCCAAGAGCTTTTTTATTTTTTTTTTGGGGGGGGGGGGTAGAATCTACCACCCTCGATTATTTTTTATCTAGAAGAGCTATGGCCATGAAATTTGGTACAGATGTTCTCCATCATGACAAAAATTTCCAAGAAGAACAAAAAATTTGATGATGTCATTCAAAAACCGATGACGTCATCCCAAAATTTCCACCTGTCGGAAAAAGGCCCAAATATATGGTTTACAAAATTGTATATTACAGGCGAACTAATAAGGGTATCTAGATTTTGTTTGAAGATTCTGAAAGATAAAAGGCTGCCCTTTAACATAATTGCCGGTTTTGCATTTTCCATGAAGACTTTTTCTTAAAATCTGTTCTGAAGATGAGTGAAATTTTCAAAATTTGATGACCGTTTATACCGTTAGTGGCTATCACGTGTCAAAATTCGAAAATGATTGAATTGAAATAGTTCAGAATTCTAAAATTTCGAGCTGTAAGCGATTTTAGCTGGGTTTTATGTAGCTGGGAGACCCGACTTCTCTGTCTATGTGGTTTCAAAAAAATATCAAAGTATAGACAGTAGTAGCCGGGAATTATACAAGATGCAAGAATTAATCGCAGAATTTGATTGGCTAATATCTTATTGTTATGATTTGATAAACAAAAGTATGACGTCAAACAGCTCTATTGTTTCAAGAAGTAGCGAGCTTTTGAATTGTTTTGAAAAAATAACGGTTTTTTCTTTTGTGATTTGAAGTGATTTGAATCGAGTCAATAATTCCATACTCTGTATTTCAGTGAAGTTGTTGGGATTTTAACAGGATAGAAATATTTTTGTAACAGAGTATGGTCTCCAGACTAGGTTTTATGTCATTTTTCACAATAAAGTCATAAAACCTGATCTGGCTGAGATTGTACGTCTTCCTTTTTGCACTAGTAATTTACCTTCAACTATGTTTTATTCTTGTTTTGGTGCTGAAATCATCCGGATAGCACGGGTTAGTTCATCTTTGGAAAATTTTAGCTTGGCGGGTAGAGTTTTAATGGACCGCGCTTTGAAACTTCGTTTACAAAAGACATTGAAAAAAATATATGGACGCCAGCAGGTATTCCATTCCCTTGCTAGCAATATAACATTTATTTTAACATTTTTAGTTTGAAAATTGTGAATGTCTCGTTTGAACTTATTAGAAAGTCTAGTGGTTGGTAGCGCTCCACTTGTTTGCAGGATATGTGAATTAGCGACTCACATTAGTAAAAAATTTTGGTTAAAGAAGTTCACACGTATTGATATAAATTTGAGTGTTTTTTGTTTGAAGTCCTCATTTCCTTTTTCTTTTTCTAACGTACGGCCGCTCGGATACGGCACGCCGAACCGGGCTCTGGGCCAACTTTTCAAACTTCGATTATGCGTCTTTCTTTCTAAATCTTTTCTTTTCTAGATTGTGCTTGATCAACACTTTCTTACCTTTGGTTAGATGACGGGCGACTCTAGAGTAGCAGGGCAAGCTTACTCATGGCCACACTTGATGCCAGACTTTGGTCTTTATCTATCCGCACTCCATTTATTTCTCAACTTTCTTTAAATTCACTTACCGGTTTTCTCTATGCTAAATTTGTACATTTATATTTATTGTTTGTCTATTGTAAGATTGTTTATTTGTGGGTTGTTACTTTTTGGTTCTTTGGTTTTATTTTGTTGTTGTTGTTGGTTTTAAGGTTTGTTGCTGTTTTGTTTTGTTGGTTTTCAACTTTTGTCCTTGTCGCGTTAAGTTGTGAAAATATTTCTCGCTCAGTTTGAATGTTTTTGATTTTTAGTTTGACACGCGCTTTCTGAATTTTGATTAGCTTTTTCAGATAATAACCCTAACATTTTGCACAAGTACTGCATAAGATTTTGTTAAAAGTCAGAAAGTTTCAGATATCTCTGAGATATACACAAAAGAACTCCAGTGTGGTAGATTCTACCCCCCGGGCTTATAGGGTGAAAATAGAAATCTAAGAAATCTAATTTTTTCTTCAACCTACTTATGCTCAGGAAGATACACCCTCAGCTGATGGAAATTGCTAAGATTCCCTCTATACACCCCTGTCTAACAGCCCCGATGAAACTTTTTTCTTCAGCGGTGATAAAAATTCCTTTTGAAATCCCAATGTATACTAAAAAGTTTTCATTTTTCATATAATATTCTTTATCTTAAATTTGGCGGGTGATCTGTTTTTGAATTTTTTTGGCGGGGATTAAATTTATCCACTTAAGGTAAATGTATTTTCTTTTGCATTCTTTTCCCGTGCGGACGGCTGCACGGCATTTCGGACTTTAGGTGTCGAACCGGGCTCTGGGCCTACTTTTTGAAAATTTGTGTTTTTTGATAGTTATCTTTTGTCGTTTGTCTTGTTCTCGTCTCTTTGAACTTGTTTGTTTTGTCTGTTGTTTAACCCCTTTTTTGTTTCTTTGTATTTGTGTGCGAGTTTTTGCAATTTTCCTATGTTTGTTAGTTTGTTTGCACTGCGGGTCGGTTCAGGGTTATGGAATCTGGGGGAGGCTGAGTGTTGGATGTTCTTAAAACATGTTTAAAGTTGCTGCACCTGTTGTGGAAGTCCCCTGACTCCAGATTGCATTGGTTGGGTTTTTGATTGATTTTTGGTGTTTGTGTTTATGTGATTGCTGTTTTGATTTTCTGCTTGGCTTCATAAACTTTATGTCTAATGGTTTGTTGGTTCAATTTCGCCTAAAATTCTCATTTCTTGACAGAATGTTTGATTGGTTTGATTTATATATTTAGAAAAATTCAAAAGAAATAGAAAGTAACGCAATTATAAAAATATTAGTCACTTTTTATGTTTCATTTTATTTTATTTAGTATTTTCAACGCTTTCTCTCCTTGAGGTCAGATCTCTGATCTTCACCATATGTACGAATACTTCCCAAATATTTTTGAGGTGCCGTTCGAGCGCTGCCATGAAAATAGGGAGAGTGTTTATAGGGACACATTGTTTAAAAAGGGGGAATGAAAGTTTTCTATTACTGATTCAATTAAAGAATTAAATACAAACAATACTAAAATATTTTTCTCAACTGTAAATTTATAAGACAGGTAATGAATAATTGAAAAAATCAGCTTTTTATAAGAATGGGCCATTCCAGTTTTTATCCGTTACCCCCCAATGGACGACATGGAATTTCCGTAGCAAATTGCTTTCAAGAAAGTCCGGAATTTCCGATACTTTTACACAGATCCTCCTTGGATTTCCGTAGTACTATAAAAAAGTCGTTTTGGATTTCCGTTCACCGTTACATTAGTAAAAAGTGGATTTCCGTTACAATGTAAAAAAGATTTCGACGGATTTCCACCCTAACCGTAAGCAAAAATTGCAAATTCGCAACCTTTTCACTTCAGTCAGCAAAAGAATAAATTTGAGCATAATCGTAAGACTTATACTTACCTGTGTTTCTTTAATATTTTATCCTTTAATCCATTCAAATCGTACCAGCAACCTCAAATGCCGGGATCCACTTTCGCGCGAACGGTGACAGTTCTTTTTTCTCATGTCGCGCAAAAGTGGAGCCCGGCCTTAAGGGTATTCTCTGGCGTCAATCAGTAACGTAAGTAAAACCTGGAATACACGGGGACGAGGTTGATCGCACAAGATTTTAACTATTTTGAGCCAGTTAGAATATTTGAAAAAGGCGGGCTCTAATAAAAAGCAACAATTATAAGTAAGCAAAAATAATTTTTGGTCATTTTAGGGGGGTGTTTCCCGTCAAATTTTGCTGAATCCCGTAATCCCGCACGAAAATTGAAAAAATAATAACACCGTCACACTGGTTTGTAGAGATTAAAATACCGGCAAAATGATTTTAAAATGCCGTTTTTCCGTCTTTTTTTCGTCAAATTCCGTAATATCGTACTAAAAAAGGGCCAATCCTGTCATACACCGTAAAAGTACAACAGCTTACAGTGGCTGAAAAGAACCTTTTGTTCCGATACGATGTGCAGCCGCACCAACACGTGGTCGCACATTACAATATGCGGTCGCAATTTTATAACACGCAGTCACACTTTGAAACACGCGGCCGCACTTTGAAACATACGGTTGCAATTCGCTTCTTAAATCTGGTCTGCAAGTGCAAGTACGAAAACGAAATTCTAAAATTTTAACAACACTCAAGATATTTATCTTCCTCATCGATGAAAATGATAATGGCTTCTGCAGTTTCTTCTTTACTGCCATGAAATTTAATTAACAAATGAGATATTCTGAAAAGCTTTCGACAAAATTTCGCACTGATTACCAAGGTAGCAAATTTCCCAGCACCAAACGTTTTTTTCAATGCATTGAAAAGAGTTATCATTTGATATTCTCCAGAGTGCAACTCCAAAACGTTTTTCAATGGGATTAGCTTTTTAAAGTTGCGTGTCTCTTTTCTCAAGCCTCGGTCTGACCAATTCAATTCTAGCCAAAAATGTAAATTCGTTATGCCATGGCAATTCAAAATTTGGACGATCGACATCTACTAGCATTTGTGAAAACCATGTTTCGTTTCTTTCATAGGCCCAAATTTTGCGATTACGAAGTAAAATGCTTAATAGGTAGGTTTTCATGATCAGTAAAAAAAATACCTAGCTCTTTCCATTCGGTGACGAAGGATGGCATTCTATATGAGCAGATTTTGCACTTTTCTCTTCTCATACTTTTCCACTGACATTTTCTTCAACTGGTTTGCTGGTTTGCTTCCATTTTCCATGAACCTATAAACAACTGGACGCCTATCTTCTACACTTTTTTTTCTTTTATGAGAACAATTTTATAATAACAATGAAACTCAAAATCGCCAGAAAATAAGAACAATCTAAGAACAATGCTGAGCCTGAAATTAGCCAATTTTTTTTCGCTAACTCTCTACGATAAGAACAATTTGAGGCTCAAAGTGCCCAAAAAATAAAAACAGCCTACCCTCAAAAAAATTTATTGGTTCTTACAAAAAAGTGTATTGTGTCTTTGAAGCGAGAAAATCCGACAGAATTCTGTCTCAATTTTATTTTTTTGAATTACTAAGGTAAAAGGATTGATAGAGCATGAACAAAGCTCTCCTCGCAAATCAAAAGAATTATCATAAGTTTGCTTAAATTTTATTAATATTTTTCACTGCTGAAATGCAGAATTTCAACTGCGTGCTGAGACTTTAGTATTTTGTCAAAGTTTTGACGTTGTTGGCAAGGTATTCCCAAGAGGTATATCATCAAAATATATTGTTTTATGTAATATTTTTAAACTTTTAACGAGGCGGAAACGAAGCTAGCCGTGCTTTATGAAGTATAAGCCCGAAGGGCTAGAATCGAATCTCTTTGGTGGGATTTGAAGCCTTCCCATCCCACCAAAGTTGCGCGGCCTTGAGCGCCCCGCCTGGTTTTTCCACAAATAATAGATTGAAACTAAAGTTTACCGCTAAAGTTCGAAAAGAATATCTATCGAAAACAAAGGAATTGCTAGATTCAATCCGTCGTCAGAAATAAGCTCATATTTTATAAGGCTTCACTTTTTCTTGCCTGAGAAAGGTTACAGATTCCATTATAGCCCTTTGGCTTTCTACAAAAATACAAAGAAGATGGATGTCCATATAGCCTGGCTATCCATGCTAAAATTCTTTCCTTCTTCCAAACGATAACATATTTTCAGAAGTTTGGAATTTGTACATATTATTGTTTTATTTTGGTAGAAAATAAATAAGATTTGTGTGTTGAGGTGGGAAATCCCAACTAGGATGTCCAGTCGTTTATATGTTCATGATTTTCAAAGAAATAGCGCTGAATTCGCGGAAGTAGTACTGAATTATTTACACTACATCACTACAAAATATATGCGGACCGTAATGTACGAAGTTAAACAAGAGATCGACTCATTAATTATTCGAGACCAGACAAACAAAAATTACTCTTTATTATATCCTTTATGTAAAACCTATAGCGGATGTTTATTTCTTATAACGATAATTCTTTTATATTTTTTTGTCTGGAGAGAGAGCCGTCGTGGCGTAACAAGTGGTTATACGTGCATGTGAATTTTTAATAACTATACATTTTTCTTCACTCAAGGTTGCACGAAGTTACAGTACTGTAAGTAGATAAACATATTTTTGTTTAATTGCCTATTTATAAAAGTCGATGTTTTTTTTAAATGTACCAAAATCCCGGGGGGTGGGGTACTAGGTTTGCGAGGTGACGGGTATCTCTGAGCCAAAAATCGAAAATCGACCCTTAGAGAGACTAAAAATTGGCGTTTTTGGGACCCTTAGAGAGAATTTCTCAATTTTTTTGCAGATTTTTGCTCGTTTTTTGTCCAAATTTTTGAAAATTACGACCCTTTGAGAGACTCAATTTGCTTTTTAATGGTTTTTGTACCCCTCCCAGAGACTTTTGAGGTTGTGAAAAAGGGACCCTTATGGCTCACACATACCCGGCCTGGGTATGTGTGAGCCATAATACAGGGCTGGTCACTGTAAATTTTTCAGAAAATGACCTAGAATTCTAAGCAACCCGAAGCAACCCCAGTCTTGAAAATTGGAGTTGCTTATAAAAAAATGTTTATTGTTGATACCACAAATTTTCGAATCCAAATTTAAGGAGTAGAAAAGGATGAAGAATACCGCAATTTTCGATTTTGGGTGACATACTGTAAAAAGTTAAATATTTCATCCTATGTCACTCTTTTGGTGATTATTTTGTTACTTTTTGAAAGATACACTCTATTTCACACTTGTGTAACTTTCACCATTAAAATAATTTTTAGAATACAGTACTCCTTTCATCATTTTTTTATATTTTCTAATAATTTATTTATAATTTCAAGACGGAATCTTTTACATATAGGAAGTAATTAACTGTGAAATTTTTCATCCATCCGCACGGAAGAAGAAAGCTCTCTTACTAGATTATTCCTTAAATAAATTGTAGCTGTTCAACGGCCTTCAACTCATCCAATGTTTTTAGCCAGACTAAAAATAATGGAACATTTCATCTTTTCTCGTTTCTCTTTTTTCTCAAAATAAATTGGAATATTCATGTAAAATTTTTCATTATGAGAAGTAGTGTACAACTTGGTACATTTTCTAAAAAACACTGACATAAAACTCGTTGTTTTACAAAATACACGTTTTTTTACATAAAAACACACTATATTTAAGAACATACTCTTAGGTGCCAAATAAACGGCCCCCCCGCTTGTTAATTTTTCGAAAATTTTCCAACCCCCCCGGACCTTATTAGGACCCCCACGTTTATTAATTTTTAAGAATATTTTCAGTTGGCTAAAAGAAGTCCCCTTATTTTTCTCCAAAAAGCCTGATTTTAGCCGTTTTGGATTGGGCGGTTCATCAGTACCCTCTTCATCTGCCATGCCATTGTTTTCGTAAGTCATCTCCTTCTCTGATTCTTCTGAAGTTCCTTGACTTCTTTCATCTTCATCTTCATTTTCAGTTAGGATTGGTTCTTCTCGTTGAGGAGTTTTCAGAAGGGTAGAAGATTTGTGAATTTGTTATTAACCTTATTTTTGGGTTTTCATAAGTACAATTTCCAACCCCCCTGGCAATTAGGTCCCCCCCCCCCGTTTATTGAAATTTCGAAAATTTTCCAACCCCCCCCCCCCCGTTTATTTGGCACCTAAGAGTAAGGGTTCAATCGGCAAAATGTAAAGAAAAAGTTAAGAACATTTTAAGGCTCAGAGCAAAGTTAAGGTTCCTTATATAAAAAAGCGTGTATTTCTTTTTTTAACGGGCGGTATTCGGTATTCCTATGAAAAAAGTGGTCGGTATATCTCTACACTCCCGTACGGCCATAATGTTGTGAAACCTTCAAATCAACACTTGTATCCAAACAAACTTGTATCCCAGTACAGAAAAAAAATACAAAAAATAATCTGTAATTAAATGGCTAGATTAGAGATAAAGACCTGAAGTATCATTCTAAAGAGACGTTCTTTTTCTTTAAATCAATTCACGGTTTTATCTCCAAATTACGAACTTACTAATCTTTTAACCGTCGCTTGGAAAAAACATATTTTTGTTTGCCGAAAGATTCATAGATTTAATTTTTTGATAGACATTGGAAAAAGTTGTTTGCGATAAAGACTTTGTGACAAAGTATCTATGCATCGCAAATTATTTGCAATAGCTCTTCAGTGGACACATCCGGCTTAAAGTGTCCAAAAAACAAAGAACAAACTTTTAAGATTTTGTTCTTATAAAGAAACGTGTATATCATCTCTCAACATTTCGACTGTTATTTACACATCAAAACAATGGGCTTTTCATATTGCTTATTGTTTGGTGAATAATTTTGTCTGCAATAAAGTAGTAAATTTCTCAGACAATACATCTACCCGCCAGACAATAGGAAGAAAAACACCGAGACGGAGAAAAAACTCTTGTATATGAGTGTAGAACTGTTAAGTAAAGGTTCCAATTTATTTTCTCCTGCACAATTGAAAAATGTTTGAGGTCTAAGCACTAAGTTATTTTGGCCTTGATGGGCCGTGACTTGTAAACAAATTGACAGATAGCCCTAGTAATGCAATCTTTAAAGCGTGTAGGGCCGTAGGGGTCTGGAAACAAAGCTGTTTTTGGCACTCATGGGCTACGTGAGAAGATTTATTTTCAAAACAAAAAACGAAATGCTTTTTCTTTTTAAAATGATATCGAAAGTGGAAATAAGAATTTGCGTGGCCTTGCTGGGCTGCATTTTAATTTGTTTTTCAAGTCATTTTGAATACAAAACTACATTCAAATCGATTTTAAAATGTAGATTTAAATTGTAAAATGAAAATTATTTTCAGATTTATGATTTTTTTTTAGTTTTGCAATAAAGAAATATTTGACACTCATGGGCCATCATGCATGTGTTCTTCAAGTGTTTGAACAATAGAACAAAAGAAAATAAGAAACTTGAAGAAAAATCCCCTCTCTTCTGCAGAAAAGACCCCAATTGGGGCCAAAAATGGGGGAAAACGAAAGTAAAATCGGAATCCAATCGCTTTTTTTATCGATTTTTTTCGATATCTCCAATTTGAAACAAGAAGTTGATATGTTGAAAAAAAAAATGCGAGTTCGTATTTCTTGACATCTCCAGCATTTTCATATAAGTATCCTCAAAAGAAATTTACAAGATTAAATTTCGAAATTAAATATCATAAATTGTTTAATGAATCCCTGTATCAGTAGGCCAATCAAATTTCAAATTCATATGGGTGAGCCCAAAGTATCAATCTTTAGAGCTATGATGTTTTAAATTTTTTAGTCTTCTATGTGAAAGGAAAAGAAAAGGATATGCCTCATTTTACTACAGGTGGATCGAGCAGACCTACACTTGTGAAAATCCCATGTTCAGAACAGTGAGACAGCCCTCTGATGGGACTCCCCCAGATATGAAAAATTATTTTAGCATTTTAAAGCACCTGGAACCGTTGAAAAATTCTAGTTTCATTTTCCTGCAGCCAGACAATTCTATTTTACCCGGTCGTTGCCTAGTCAGATCCTTATAAAAAAGGCGAGCATACATCGGACTCACAGCGGGCAAAGATTTTGGTACGAAATGGCCAAAACCCTATATTTTCTTCTCTAATTAGCGGACGAGTGATAGTTTACAAGTGATTAATTTAAATTATTTTTAACAGATTTTAGTTTGATTGTACAAATTGATTCTACATAGGTTTGTAACGCTATCTAGTCAATTAATTTTCCTGGACTCTTATGATTCATGAAAGCTAGATTTTCTCGTCTCAACAACCTTTCTTTTCAAGCTCTTTCGTTACCTATGTCGTGTCTCTAGAAAAGCACTTCGGACAGAAAATTTATATTTTTGATACCTTGACATTGTCTAATACCAAAATTAGAGCTCATAGTTCAATAGTTTCTAAAGGGTAGACGCTTAACCCTTTTCCATGATGGTGTCCGCTTATCACTGTAGTAAAACCTTGTCGATTCTTTGGTTTGTTTTTGGTGGTTAGTAGACACCCCTGTTTCACTGACCCTGATAGACTGAATCTGCCAGTGGCGAAATATTACTTGAGATAAAGTCTTTTGGTCTTTGATAGCATAGTATAAGAAAGCCGCGGCTTTCTTATACTATGTTGATAGATATCAAACTCAAATTTCGGAAGAGCCTTTAATATTAGGATAGATTTAAGGACACCATGCAATGCTGTTTTCGTGACTACACACCCGCTACACACTTGGAATTGAGATTTTCCTATTTTCCCCAAATTGTGAAAAGAAATTAGACAAGATAAGAAAACCTTCATGCCAAGAAGGAACCGTTTTTAGAGTTGAGTTTATTTTTCAACGAGTCTACAAGAATTTTGTCAGGCTAATGCAGGGGTAATGACGAAATTGCAACTGGCCTTTTGAAATATTCGTGATTTTTTTAATATCTAATTAGGCTATCGCTTGTTTCAAATGAGACACAAAAATGTGCTGAAATTTCTATACACAGGTTACTTATTGTTTCTTTTAAAGTCAAATTAATTAAATTTCCTGCAGGGAAACACTTTTTGAAGAGAAAACGTGGTACAGTAAAGTCTCCATAGCTCAAACCAATTGTCCGAGTTATGGAGAAAAGTTTCTCAAGTTTTAGCGAGATCTCCCCTTATTTGTGGACCAGCTGAATAAAAACAGTATTTTCAATATACATTCTTGCATATGGCGATATTTTGGGGTTAGTGAGTGAAAAATCAGCCAAATAATCGTCCCTGGTGACTAAAATACCCTAAAGTTTTTGTATTTTGAAAAAAAAATGACATCTTGATTTTGATGTTCTTTTGCATTACGTTATTTCAACATCCATACCTCAACTTAAAAATTATGTCTGTAAAAGAAACGTCAATTTGACATAATTTCAATATTCGGCTTTAAACATCAGGTAATGCAACGTTTAAAATACCCCGACATTTTTTCCCCGAAAAGGTAATCTTTTTCTCATGATATTGAGTTTGAGTCTGCTGGAGAATGAGTTTTAATTTTTCAAAACGCTTAGGTAAAATGGAAATCACCCGAAAAAGAAAAAAAAATGCGAGTTTGTATTTTTTGACATCTCCAGCATTTTCATATAAGTATCCTCAAAAGAAATTTACAAGATTAAATTTCGAAATTAAATATCATAAATTGTTTAATGAATCCCTGTATCAGTAGGCCAATCAAATTTCAAATTCATATGGGTGAGCCCAAAGTATCAATCTTTAGAGCTATGATGTTTTAAATTTTTTAGTCTTCTATGTGAAAGGAAAAGAAAAGGATATGCCTCATTTTACTACAGGTGGATCGAGCAGACCTACACTTGTGAAAATCCCATGTTCAGAACAGTGAGACAGCCCTCTGATGGGACTCCCCCAGATATGAAAAATAATTTTAGCATTTTAAAGCACCTGGAACCGTTGAAAAATTCTAGTTTCATTTTCCTGCAGCCAGACAATTCTATTTTACCCGGTCGTTGCCTAGTCAGATCCTTATAAAAAAGGCGAGCATACATCGGACTCACAGCGGGCAAAGATTTTGGTACGAAATGGCCAAAACCCTATATTTTCTTCTCTAATTAGCGGACGAGTGATAGTTTACAAGTGATTAATTTAAATTATTTTTAACAGATTTTAGTTTGATTGTACAAATTGATTCTACATAGGTTTGTAACGCTATCTAGTCAATTAATTTTCCTGGACTCTTATGATTCATGAAAGCTAGATTTTCTCGTCTCAACAACCTTTCTTTTCAAGCTCTTTCGTTACCTATGTCGTGTCTCTAGAAAAGCACTTCGGACAGAAAATTTATATTTTTGATACCTTGACATTGTCTAATACCAAAATTAGAGCTCATAGTTCAATAGTTTCTAAAGGGTAGACGCTTAACCCTTTTCCATGATGGTGTCCGCTTATCACTGTAGTAAAACCTTGTCGATTCTTTGGTTTGTTTTTGGTGGTTAGTAGACACCCCTGTTTCACTGACCCTGATAGACTGAATCTGCCAGTGGCGAAATATTACTTGAGATAAAGTCTTTTGGTCTTTGATAGCATAGTATAAGAAAGCCGCGGCTTTCTTATACTATGTTGATAGATATCAAACTCAAATTTCGGAAGAGCCTTTAATATTAGGATAGATTTAAGGACACCATGCAATGCTGTTTTCGTGACTACACACCCGCTACACACTTGGAATTGAGATTTTCCTATTTTCCCCAAATTGTGAAAAGAAATTAGACAAGATAAGAAAACCTTCATGCCAAGAAGGAACCGTTTTTAGAGTTGAGTTTATTTTTCAACGAGTCTACAAGAATTTTGTCAGGCTAATGCAGGGGTAATGACGAAATTGCAACTGGCCTTTTGAAATATTCGTGATTTTTTTAATATCTAATTAGGCTATCGCTTGTTTCAAATGAGACACAAAAATGTGCTGAAATTTCTATACACAGGTTACTTATTGTTTCTTTTAAAGTCAAATTAATTAAATTTCCTGCAGGGAAACACTTTTTGAAGAGAAAACGTGGTACAGTAAAGTCTCCATAGCTCAAACCAATTGTCCGAGTTATGGAGAAAAGTTTCTCAAGTTTTAGCGAGATCTCCCCTTATTTGTGGACCAGCTGAATAAAAACAGTATTTTCAATATACATTCTTGCATATGGCGATATTTTGGGGTTAGTGAGTGAAAAATCAGCCAAATAATCGTCCCTGGTGACTAAAATACCCTAAAGTTTTTGTATTTTGAAAAAAAAATGACATCTTGATTTTGATGTTCTTTTGCATTACGTTATTTCAACATCCATACCTCAACTTAAAAATTATGTCTGTAAAAGAAACGTCAATTTGACATAATTTCAATATTCGGCTTTAAACATCAGGTAATGCAACGTTTAAAATACCCCGACATTTTTTCCCCGAAAAGGTAATCTTTTTCTCATGATATTGAGTTTGAGTCTGCTGGAGAATGAGTTTTAATTTTTCAAAACGCTTAGGTAAAATGGAAATCACCCGAAAAAGAAAAAAAAATGCGAGTTCGTATTTTTTGACATCTCCAGCATTTTCATATAAGTATCCTCAAAAGAAATTTACAAGATTAAATTTCGAAATTAAATATCATAAATTGTTTAATGAATCCCTGTATCAGTAGGCCAATCAAATTTCAAATTCATATGGGTGAGCCCAAAGTATCAATCTTTAGAGCTATGATGTTTTAAATTTTTTAGTCTTCTATGTGAAAGGAAAAGAAAAGGATATGCCTCATTTTACTACAGGTGGATCGAGCAGACCTACACTTGTGAAAATCCCATGTTCAGAACAGTGAGACAGCCCTCTGATGGGACTCCCCCAGATATGAAAAATAATTTTAGCATTTTAAAGCACCTGGAACCGTTGAAAAATTCTAGTTTCATTTTCCTGCAGCCAGACAATTCTATTTTACCCGGTCGTTGCCTAGTCAGATCCTTATAAAAAAGGCGAGCATACATCGGACTCACAGCGGGCAAAGATTTTGGTACGAAATGGCCAAAACCCTATATTTTCTTCTCTAATTAGCGGACGAGTGATAGTTTACAAGTGATTAATTTAAATTATTTTTAACAGATTTTAGTTTGATTGTACAAATTGATTCTACATAGGTTTGTAACGCTATCTAGTCAATTAATTTTCCTGGACTCTTATGATTCATGAAAGCTAGATTTTCTCGTCTCAACAACCTTTCTTTTCAAGCTCTTTCGTTACCTATGTCGTGTCTCTAGAAAAGCACTTCGGACAGAAAATTTATATTTTTGATACCTTGACATTGTCTAATACCAAAATTAGAGCTCATAGTTCAATAGTTTCTAAAGGGTAGACGCTTAACCCTTTTCCATGATGGTGTCCGCTTATCACTGTAGTAAAACCTTGTCGATTCTTTGGTTTGTTTTTGGTGGTTAGTAGACACCCCTGTTTCACTGACCCTGATAGACTGAATCTGCCAGTGGCGAAATATTACTTGAGATAAAGTCTTTTGGTCTTTGATAGCATAGTATAAGAAAGCCGCGGCTTTCTTATACTATGTTGATAGATATCAAACTCAAATTTCGGAAGAGCCTTTAATATTAGGATAGATTTAAGGACACCATGCAATGCTGTTTTCGTGACTACACACCCGCTACACACTTGGAATTGAGATTTTCCTATTTTCCCCAAATTGTGAAAAGAAATTAGACAAGATAAGAAAACCTTCATGCCAAGAAGGAACCGTTTTTAGAGTTGAGTTTATTTTTCAACGAGTCTACAAGAATTTTGTCAGGCTAATGCAGGGGTAATGACGAAATTGCAACTGGCCTTTTGAAATATTCGTGATTTTTTTAATATCTAATTAGGCTATCGCTTGTTTCAAATGAGACACAAAAATGTGCTGAAATTTCTATACACAGGTTACTTATTGTTTCTTTTAAAGTCAAATTAATTAAATTTCCTGCAGGGAAACACTTTTTGAAGAGAAAACGTGGTACAGTAAAGTCTCCATAGCTCAAACCAATTGTCCGAGTTATGGAGAAAAGTTTCTCAAGTTTTAGCGAGATCTCCCCTTATTTGTGGACCAGCTGAATAAAAACAGTATTTTCAATATACATTCTTGCATATGGCGATATTTTGGGGTTAGTGAGTGAAAAATCAGCCAAATAATCGTCCCTGGTGACTAAAATACCCTAAAGTTTTTGTATTTTGAAAAAAAAATGACATCTTGATTTTGATGTTCTTTTGCATTACGTTATTTCAACATCCATACCTCAACTTAAAAATTATGTCTGTAAAAGAAACGTCAATTTGACATAATTTCAATATTCGGCTTTAAACATCAGGTAATGCAACGTTTAAAATACCCCGACATTTTTTCCCCGAAAAGGTAATCTTTTTCTCATGATATTGAGTTTGAGTCTGCTGGAGAATGAGTTTTAATTTTTCAAAACGCTTAGGTAAAATGGAAATCACCCGAAAAAGAAAAAAAAATGCGAGTTCGTATTTTTTGACATCTCCAGCATTTTCATATAAGTATCCTCAAAAGAAATTTACAAGATTAAATTTCGAAATTAAATATCATAAATTGTTTAATGAATCCCTGTATCAGTAGGCCAATCAAATTTCAAATTCATATGGGTGAGCCCAAAGTATCAATCTTTAGAGCTATGATGTTTTAAATTTTTTAGTCTTCTATGTGAAAGGAAAAGAAAAGGATATGCCTCATTTTACTACAGGTGGATCGAGCAGACCTACACTTGTGAAAATCCCATGTTCAGAACAGTGAGACAGCCCTCTGATGGGACTCCCCCAGATATGAAAAATAATTTTAGCATTTTAAAGCACCTGGAACCGTTGAAAAATTCTAGTTTCATTTTCCTGCAGCCAGACAATTCTATTTTACCCGGTCGTTGCCTAGTCAGATCCTTATAAAAAAGGCGAGCATACATCGGACTCACAGCGGGCAAAGATTTTGGTACGAAATGGCCAAAACCCTATATTTTCTTCTCTAATTAGCGGACGAGTGATAGTTTACAAGTGATTAATTTAAATTATTTTTAACAGATTTTAGTTTGATTGTACAAATTGATTCTACATAGGTTTGTAACGCTATCTAGTCAATTAATTTTCCTGGACTCTTATGATTCATGAAAGCTAGATTTTCTCGTCTCAACAACCTTTCTTTTCAAGCTCTTTCGTTACCTATGTCGTGTCTCTAGAAAAGCACTTCGGACAGAAAATTTATATTTTTGATACCTTGACATTGTCTAATACCAAAATTAGAGCTCATAGTTCAATAGTTTCTAAAGGGTAGACGCTTAACCCTTTTCCATGATGGTGTCCGCTTATCACTGTAGTAAAACCTTGTCGATTCTTTGGTTTGTTTTTGGTGGTTAGTAGACACCCCTGTTTCACTGACCCTGATAGACTGAATCTGCCAGTGGCGAAATATTACTTGAGATAAAGTCTTTTGGTCTTTGATAGCATAGTATAAGAAAGCCGCGGCTTTCTTATACTATGTTGATAGATATCAAACTCAAATTTCGGAAGAGCCTTTAATATTAGGATAGATTTAAGGACACCATGCAATGCTGTTTTCGTGACTACACACCCGCTACACACTTGGAATTGAGATTTTCCTATTTTCCCCAAATTGTGAAAAGAAATTAGACAAGATAAGAAAACCTTCATGCCAAGAAGGAACCGTTTTTAGAGTTGAGTTTATTTTTCAACGAGTCTACAAGAATTTTGTCAGGCTAATGCAGGGGTAATGACGAAATTGCAACTGGCCTTTTGAAATATTCGTGATTTTTTTAATATCTAATTAGGCTATCGCTTGTTTCAAATGAGACACAAAAATGTGCTGAAATTTCTATACACAGGTTACTTATTGTTTCTTTTAAAGTCAAATTAATTAAATTTCCTGCAGGGAAACACTTTTTGAAGAGAAAACGTGGTACAGTAAAGTCTCCATAGCTCAAACCAATTGTCCGAGTTATGGAGAAAAGTTTCTCAAGTTTTAGCGAGATCTCCCCTTATTTGTGGACCAGCTGAATAAAAACAGTATTTTCAATATACATTCTTGCATATGGCGATATTTTGGGGTTAGTGAGTGAAAAATCAGCCAAATAATCGTCCCTGGTGACTAAAATACCCTAAAGTTTTTGTATTTTGAAAAAAAAATGACATCTTGATTTTGATGTTCTTTTGCATTACGTTATTTCAACATCCATACCTCAACTTAAAAATTATGTCTGTAAAAGAAACGTCAATTTGACATAATTTCAATATTCGGCTTTAAACATCAGGTAATGCAACGTTTAAAATACCCCGACATTTTTTCCCCGAAAAGGTAATCTTTTTCTCATGATATTGAGTTTGAGTCTGCTGGAGAATGAGTTTTAATTTTTCAAAACGCTTAGGTAAAATGGAAATCACCCGAAAAAGAAAAAAAAATGCGAGTTCGTATTTTTTGACATCTCCAGCATTTTCATATAAGTATCCTCAAAAGAAATTTACAAGATTAAATTTCGAAATTAAATATCATAAATTGTTTAATGAATCCCTGTATCAGTAGGCCAATCAAATTTCAAATTCATATGGGTGAGCCCAAAGTATCAATCTTTAGAGCTATGATGTTTTAAATTTTTTAGTCTTCTATGTGAAAGGAAAAGAAAAGGATATGCCTCATTTTACTACAGGTGGATCGAGCAGACCTACACTTGTGAAAATCCCATGTTCAGAACAGTGAGACAGCCCTCTGATGGGACTCCCCCAGATATGAAAAATAATTTTAGCATTTTAAAGCACCTGGAACCGTTGAAAAATTCTAGTTTCATTTTCCTGCAGCCAGACAATTCTATTTTACCCGGTCGTTGCCTAGTCAGATCCTTATAAAAAAGGCGAGCATACATCGGACTCACAGCGGGCAAAGATTTTGGTACGAAATGGCCAAAACCCTATATTTTCTTCTCTAATTAGCGGACGAGTGATAGTTTACAAGTGATTAATTTAAATTATTTTTAACAGATTTTAGTTTGATTGTACAAATTGATTCTACATAGGTTTGTAACGCTATCTAGTCAATTAATTTTCCTGGACTCTTATGATTCATGAAAGCTAGATTTTCTCGTCTCAACAACCTTTCTTTTCAAGCTCTTTCGTTACCTATGTCGTGTCTCTAGAAAAGCACTTCGGACAGAAAATTTATATTTTTGATACCTTGACATTGTCTAATACCAAAATTAGAGCTCATAGTTCAATAGTTTCTAAAGGGTAGACGCTTAACCCTTTTCCATGATGGTGTCCGCTTATCACTGTAGTAAAACCTTGTCGATTCTTTGGTTTGTTTTTGGTGGTTAGTAGACACCCCTGTTTCACTGACCCTGATAGACTGAATCTGCCAGTGGCGAAATATTACTTGAGATAAAGTCTTTTGGTCTTTGATAGCATAGTATAAGAAAGCCGCGGCTTTCTTATACTATGTTGATAGATATCAAACTCAAATTTCGGAAGAGCCTTTAATATTAGGATAGATTTAAGGACACCATGCAATGCTGTTTTCGTGACTACACACCCGCTACACACTTGGAATTGAGATTTTCCTATTTTCCCCAAATTGTGAAAAGAAATTAGACAAGATAAGAAAACCTTCATGCCAAGAAGGAACCGTTTTTAGAGTTGAGTTTATTTTTCAACGAGTCTACAAGAATTTTGTCAGGCTAATGCAGGGGTAATGACGAAATTGCAACTGGCCTTTTGAAATATTCGTGATTTTTTTAATATCTAATTAGGCTATCGCTTGTTTCAAATGAGACACAAAAATGTGCTGAAATTTCTATACACAGGTTACTTATTGTTTCTTTTAAAGTCAAATTAATTAAATTTCCTGCAGGGAAACACTTTTTGAAGAGAAAACGTGGTACAGTAAAGTCTCCATAGCTCAAACCAATTGTCCGAGTTATGGAGAAAAGTTTCTCAAGTTTTAGCGAGATCTCCCCTTATTTGTGGACCAGCTGAATAAAAACAGTATTTTCAATATACATTCTTGCATATGGCGATATTTTGGGGTTAGTGAGTGAAAAATCAGCCAAATAATCGTCCCTGGTGACTAAAATACCCTAAAGTTTTTGTATTTTGAAAAAAAAATGACATCTTGATTTTGATGTTCTTTTGCATTACGTTATTTCAACATCCATACCTCAACTTAAAAATTATGTCTGTAAAAGAAACGTCAATTTGACATAATTTCAATATTCGGCTTTAAACATCAGGTAATGCAACGTTTAAAATACCCCGACATTTTTTCCCCGAAAAGGTAATCTTTTTCTCATGATATTGAGTTTGAGTCTGCTGGAGAATGAGTTTTAATTTTTCAAAACGCTTAGGTAAAATGGAAATCACCCGAAAAAGAAAAAAAAATGCGAGTTCGTATTTTTTGACATCTCCAGCATTTTCATATAAGTATCCTCAAAAGAAATTTACAAGATTAAATTTCGAAATTAAATATCATAAATTGTTTAATGAATCCCTGTATCAGTAGGCCAATCAAATTTCAAATTCATATGGGTGAGCCCAAAGTATCAATCTTTAGAGCTATGATGTTTTAAATTTTTTAGTCTTCTATGTGAAAGGAAAAGAAAAGGATATGCCTCATTTTACTACAGGTGGATCGAGCAGACCTACACTTGTGAAAATCCCATGTTCAGAACAGTGAGACAGCCCTCTGATGGGACTCCCCCAGATATGAAAAATAATTTTAGCATTTTAAAGCACCTGGAACCGTTGAAAAATTCTAGTTTCATTTTCCTGCAGCCAGACAATTCTATTTTACCCGGTCGTTGCCTAGTCAGATCCTTATAAAAAAGGCGAGCATACATCGGACTCACAGCGGGCAAAGATTTTGGTACGAAATGGCCAAAACCCTATATTTTCTTCTCTAATTAGCGGACGAGTGATAGTTTACAAGTGATTAATTTAAATTATTTTTAACAGATTTTAGTTTGATTGTACAAATTGATTCTACATAGGTTTGTAACGCTATCTAGTCAATTAATTTTCCTGGACTCTTATGATTCATGAAAGCTAGATTTTCTCGTCTCAACAACCTTTCTTTTCAAGCTCTTTCGTTACCTATGTCGTGTCTCTAGAAAAGCACTTCGGACAGAAAATTTATATTTTTGATACCTTGACATTGTCTAATACCAAAATTAGAGCTCATAGTTCAATAGTTTCTAAAGGGTAGACGCTTAACCCTTTTCCATGATGGTGTCCGCTTATCACTGTAGTAAAACCTTGTCGATTCTTTGGTTTGTTTTTGGTGGTTAGTAGACACCCCTGTTTCACTGACCCTGATAGACTGAATCTGCCAGTGGCGAAATATTACTTGAGATAAAGTCTTTTGGTCTTTGATAGCATAGTATAAGAAAGCCGCGGCTTTCTTATACTATGTTGATAGATATCAAACTCAAATTTCGGAAGAGCCTTTAATATTAGGATAGATTTAAGGACACCATGCAATGCTGTTTTCGTGACTACACACCCGCTACACACTTGGAATTGAGATTTTCCTATTTTCCCCAAATTGTGAAAAGAAATTAGACAAGATAAGAAAACCTTCATGCCAAGAAGGAACCGTTTTTAGAGTTGAGTTTATTTTTCAACGAGTCTACAAGAATTTTGTCAGGCTAATGCAGGGGTAATGACGAAATTGCAACTGGCCTTTTGAAATATTCGTGATTTTTTTAATATCTAATTAGGCTATCGCTTGTTTCAAATGAGACACAAAAATGTGCTGAAATTTCTATACACAGGTTACTTATTGTTTCTTTTAAAGTCAAATTAATTAAATTTCCTGCAGGGAAACACTTTTTGAAGAGAAAACGTGGTACAGTAAAGTCTCCATAGCTCAAACCAATTGTCCGAGTTATGGAGAAAAGTTTCTCAAGTTTTAGCGAGATCTCCCCTTATTTGTGGACCAGCTGAATAAAAACAGTATTTTCAATATACATTCTTGCATATGGCGATATTTTGGGGTTAGTGAGTGAAAAATCAGCCAAATAATCGTCCCTGGTGACTAAAATACCCTAAAGTTTTTGTATTTTGAAAAAAAAATGACATCTTGATTTTGATGTTCTTTTGCATTACGTTATTTCAACATCCATACCTCAACTTAAAAATTATGTCTGTAAAAGAAACGTCAATTTGACATAATTTCAATATTCGGCTTTAAACATCAGGTAATGCAACGTTTAAAATACCCCGACATTTTTTCCCCGAAAAGGTAATCTTTTTCTCATGATATTGAGTTTGAGTCTGCTGGAGAATGAGTTTTAATTTTTCAAAACGCTTAGGTAAAATGGAAATCACCCGAAAAAGAAAAAAAAATGCGAGTTCGTATTTTTTGACATCTCCAGCATTTTCATATAAGTATCCTCAAAAGAAATTTACAAGATTAAATTTCGAAATTAAATATCATAAATTGTTTAATGAATCCCTGTATCAGTAGGCCAATCAAATTTCAAATTCATATGGGTGAGCCCAAAGTATCAATCTTTAGAGCTATGATGTTTTAAATTTTTTAGTCTTCTATGTGAAAGGAAAAGAAAAGGATATGCCTCATTTTACTACAGGTGGATCGAGCAGACCTACACTTGTGAAAATCCCATGTTCAGAACAGTGAGACAGCCCTCTGATGGGACTCCCCCAGATATGAAAAATAATTTTAGCATTTTAAAGCACCTGGAACCGTTGAAAAATTCTAGTTTCATTTTCCTGCAGCCAGACAATTCTATTTTACCCGGTCGTTGCCTAGTCAGATCCTTATAAAAAAGGCGAGCATACATCGGACTCACAGCGGGCAAAGATTTTGGTACGAAATGGCCAAAACCCTATATTTTCTTCTCTAATTAGCGGACGAGTGATAGTTTACAAGTGATTAATTTAAATTATTTTTAACAGATTTTAGTTTGATTGTACAAATTGATTCTACATAGGTTTGTAACGCTATCTAGTCAATTAATTTTCCTGGACTCTTATGATTCATGAAAGCTAGATTTTCTCGTCTCAACAACCTTTCTTTTCAAGCTCTTTCGTTACCTATGTCGTGTCTCTAGAAAAGCACTTCGGACAGAAAATTTATATTTTTGATACCTTGACATTGTCTAATACCAAAATTAGAGCTCATAGTTCAATAGTTTCTAAAGGGTAGACGCTTAACCCTTTTCCATGATGGTGTCCGCTTATCACTGTAGTAAAACCTTGTCGATTCTTTGGTTTGTTTTTGGTGGTTAGTAGACACCCCTGTTTCACTGACCCTGATAGACTGAATCTGCCAGTGGCGAAATATTACTTGAGATAAAGTCTTTTGGTCTTTGATAGCATAGTATAAGAAAGCCGCGGCTTTCTTATACTATGTTGATAGATATCAAACTCAAATTTCGGAAGAGCCTTTAATATTAGGATAGATTTAAGGACACCATGCAATGCTGTTTTCGTGACTACACACCCGCTACACACTTGGAATTGAGATTTTCCTATTTTCCCCAAATTGTGAAAAGAAATTAGACAAGATAAGAAAACCTTCATGCCAAGAAGGAACCGTTTTTAGAGTTGAGTTTATTTTTCAACGAGTCTACAAGAATTTTGTCAGGCTAATGCAGGGGTAATGACGAAATTGCAACTGGCCTTTTGAAATATTCGTGATTTTTTTAATATCTAATTAGGCTATCGCTTGTTTCAAATGAGACACAAAAATGTGCTGAAATTTCTATACACAGGTTACTTATTGTTTCTTTTAAAGTCAAATTAATTAAATTTCCTGCAGGGAAACACTTTTTGAAGAGAAAACGTGGTACAGTAAAGTCTCCATAGCTCAAACCAATTGTCCGAGTTATGGAGAAAAGTTTCTCAAGTTTTAGCGAGATCTCCCCTTATTTGTGGACCAGCTGAATAAAAACAGTATTTTCAATATACATTCTTGCATATGGCGATATTTTGGGGTTAGTGAGTGAAAAATCAGCCAAATAATCGTCCCTGGTGACTAAAATACCCTAAAGTTTTTGTATTTTGAAAAAAAAATGACATCTTGATTTTGATGTTCTTTTGCATTACGTTATTTCAACATCCATACCTCAACTTAAAAATTATGTCTGTAAAAGAAACGTCAATTTGACATAATTTCAATATTCGGCTTTAAACATCAGGTAATGCAACGTTTAAAATACCCCGACATTTTTTCCCCGAAAAGGTAATCTTTTTCTCATGATATTGAGTTTGAGTCTGCTGGAGAATGAGTTTTAATTTTTCAAAACGCTTAGGTAAAATGGAAATCACCCGAAAAAGAAAAAAAAATGCGAGTTCGTATTTTTTGACATCTCCAGCATTTTCATATAAGTATCCTCAAAAGAAATTTACAAGATTAAATTTCGAAATTAAATATCATAAATTGTTTAATGAATCCCTGTATCAGTAGGCCAATCAAATTTCAAATTCATATGGGTGAGCCCAAAGTATCAATCTTTAGAGCTATGATGTTTTAAATTTTTTAGTCTTCTATGTGAAAGGAAAAGAAAAGGATATGCCTCATTTTACTACAGGTGGATCGAGCAGACCTACACTTGTGAAAATCCCATGTTCAGAACAGTGAGACAGCCCTCTGATGGGACTCCCCCAGATATGAAAAATAATTTTAGCATTTTAAAGCACCTGGAACCGTTGAAAAATTCTAGTTTCATTTTCCTGCAGCCAGACAATTCTATTTTACCCGGTCGTTGCCTAGTCAGATCCTTATAAAAAAGGCGAGCATACATCGGACTCACAGCGGGCAAAGATTTTGGTACGAAATGGCCAAAACCCTATATTTTCTTCTCTAATTAGCGGACGAGTGATAGTTTACAAGTGATTAATTTAAATTATTTTTAACAGATTTTAGTTTGATTGTACAAATTGATTCTACATAGGTTTGTAACGCTATCTAGTCAATTAATTTTCCTGGACTCTTATGATTCATGAAAGCTAGATTTTCTCGTCTCAACAACCTTTCTTTTCAAGCTCTTTCGTTACCTATGTCGTGTCTCTAGAAAAGCACTTCGGACAGAAAATTTATATTTTTGATACCTTGACATTGTCTAATACCAAAATTAGAGCTCATAGTTCAATAGTTTCTAAAGGGTAGACGCTTAACCCTTTTCCATGATGGTGTCCGCTTATCACTGTAGTAAAACCTTGTCGATTCTTTGGTTTGTTTTTGGTGGTTAGTAGACACCCCTGTTTCACTGACCCTGATAGACTGAATCTGCCAGTGGCGAAATATTACTTGAGATAAAGTCTTTTGGTCTTTGATAGCATAGTATAAGAAAGCCGCGGCTTTCTTATACTATGTTGATAGATATCAAACTCAAATTTCGGAAGAGCCTTTAATATTAGGATAGATTTAAGGACACCATGCAATGCTGTTTTCGTGACTACACACCCGCTACACACTTGGAATTGAGATTTTCCTATTTTCCCCAAATTGTGAAAAGAAATTAGACAAGATAAGAAAACCTTCATGCCAAGAAGGAACCGTTTTTAGAGTTGAGTTTATTTTTCAACGAGTCTACAAGAATTTTGTCAGGCTAATGCAGGGGTAATGACGAAATTGCAACTGGCCTTTTGAAATATTCGTGATTTTTTTAATATCTAATTAGGCTATCGCTTGTTTCAAATGAGACACAAAAATGTGCTGAAATTTCTATACACAGGTTACTTATTGTTTCTTTTAAAGTCAAATTAATTAAATTTCCTGCAGGGAAACACTTTTTGAAGAGAAAACGTGGTACAGTAAAGTCTCCATAGCTCAAACCAATTGTCCGAGTTATGGAGAAAAGTTTCTCAAGTTTTAGCGAGATCTCCCCTTATTTGTGGACCAGCTGAATAAAAACAGTATTTTCAATATACATTCTTGCATATGGCGATATTTTGGGGTTAGTGAGTGAAAAATCAGCCAAATAATCGTCCCTGGTGACTAAAATACCCTAAAGTTTTTGTATTTTGAAAAAAAAATGACATCTTGATTTTGATGTTCTTTTGCATTACGTTATTTCAACATCCATACCTCAACTTAAAAATTATGTCTGTAAAAGAAACGTCAATTTGACATAATTTCAATATTCGGCTTTAAACATCAGGTAATGCAACGTTTAAAATACCCCGACATTTTTTCCCCGAAAAGGTAATCTTTTTCTCATGATATTGAGTTTGAGTCTGCTGGAGAATGAGTTTTAATTTTTCAAAACGCTTAGGTAAAATGGAAATCACCCGAAAAAGAAAAAAAAATGCGAGTTCGTATTTTTTGACATCTCCAGCATTTTCATATAAGTATCCTCAAAAGAAATTTACAAGATTAAATTTCGAAATTAAATATCATAAATTGTTTAATGAATCCCTGTATCAGTAGGCCAATCAAATTTCAAATTCATATGGGTGAGCCCAAAGTATCAATCTTTAGAGCTATGATGTTTTAAATTTTTTAGTCTTCTATGTGAAAGGAAAAGAAAAGGATATGCCTCATTTTACTACAGGTGGATCGAGCAGACCTACACTTGTGAAAATCCCATGTTCAGAACAGTGAGACAGCCCTCTGATGGGACTCCCCCAGATATGAAAAATAATTTTAGCATTTTAAAGCACCTGGAACCGTTGAAAAATTCTAGTTTCATTTTCCTGCAGCCAGACAATTCTATTTTACCCGGTCGTTGCCTAGTCAGATCCTTATAAAAAAGGCGAGCATACATCGGACTCACAGCGGGCAAAGATTTTGGTACGAAATGGCCAAAACCCTATATTTTCTTCTCTAATTAGCGGACGAGTGATAGTTTACAAGTGATTAATTTAAATTATTTTTAACAGATTTTAGTTTGATTGTACAAATTGATTCTACATAGGTTTGTAACGCTATCTAGTCAATTAATTTTCCTGGACTCTTATGATTCATGAAAGCTAGATTTTCTCGTCTCAACAACCTTTCTTTTCAAGCTCTTTCGTTACCTATGTCGTGTCTCTAGAAAAGCACTTCGGACAGAAAATTTATATTTTTGATACCTTGACATTGTCTAATACCAAAATTAGAGCTCATAGTTCAATAGTTTCTAAAGGGTAGACGCTTAACCCTTTTCCATGATGGTGTCCGCTTATCACTGTAGTAAAACCTTGTCGATTCTTTGGTTTGTTTTTGGTGGTTAGTAGACACCCCTGTTTCACTGACCCTGATAGACTGAATCTGCCAGTGGCGAAATATTACTTGAGATAAAGTCTTTTGGTCTTTGATAGCATAGTATAAGAAAGCCGCGGCTTTCTTATACTATGTTGATAGATATCAAACTCAAATTTCGGAAGAGCCTTTAATATTAGGATAGATTTAAGGACACCATGCAATGCTGTTTTCGTGACTACACACCCGCTACACACTTGGAATTGAGATTTTCCTATTTTCCCCAAATTGTGAAAAGAAATTAGACAAGATAAGAAAACCTTCATGCCAAGAAGGAACCGTTTTTAGAGTTGAGTTTATTTTTCAACGAGTCTACAAGAATTTTGTCAGGCTAATGCAGGGGTAATGACGAAATTGCAACTGGCCTTTTGAAATATTCGTGATTTTTTTAATATCTAATTAGGCTATCGCTTGTTTCAAATGAGACACAAAAATGTGCTGAAATTTCTATACACAGGTTACTTATTGTTTCTTTTAAAGTCAAATTAATTAAATTTCCTGCAGGGAAACACTTTTTGAAGAGAAAACGTGGTACAGTAAAGTCTCCATAGCTCAAACCAATTGTCCGAGTTATGGAGAAAAGTTTCTCAAGTTTTAGCGAGATCTCCCCTTATTTGTGGACCAGCTGAATAAAAACAGTATTTTCAATATACATTCTTGCATATGGCGATATTTTGGGGTTAGTGAGTGAAAAATCAGCCAAATAATCGTCCCTGGTGACTAAAATACCCTAAAGTTTTTGTATTTTGAAAAAAAAATGACATCTTGATTTTGATGTTCTTTTGCATTACGTTATTTCAACATCCATACCTCAACTTAAAAATTATGTCTGTAAAAGAAACGTCAATTTGACATAATTTCAATATTCGGCTTTAAACATCAGGTAATGCAACGTTTAAAATACCCCGACATTTTTTCCCCGAAAAGGTAATCTTTTTCTCATGATATTGAGTTTGAGTCTGCTGGAGAATGAGTTTTAATTTTTCAAAACGCTTAGGTAAAATGGAAATCACCCGAAAAAGAAAAAAAAATGCGAGTTCGTATTTTTTGACATCTCCAGCATTTTCATATAAGTATCCTCAAAAGAAATTTACAAGATTAAATTTCGAAATTAAATATCATAAATTGTTTAATGAATCCCTGTATCAGTAGGCCAATCAAATTTCAAATTCATATGGGTGAGCCCAAAGTATCAATCTTTAGAGCTATGATGTTTTAAATTTTTTAGTCTTCTATGTGAAAGGAAAAGAAAAGGATATGCCTCATTTTACTACAGGTGGATCGAGCAGACCTACACTTGTGAAAATCCCATGTTCAGAACAGTGAGACAGCCCTCTGATGGGACTCCCCCAGATATGAAAAATAATTTTAGCATTTTAAAGCACCTGGAACCGTTGAAAAATTCTAGTTTCATTTTCCTGCAGCCAGACAATTCTATTTTACCCGGTCGTTGCCTAGTCAGATCCTTATAAAAAAGGCGAGCATACATCGGACTCACAGCGGGCAAAGATTTTGGTACGAAATGGCCAAAACCCTATATTTTCTTCTCTAATTAGCGGACGAGTGATAGTTTACAAGTGATTAATTTAAATTATTTTTAACAGATTTTAGTTTGATTGTACAAATTGATTCTACATAGGTTTGTAACGCTATCTAGTCAATTAATTTTCCTGGACTCTTATGATTCATGAAAGCTAGATTTTCTCGTCTCAACAACCTTTCTTTTCAAGCTCTTTCGTTACCTATGTCGTGTCTCTAGAAAAGCACTTCGGACAGAAAATTTATATTTTTGATACCTTGACATTGTCTAATACCAAAATTAGAGCTCATAGTTCAATAGTTTCTAAAGGGTAGACGCTTAACCCTTTTCCATGATGGTGTCCGCTTATCACTGTAGTAAAACCTTGTCGATTCTTTGGTTTGTTTTTGGTGGTTAGTAGACACCCCTGTTTCACTGACCCTGATAGACTGAATCTGCCAGTGGCGAAATATTACTTGAGATAAAGTCTTTTGGTCTTTGATAGCATAGTATAAGAAAGCCGCGGCTTTCTTATACTATGTTGATAGATATCAAACTCAAATTTCGGAAGAGCCTTTAATATTAGGATAGATTTAAGGACACCATGCAATGCTGTTTTCGTGACTACACACCCGCTACACACTTGGAATTGAGATTTTCCTATTTTCCCCAAATTGTGAAAAGAAATTAGACAAGATAAGAAAACCTTCATGCCAAGAAGGAACCGTTTTTAGAGTTGAGTTTATTTTTCAACGAGTCTACAAGAATTTTGTCAGGCTAATGCAGGGGTAATGACGAAATTGCAACTGGCCTTTTGAAATATTCGTGATTTTTTTAATATCTAATTAGGCTATCGCTTGTTTCAAATGAGACACAAAAATGTGCTGAAATTTCTATACACAGGTTACTTATTGTTTCTTTTAAAGTCAAATTAATTAAATTTCCTGCAGGGAAACACTTTTTGAAGAGAAAACGTGGTACAGTAAAGTCTCCATAGCTCAAACCAATTGTCCGAGTTATGGAGAAAAGTTTCTCAAGTTTTAGCGAGATCTCCCCTTATTTGTGGACCAGCTGAATAAAAACAGTATTTTCAATATACATTCTTGCATATGGCGATATTTTGGGGTTAGTGAGTGAAAAATCAGCCAAATAATCGTCCCTGGTGACTAAAATACCCTAAAGTTTTTGTATTTTGAAAAAAAAATGACATCTTGATTTTGATGTTCTTTTGCATTACGTTATTTCAACATCCATACCTCAACTTAAAAATTATGTCTGTAAAAGAAACGTCAATTTGACATAATTTCAATATTCGGCTTTAAACATCAGGTAATGCAACGTTTAAAATACCCCGACATTTTTTCCCCGAAAAGGTAATCTTTTTCTCATGATATTGAGTTTGAGTCTGCTGGAGAATGAGTTTTAATTTTTCAAAACGCTTAGGTAAAATGGAAATCACCCGAAAAAGAAAAAAAAATGCGAGTTCGTATTTCTTGACATCTCCAGCATTTTCATATAAGTATCCTCAAAAGAAATTTACAAGATTAAATTTCGAAATTAAATATCATAAATTGTTTAATGAATCCCTGTATCAGTAGGCCAATCAAATTTCAAATTCATATGGGTGAGCCCAAAGTATCAATCTTTAGAGCTATGATGTTTTAAATTTTTTAGTCTTCTATGTGAAAGGAAAAGAAAAGGATATGCCTCATTTTACTACAGGTGGATCGAGCAGACCTACACTTGTGAAAATCCCATGTTCAGAACAGTGAGACAGCCCTCTGATGGGACTCCCCCAGATATGAAAAATAATTTTAGCATTTTAAAGCACCTGGAACCGTTGAAAAATTCTAGTTTCATTTTCCTGCAGCCAGACAATTCTATTTTACCCGGTCGTTGCCTAGTCAGATCCTTATAAAAAAGGCGAGCATACATCGGACTCACAGCGGGCAAAGATTTTGGTACGAAATGGCCAAAACCCTATATTTTCTTCTCTAATTAGCGGACGAGTGATAGTTTACAAGTGATTAATTTAAATTATTTTTAACAGATTTTAGTTTGATTGTACAAATTGATTCTACATAGGTTTGTAACGCTATCTAGTCAATTAATTTTCCTGGACTCTTATGATTCATGAAAGCTAGATTTTCTCGTCTCAACAACCTTTCTTTTCAAGCTCTTTCGTTACCTATGTCGTGTCTCTAGAAAAGCACTTCGGACAGAAAATTTATATTTTTGATACCTTGACATTGTCTAATACCAAAATTAGAGCTCATAGTTCAATAGTTTCTAAAGGGTAGACGCTTAACCCTTTTCCATGATGGTGTCCGCTTATCACTGTAGTAAAACCTTGTCGATTCTTTGGTTTGTTTTTGGTGGTTAGTAGACACCCCTGTTTCACTGACCCTGATAGACTGAATCTGCCAGTGGCGAAATATTACTTGAGATAAAGTCTTTTGGTCTTTGATAGCATAGTATAAGAAAGCCGCGGCTTTCTTATACTATGTTGATAGATATCAAACTCAAATTTCGGAAGAGCCTTTAATATTAGGATAGATTTAAGGACACCATGCAATGCTGTTTTCGTGACTACACACCCGCTACACACTTGGAATTGAGATTTTCCTATTTTCCCCAAATTGTGAAAAGAAATTAGACAAGATAAGAAAACCTTCATGCCAAGAAGGAACCGTTTTTAGAGTTGAGTTTATTTTTCAACGAGTCTACAAGAATTTTGTCAGGCTAATGCAGGGGTAATGACGAAATTGCAACTGGCCTTTTGAAATATTCGTGATTTTTTTAATATCTAATTAGGCTATCGCTTGTTTCAAATGAGACACAAAAATGTGCTGAAATTTCTATACACAGGTTACTTATTGTTTCTTTTAAAGTCAAATTAATTAAATTTCCTGCAGGGAAACACTTTTTGAAGAGAAAACGTGGTACAGTAAAGTCTCCATAGCTCAAACCAATTGTCCGAGTTATGGAGAAAAGTTTCTCAAGTTTTAGCGAGATCTCCCCTTATTTGTGGACCAGCTGAATAAAAACAGTATTTTCAATATACATTCTTGCATATGGCGATATTTTGGGGTTAGTGAGTGAAAAATCAGCCAAATAATCGTCCCTGGTGACTAAAATACCCTAAAGTTTTTGTATTTTGAAAAAAAAATGACATCTTGATTTTGATGTTCTTTTGCATTACGTTATTTCAACATCCATACCTCAACTTAAAAATTATGTCTGTAAAAGAAACGTCAATTTGACATAATTTCAATATTCGGCTTTAAACATCAGGTAATGCAACGTTTAAAATACCCCGACATTTTTTCCCCGAAAAGGTAATCTTTTTCTCATGATATTGAGTTTGAGTCTGCTGGAGAATGAGTTTTAATTTTTCAAAACGCTTAGGTAAAATGGAAATCACCCGAAAAAGAAAAAAAAATGCGAGTTCGTATTTTTTGACATCTCCAGCATTTTCATATAAGTATCCTCAAAAGAAATTTACAAGATTAAATTTCGAAATTAAATATCATAAATTGTTTAATGAATCCCTGTATCAGTAGGCCAATCAAATTTCAAATTCATATGGGTGAGCCCAAAGTATCAATCTTTAGAGCTATGATGTTTTAAATTTTTTAGTCTTCTATGTGAAAGGAAAAGAAAAGGATATGCCTCATTTTACTACAGGTGGATCGAGCAGACCTACACTTGTGAAAATCCCATGTTCAGAACAGTGAGACAGCCCTCTGATGGGACTCCCCCAGATATGAAAAATAATTTTAGCATTTTAAAGCACCTGGAACCGTTGAAAAATTCTAGTTTCATTTTCCTGCAGCCAGACAATTCTATTTTACCCGGTCGTTGCCTAGTCAGATCCTTATAAAAAAGGCGAGCATACATCGGACTCACAGCGGGCAAAGATTTTGGTACGAAATGGCCAAAACCCTATATTTTCTTCTCTAATTAGCGGACGAGTGATAGTTTACAAGTGATTAATTTAAATTATTTTTAACAGATTTTAGTTTGATTGTACAAATTGATTCTACATAGGTTTGTAACGCTATCTAGTCAATTAATTTTCCTGGACTCTTATGATTCATGAAAGCTAGATTTTCTCGTCTCAACAACCTTTCTTTTCAAGCTCTTTCGTTACCTATGTCGTGTCTCTAGAAAAGCACTTCGGACAGAAAATTTATATTTTTGATACCTTGACATTGTCTAATACCAAAATTAGAGCTCATAGTTCAATAGTTTCTAAAGGGTAGACGCTTAACCCTTTTCCATGATGGTGTCCGCTTATCACTGTAGTAAAACCTTGTCGATTCTTTGGTTTGTTTTTGGTGGTTAGTAGACACCCCTGTTTCACTGACCCTGATAGACTGAATCTGCCAGTGGCGAAATATTACTTGAGATAAAGTCTTTTGGTCTTTGATAGCATAGTATAAGAAAGCCGCGGCTTTCTTATACTATGTTGATAGATATCAAACTCAAATTTCGGAAGAGCCTTTAATATTAGGATAGATTTAAGGACACCATGCAATGCTGTTTTCGTGACTACACACCCGCTACACACTTGGAATTGAGATTTTCCTATTTTCCCCAAATTGTGAAAAGAAATTAGACAAGATAAGAAAACCTTCATGCCAAGAAGGAACCGTTTTTAGAGTTGAGTTTATTTTTCAACGAGTCTACAAGAATTTTGTCAGGCTAATGCAGGGGTAATGACGAAATTGCAACTGGCCTTTTGAAATATTCGTGATTTTTTTAATATCTAATTAGGCTATCGCTTGTTTCAAATGAGACACAAAAATGTGCTGAAATTTCTATACACAGGTTACTTATTGTTTCTTTTAAAGTCAAATTAATTAAATTTCCTGCAGGGAAACACTTTTTGAAGAGAAAACGTGGTACAGTAAAGTCTCCATAGCTCAAACCAATTGTCCGAGTTATGGAGAAAAGTTTCTCAAGTTTTAGCGAGATCTCCCCTTATTTGTGGACCAGCTGAATAAAAACAGTATTTTCAATATACATTCTTGCATATGGCGATATTTTGGGGTTAGTGAGTGAAAAATCAGCCAAATAATCGTCCCTGGTGACTAAAATACCCTAAAGTTTTTGTATTTTGAAAAAAAAATGACATCTTGATTTTGATGTTCTTTTGCATTACGTTATTTCAACATCCATACCTCAACTTAAAAATTATGTCTGTAAAAGAAACGTCAATTTGACATAATTTCAATATTCGGCTTTAAACATCAGGTAATGCAACGTTTAAAATACCCCGACATTTTTTCCCCGAAAAGGTAATCTTTTTCTCATGATATTGAGTTTGAGTCTGCTGGAGAATGAGTTTTAATTTTTCAAAACGCTTAGGTAAAATGGAAATCACCCGAAAAAGAAAAAAAAATGCGAGTTCGTATTTTTTGACATCTCCAGCATTTTCATATAAGTATCCTCAAAAGAAATTTACAAGATTAAATTTCGAAATTAAATATCATAAATTGTTTAATGAATCCCTGTATCAGTAGGCCAATCAAATTTCAAATTCATATGGGTGAGCCCAAAGTATCAATCTTTAGAGCTATGATGTTTTAAATTTTTTAGTCTTCTATGTGAAAGGAAAAGAAAAGGATATGCCTCATTTTACTACAGGTGGATCGAGCAGACCTACACTTGTGAAAATCCCATGTTCAGAACAGTGAGACAGCCCTCTGATGGGACTCCCCCAGATATGAAAAATAATTTTAGCATTTTAAAGCACCTGGAACCGTTGAAAAATTCTAGTTTCATTTTCCTGCAGCCAGACAATTCTATTTTACCCGGTCGTTGCCTAGTCAGATCCTTATAAAAAAGGCGAGCATACATCGGACTCACAGCGGGCAAAGATTTTGGTACGAAATGGCCAAAACCCTATATTTTCTTCTCTAATTAGCGGACGAGTGATAGTTTACAAGTGATTAATTTAAATTATTTTTAACAGATTTTAGTTTGATTGTACAAATTGATTCTACATAGGTTTGTAACGCTATCTAGTCAATTAATTTTCCTGGACTCTTATGATTCATGAAAGCTAGATTTTCTCGTCTCAACAACCTTTCTTTTCAAGCTCTTTCGTTACCTATGTCGTGTCTCTAGAAAAGCACTTCGGACAGAAAATTTATATTTTTGATACCTTGACATTGTCTAATACCAAAATTAGAGCTCATAGTTCAATAGTTTCTAAAGGGTAGACGCTTAACCCTTTTCCATGATGGTGTCCGCTTATCACTGTAGTAAAACCTTGTCGATTCTTTGGTTTGTTTTTGGTGTTTTATTCAATTTTTCAAGATTGAAAGTTACAATTCCTTATTGCGGAACGTGCGTTAGAATTTCTCTACTAAATTGCGTTTTATTTCATATGTACTGCTTTAAAACATTATCTTTACCACTATTATTCCAAAGACCCCTGTTTCACAAACCGGCTGGGAAACCCACCCCACTGAAAAATCTAGCCAAAATGTTGTTCACAATGGGAAAAATACCATACTGTTTCAGCTCCACTGGGAAAGTTTTATTATTTCATCCCCAATCTAAGAAAATGCATCTCACTAGAATGTTTAACTTGGAGAAATAGTGGAAAAAACTTCGACTTCCACTTCCACTTCCACTGGGGTTGTGAGACAGGGGTGTTTTAAAATCACTATCTTAAGTCTTCTCTTTGAACTTTTCTTCTTGTTGGTTAAACAGTTTAGTATCCTTTCAGGGGGAGTTTAACAATACTTTTTACAAATTGCATATTTTATTGTCTCCTGTGCAAGGTTTACACAGGTAAAGAAGTAGTTTTAGTATTCTTATTGTTATTATTATATAGTCTGCTGTGCAAGGTTTACACAGTTATAGAAATAGCTTTATTATATAGTCTGCTGTGCAAGGTTTACACAGTTATAGAAATAGCTTTATTATATAGTCTGCTGTGCAAGGTTTACACAGTTATAGAAATAGCTTTATTATATAGTCTCCTGTGCAAGGTTTACACAGGTATGTGTAATATTATATACCTATACATATAGGCAAAAAAAAGATCCACAATAATTTTGCATAAAACTGAAAGAAACCTATTTCATTGCGGAACGTGCGTTTAAGTACTTAAGAGCACTCATGTTTTTGAACTTTTTGTACAATTCAATACTTTTGAAGCGTATATGGATTACAGAGTTTACTTTATGAAGGTAGTGATAGTTCATCGTATATTTTTGGATCTCTTATGATTAATAATTTAATGATAACTTGGATCACTTTTCCATGATTTTTCGTTTAGTGTGATGTAACAATCAAAATGGTGATGAGAAAGGACAGTATTGAAAATCGGTCACCTTTACACGCTACGAAAATTGGGTTGTATTATTAAATATCTTGAAATGTTTAATACTTTCTTTTTAATACAAACAATTAAAAGCCTAAAACATGTTTCTTTTATTAGGGTGTTAATGCAAGTATAAAAATGAAATTCCATAAAAAAATTTTCCTAATGTTGAGATAATATCAATATCCAAACGCCTACGCTTCACAACCGTGAAGAAAAACCTCACTGGTTTGATCCTACTACCTGAAGGTGACTTCCGCGGGAATTAATTTTCGGCAAAAAGAGGGTGTCTACCGCGAAAATTAGTTCCGCAAAATACGCCAAATTAGAACCCTCGCACCGCAAAAATTAGTTCCCTTAAGGTATTAAAGACTTACCCAATTTACATTTCAGTTGACGCTATCGAATATTGGATGCTTTCATCTGTTGGAAAATCGTATTGGATTCGTAATTCAAACCCGTTAGTAATTAGACACGGCAAAGAAGAGAAACAGCGGTAAGAAACTATTAAATCCGTTATTTTGGGAATATTAGCACTGGCTTACAAAATTTTGCCCCCACCCCTACAAAAATCCATCTGAAATATTATAATCATTGCTCATTATAATATGAGGAAATACCAAATGAATCGTTGTCACTCCACTTTTTTGTCAGTCGTTTATTTTCAAGAACTCATTATATTTAGGTTGTTATTTTTTTTTATTTTTTTATTTCAGAAACTTTCTTCCCATCGTTACGAAAGACTACCGAGACCTAGAAGTTTGTTTTTTACGAAGAAATCATCAATATATGCTATATTAATATTTTTGTATTGGCATTATCGATTATTATATTATGTAAATATACCACTACTCCACATTGCTTAAAACCTATTCAATCATTCATTCAGTCCTTGTTACCAAACTGCTCCAACGATTAGTTTAACAAATGAGATTAATGAGAATTGAAATTAGCTTTTACCATTAACGACTTTCCCAAAAGAATATTCTGGCTGCACTTTATTGGAAAATTTCCAAGCAATACACTAAAATTTCTTTCCTTAAGTAAAAAGATGTCAAAAATATATTTGCCTTTCCGTATCGAAAGGACTAGATGTCAAATATTTAATAAGAGTGACACTTCTCGAGTCGAACAGATGCCATTTCTGCATTACTGCATTTATACACTCAATCAATTGTTCTTAGAAAAAAGCAAAGAATGCACGCCTGTTTCAGTGACCGGGTACCTTTTATAATTTCACCGTGGATAACATTTTTCTTTGTAAATTCATTATAAATTCCCGGGGAGCAGAGGGCACTAGGTTTGCGGGATAATGTGCCGCCCGCGGTTTTTGGCGGGCCTTTTTATGGTGGGAGCGAAACGGACACTTAAATGGACTTATTAGGGACTTACATCGTGGAAAAACCCACATTTTAGTGTTTTCATTATTTCCCTATTAAGACCATTATACCTAAAATTTAGGCTTTTCAGGGTCACAATATGGAATTTTAGCTGTTTTAGCTGTTTTTACCGTGTTTTTTTTTTTGTTTTTTTCTGCCGTTCTTTATGAAATTTGTCGTTGTTTTTGTCAACTTTTCACCAACTTTTAGTAATGCAGGATTTTTTAGATAGACACCCTCCACGACCCTATGAATATTTTGCTTGCAACTTGCGAATCGAGTGACCTGCCTCGATCGCTTCGTCTGCCGTGAAGACTTATATTGCCGTTATAATGGGAGTTTATATATACTTTATATCAACTTATAATGCCAACCGTTATTGCCAAAATCTCCCTTGCTATTTGCCGTCTTGCTCTTTTCTCATCATATAATCATTTGATAATGGTTCTCTTTTTCTATTTTCAGTTTCGAACAATGATAAGCCAGATTTGCAAATAGAGGAACAACAATTTCGAAAAGAAAAGAAGGATGAGGCAGCCAAGAAAGATGCTCAGAGCAAACAAAAGTCGCTGTTAGTAATGTTTGCTACCATTCCATGAAATTTTTAATAATTATTTTACCTCAAATATGTCTGCACCTCTTTTATCATTATGGAAAAGTAATTTTTCCTTGATGAATCAATTTTGGCAAACCTCCCAAAATTTGTTAAATTTTCTTTCCCCAAAAATTTCTTCCCTTATTAACGAGATTTTCACTTTTATCTTTCAGGAACATGGTTAAAACTGCAACAACAGTAAAAGAAGCAGGTAATTTTATGAAGTGCCTGTTTTATAATGACTGAAGATTTATTTAAATTATTTCTCTAGGTATGGTAAATGCAAAACTTGTTCAGTATGGTTCACTATGTTTTGCAAAGTTTATTCTATCTAAAGAATGAAAATATTACTTTTTCTTTTAGATGGAAGAGAAACAATTAAGACATTTACCAATTTAACAAGGTAGTTAAATGTATTATGAATTTGATTTTTCTTCGATATTTTTGTTCCAACTACTTTTTCTTTATTTTCAATTTTTCATGTACAATAAGAAAACTGTAAATTTTACTCATAATTTTATAATTCAGGAAATCAAACATGCAATGTCTTGAGTGCTCAGTCAAAGACTCGGAAATTTATTTACTCAATCAGAGAATCGAAGATTGTAACTATTTTTTCACTTATTTTTTCATCAGGAAAAAACTTTGTTTTAATTTATTAAGGAAATTGAGCTGGAATTCTTTTTTCCTTTGAAGTACTATTTAATCATTATGGACATCATTTCCCTCAGGTAATATCCAATCTTTTTACAAAAAATACATATAACTCTATAACCATGCATTTCTTAGGAATTATAAATTAGAATTAAAAAATGTTGTTAAAATTTTAGTGGATACTGCCCTTCTTGAAAAAGACGAGATCATCACAATGCAATCGGTAAATATGCTTATCATTTGATAATGACAAAATTGAAAATAACTTCTTAATCTTTCTAGCTTCATGGCAAATTGCAGTTACACTTTCCTTTATTTCTTAACCTAACCTAGAGAGCGATCATTGCTACTTCCTCACAAATTCAGCAATTACAAAATGATCTCAAGAGTAGCACTGTCAAAGTAAGTTGCATTGAATCAAACTTTAATTGAAGTATTCCGATGAATTTCAAGGACACCCTACAAATAAATGATTTCTTTTCTTTCTTTTTTTCTTTCATGAAGTCCAAACAAACTAATACTGACGCCAACAAAGAGAATAATTCCACCACCATGGTATGACTATCATATATTCTATTTTGAATTCTGAACTTAAAAGGGGAGGCATGATATATAATCAAATCATTATTTTTCTATTTAAATCACATCACTTTCATAGAATCCTCACACGAAAATTCAACTTGTGTGACATTTAAATAATTATTTGATCAAAAAAACTACTCCCAAGAAAATCCTTCAAAATCAAGTGATTTGGTTACACCAGATCAAACTGTTTGTGTCACACCTGACATCGAGACTGGTGCAGAGCCTGTAGCCCCTTCTACAGAAACACCCTCGTTCCTTGAAGATTTCAAAAATATCAATGTTGGACCTAAGGCTAACAAGAGTAATGAAACTACTGGTCTGCGTTCCGCATCCTTTGGCAAGATCTGCGTACGCGGGACGTAAATTTGTATATGTTCAAGAAATGCTACCGATTTGGTTCACGAAAAAAAACGGCACCTGGAGTGTTTATTTTCTCGCTGATTTTCTCGCTAAGAAGAAGAATTATTAATGCATTTAATAATTAAACAGAAAAACGGTTTTTATTCTTAATGGAAGAGAATAATTCATTTTTCCTTCTTTCAATGTTCAGGTACCAAAAGAAACGATCAGTTATAGAAGCTTTAAAACAAGAACGCATCATAATCTGCAAACGAAAACATCACGGTGAACATATCATAATGCCATGTGAAGAATGTAGAATTTGGTTATGTTGGGATTCCCTTATCGACCACCTTCAGTTAAAGAAACATAACATGGATCGATTAGGTGCCATTGATTTCATGATCACATTAAAAAAGAAGATTTGGGGTCAAAATGCTCCTAAAGCCAGAGATTTAGACGATTTTGGACGGCGTCTCCCAGCTGCGAATGAACAAAGTTCGTGTAAAGACAGCCAAAGAGCAGATATTTCCACGAATAATGCCCAGAAAGATTCTAATTCAGAAAAATCCATCACATACCTCCCATCATCCAAAACTAACACATCTCTATCTACACCTTCTATCGCTAGCAAACAAAAAGTGGTGATGAAGAAAAGCTTTATAAGCGACGCTTTAAGTTCACTCAAAAGTACTGGGTGCCCACCTATTAATAGTGCTTATACTACAATCAACCCTACGCTTTTGAGAGAAGCTTTAAAGGATGATAAAGCACAATATGAGAAAGACTTTTCATTAACGAAAGATGTGAAAAGCAATGTCGGTGAAAAACGAAAATCGATTGTTATTGACGATGATGAAGACACTAAAGTGATTAACATCCAGCCTTCAAATAAATCAAAACGCTCTGAGCCTTCAAAGAGTAATTCCCAAACACTCGACAATAGTCTATCTACAGACTACAAAATTTCAGCTCCTGCTGTTGATGCTGAATATGAGAGGGAGAAAAACATTAGCAATAAAGCAAGAATTGATAATAAAGCTAGTCTCCGTGTGGTTATAACTGATGTAAAAGAAGTTAATATGCAAAAAGTTAAGGTGGCTGCAAGTTGCCCTGTATGTGGAAGAGAATTTAAAATGAAACAAATGAAACAAATTAGCCATCATTTGGTAAGAAAACATGGTTTTAAGGTACGACAAGCTCTTATGGAGGAGGTAAAGCAGACACGATTGGCTAAGTGTATGAAACAGCACGGAGGAGAACATATTCTTCTGCCATGCGCAGTCGATCAATGCGACATGTGGTTTTGCAGCGATATGAGTTTTGAACAACATATGAGGATGAAACATTGTATGTCTATGCCTGATGTTTATAAAGCGAGAGACGAGTTAGTTAAAAAACATTGGGGTGGTAAAAAAGTACTCGTCAAAGAGATCTTATCAGAAATTAGTACCAACAATAAAAGTACATTAAATTCTAATGCTAAATCCAGTATGGAAGATTCAATGATATCTAAATCCAACACTGAAATCAGTACGCGAAGACCTACTGAAAAGTCAACAAATACATCCAAGTCTTCCACTTCAACCAGTACCGGTGAAGAAATAACTACTGAAGTTACAAGGACATCTAAATCTAACGCTGGAACGAGAGAAAGTGCTAAAGAAAGTGCTAGCATTATATCCAAGTCGTTCGTTGGATCAGAAGCTTTGGAAACGGAATGTGATAGAGATTATACCACTGATGTAAAAGAGAGTTTTCAGGAGACTGCGATCGAGGAGGAAAAAGAACTAAAATCGAGCACACGGGAAAATGCCAGTGATCAAATAAAATCAACAGAAAATGGCGACACTTTATTGGGAATTTCATGTGAGAAAGTTTCTTTAAAAGCAAAAGGTGACGGAGATATCATTATGGTTGATCAGAGTCGTCAAGAAATACCGGAGCCTTCGATTAAAGAAGAGGGAGAAACAAGTGTCACAAGTCTCTCGTGTGAAGACTCGTTTAAAGTTACAACGCAACCTTGTCAAACGCTGGAGGTATATAAAACTATGTATTTGTTAGAAGAGATCCTCTTTACAATGTCCCATTGATCGATATTGTTTTCTATTTACTACCTGGGTAGGTTTTAAAGAATATTTGTTTATATTCTTAACAATCAGCATCAATCCCGATCGACTTGTGATATTGATTGAAGGCTGATAAGGAAGTAGAAAATGTAATGAGATTTTCTATTTTTATCATTGCTTTTAAATTGATGGATGGCTTTTGTCTCTGGGTCTTACATTCAAGAACTCATTTTCTTTACTTAAGTAAATAAATTACCTTTTTACTCTTTCTCAGGAATTGGCTCAAGATATTCAAAACATCACAACAACTGCTAAACTTTTTATCAGGTAAACTTCTGCAATTTCCATATCGGAAGAAGATGGAGTCTTTGAATCGAATTAATGAAATTTGATATTTTGCCGAATGTAAAATCAAACAAAGGCTTTTTTCGCTTTGCTGATCTTCCCCTGTTTTTGCACATGACATACACGTTTTTTTATTATAAGAACAAACTGTATAACAACATGAGCCTTCCATGGCCTAAATATTAAGAACAAATTAAGAACATTTTAAGGCTTCGCTGACTTGAAAACAGTTCAAAGGGCCAATATTTTCATTTTCATGTTTAACTTTGTCATTAAATTAAATAATCAAAAAGGTATTTCTTTTTCACTGAAAATCGTTTTTTCTTTCTCCAGGAAAGCACCAGATCTTGAAGAAAGGTTGACAATGATTTGCAAAGAAGTACTTGTGGATCTATCAGAACCTGTCAGGAGGAACTTTCGAAATAAAGAAACAATCAACCCTTGACAAAATGACAATTCTAAGTTTTTAAAGTTGACCCTTTATTGATTGGAACACCTATTACGTTTATTTTGTAGTATATTGGACTAAGCATCTGATTTTTCTGTAATTTCGAATTGCATTATACTATAAGTTTTTATGCTGCTTAATTTTGTAAAATAAGCACAGATTACTCCAAGGGGCCGTCCACATAGTACGTACGCACTGAAATGTCGAAAATCGGATACCCCTCCCCCTGTACGCAAGCGTACGCAAATGGCTATACCCCCTGGTAAGTACGTACTTTTCATCCACCCCCCCCCCTCGGTTGAAGAAAATTTCGAATTCAATTCGTTTGCTTCGGACCTTTATTTCATACATTAGACTCAATGATGTTTATTAAGAAACTTTTTCTATTCCTTGGTGCGTATAAGAAACGTAAAAATCGACAAAAAACAAGCAAAAAAGGGCTATGAAACACTTTTCTCTGCGTACGTACATTTTCCTTTGACCCCTCCCCTTCCCCCGTACGCAAGCATACGCTTTTAAGAAGACTCCCTCTCCCCCTTAGTGCGTACGTACTATGTGGACGGCCCTCAAGTGTGTTATGTTTTGGTATGTTTCGGACAAACCATATCCTGTTTTTGTTTTTGAGAAAGTTGAATTTTTTATACAGTTGACTCTCTATAATTCGATCTTCAAGGGACCAAGAATTTTCTTCGAATTAGAGAAAGATTCGTTACAGAGAGTATTCTTTATTTCTAGCTGAGGGGATTATAATATTTTAGTTCAAATTATAGAAAGATTCGAAAAGTAGAGGTTCGAATTAGCGAGAGTTCACTATAGTTTGTATTTATCTTTGATTTCTTCGTCTCTCGATTCAAATGCGAAATCTCGAGCTTGCATTGTGTTTTTTTGTGAAATTACTCTCGGGTGCCTAATAAACGTACATGTACGTATTTGTAACCATTAATTAAATTCAATGAACTAAATTAACTCACTAAGCAAAATTCTTGTACTCCATCTTCTTGCACTAATATTTTTCCGGGGTAGAAACTCCTAAATAATGTACAAGCTACCCTGTCTGTTCTTTGTTTCTTTGTTAGTAGCCCCCTCCCCTTGTTTCTGCATATTTTTAATTGCAATTATCATTTCAGTCATATGTCATTTCGATTGTACAACAATCTAAGCATTATTGCATTTTTATTGATAATTTTTTTATATTTTAAAGATAGAACTAAATAGAAAGTGACGAAAGAACCCAACCTAAAATAATTCCTGAAATAAAAAACAAAGACTGAGGAGGAACTAAAAATACATGTTTTTTTTTTTTATAAGCAGGTGTATGCCCCTTGGTCAGGCTCGTGTATGCTTAAGTTCTCAAAGCATCCAGGCATAGTTTATGCTTATTAGATGCTTAAGAATTATGCTTATGATTCACCTCGAGCCAAGTTTTTTAATGAAATTTCAGAAATTTTGTAAAAAATTTGTTCAGATGAGCTTCCGTGTTCAGAAAGCAGTTTTGCTATCGTGTGTGCGTACCTTTGACTATCTATCCTTTCGACTCTCTATAAGGCAGGGAGAGGGGAAAAACGTTTCGAATCTCCGAGTCGCGCGACACCAAAATATTTAGGGGATAAAATACAAAGGATATTCACCGAAATGGTAACTCAAATTACCTCCGTCATATCAAATTTGACGTATACGTCAGAATGATACGAAGAACGAGTCTACCCTCCGTGACCCGTGACGTCAATATTTAGGAGATAACAAACGTGAAGAATATCCCGGGAAATGATAAAACAAATTACCTCCGTTATAGTAAATTGTTATATTTGAATTTATTGCAAAACGAAAGTGATGCCATTATGCTCCCTGTCCTTTTTGACGTCACGGCGATAGAGATATCTTGACACTGATTGGTTCTACAGATTCGTTGCCATGGTTTCAGTTTATCATCAAAGTGGTTATTCTTTTTTTTCTCTCCGAATTTGGCTGAATCGCAATTCTGAGAAACTGCTTGGCTGTTTTTTTGAATTTTTATTGAGTCATTACTTTCTACTGTTATCATCATTACAATTTACTATAATTTGTCCTGTTTTTCTTGGCTTCGATCCTTGATTGGCATCGTTCTGTTTTGGTCATTGGTTTGGTTTCGACTTTCATTTCAATCAAATCGACAGCAAAGAAAGAAGGCACTGGCCTGTTATTGTTCATTGTTTGGTTGGTTGTTGGTCTTCAGATCAGGAAAGTCAATTTTAAAATTTATTGTGCCACAAATTTGTTCTCATATTTTACATTTGGTCTTCGAGTATATCCTCCTTGCTTGCCTTTCTGTTTAAAAGATACCGTATATTTTAAGCAACTCTTGTTTGCCATTTTTTAACCGAATTAATTATTTTTTGCTAGCCGTGTTTACTGTACTGCAAAATTGATTATTTTGATAATATGTCAGCTCCTCTCTGAAGTCACCACTGGATGACCCCTTTTCCCCGTGCGGTTATTCCATCGCGGCACGCCGAACCGGGTTCTCGCCCGACTTCTGATTCTGTGTTTGACAGTTTCATGTATTGTATTGTATTGTATTGTTTTCTTTGATAGACTTTATGAGGTATGAAATATTTACAAGGACTGTGAACTAGTGTATATGTATAAGAATTGCGAAGCGATCCAGGCAAGTCACTCGATTTGCAAGTTGCAAGCAAAATATTTATAGGGTCACACACTAGAAATTGCAAGTTAAAATAGATTCATGATCAATTCGTAAATGTAAACCCTGCGAAACCCCGACAACTGCTCAGGTTCAGGAAGACCGAGCTTCTTTAGAGATACACTCAAACACTTCAGGTGTACAAACTTACGACGTTTACTTCTACGAATTTGAGGAAAATTATATGGTTTTTCATGAATCGTTGTGAAAAGTTCAATAATCATTTGTCCGCCCTGAGCCTTGCGAGTATTTTTATTTCTTTCGTCCTGGGAGGGAAAATACCTCTCTAGCCTCGTCAAAAGGTCTTCCTTGCAAAGAGCCCAGAGAATCAAAAAAAGTTAAACAAACTTTAAACATCGCTCGGTTTATTGAGACAGAGATGTGAAATACAGAGGATTTCAAGACTAAAATTTAATACAAATAAGTTGTCTTATGTAGTTTCAAAATTCAATAACCATATTAATTAGAAATATTGTATCATTACATTGCATCGTAAACACTGGGCGAAATTAGAGCTTTCCATTTTGGAAAGATGTTGGGATGTTCATCTTTAACATCTTTCCTCAATAAGCGAAAGACCATTTTTACAATTTTGTGGAAATTTGTTGAAAGATCTCATTTCTTCATATTTCCAATTTTGGAAATTTCATCTTCACTATCTTTCCAAAAATTTGAAAGATGATATTTCTATGATCGTGGAAACTCGTTGAAAGGCGGTCTTTCTTCACTTTTCCAATTTTCAAAAATATGACTTTTACTAAATTTCCTAATTTTAGGAAGAGTGAAAATTCCAATCTATGGAAAGTTGTTAAATCTAAGAAAAGTTTGAAAATCTCTCATGGATCAGAACACTACCCTCAACATAATCTCAGCAAAAGCTGAAACATCATCACACCCCAATTGCTCGACCGACAATACCAACAAATATGATACAAAACAACAAAACATTCAAACAAACAATTATACAAAGAAAAAGGAAATGGCAAGATGAAGACAAAGCCTAGAGTCAGGTGTGGTACCAAGAGTAAGCACTCTCTGGCGCCCGCGAGCCACCCGTCATCTTTACCAAAGAAGAAATAGTAGATTTTTTCCAATTTTCCAATTTTCGAAAATATGACTTTTACTAAATTTCCTAATTTTAAGAAGAATGAGATTTCCAATCTATGGAAATTTGTTGAAAGATGATTTTTTCCATCTCTACAATTTTCAAAAATATGACTATTACTAACTTTCCTAATTTTAGGAAGAAGAGTGGAATTTCCAATCTATGGAAAGTTGTTTTCTTCACTTTCAAATTTTCAAAAATATTTACTATCCCCGGAACCGGATCAAACGATTCAATTAAGCAACCCTACTTATTCCTATTATCCCTTAATTAAAAGCTTCACTTTTTTGGCATAATCTATTCTATATAAAATGGTGTCATTTTAAGGCATATCAGAAGGGAGGTCGTCAGTAGTCCGACACTTTCTAGTCAGACAGTAAAAATGTCCGACGTTCGATTTGACGAATGCGTCAGTATTCCGACAACAATTTTGTCCGACAACGAGTCAAAAAAAAAAAAATAAATAGACAGCGAAATATGAATCGTCGAAGAGGAGGTTCATTTTTCGTAAGCAACTACATTGAAAGTTGAAGAGGCTCCAGGCCTAACCTAAAATTAGCCAATTCTTTATACTTTATTAGTAAAAGTTTTTTAGACAATGTAACCGTGGCAAACAATAGCCTTTACCCAATAAATATGGGTGGTGGTCAAAACATATTTTTAAGAAGTTGAACTACAACATTATCAGCTTATAAGCATCCTCCAAGCAAGGCCGAAAATAGGTGTTGCTTATAAAAACCCTTGTTTAACATTCGACACTCTAAAAAAAATGTTTCGTTTTCGGACAAAAGTGACGTCAGAAAAAAAGACTTCCAAATTGTGGATTTATTTTATAGATTCGGATTTTTTTACTGTCGGACTAGAAAGTGTCGGACTAGTGACATGCACCCTATCAGAAAATCAAAATTTGTCAACCCACTTTTCAAAGTCTAAATGTGTGCGCGCGCTTTTTTGGTTATGGCGCGTTGGCCATCTTGAATATTAATGAGTAACATAAGATTTCTGGGGGTCAAGAATAACTTGTAAAAATATCCTTTTTTCAACTACGTTTCAATTCATGATTTATTTTCAGAATATATAAAAGTTTAAAATAAATTCAAAATCTCTATGCACCTAGCAAAGTGTAAAGATTGTGCTAAACGTGCTAAATAATTAAAAACGACTTTGAGTTGTTCGGTTGTAACCCCCGGTTTTCATTTTCGTCTACAAATTCATAACATTGGAAAAAATTAGTCTTTCAAAATTCTGGTTGATGAAAGCAGGAAGCAAGCCAAACCAAGTTGTTGGAAGAAGACTGAAGCAAGACCTGATTTCTCCCCTAAGCCTTTGTAAGTACCAAATTTAGCTACTTTTCAGAGTTTAGCCACTTGAATATTAGAGCTGAAAATGTCCTTTTTGTCTTAGCTGGAATAGTTTTTCTGAGACTCTTTCCGTAAACTCTATAACGTTAAAGATATAGAAACGGCTAGAAGCGAGTGTGAACCGAGTAGAAGTGAGTGTGAACCGACTAGAAGCGAGTGTGAACCGAGTAGAAGTGAGTGTGAACCGACTAGAAGCGAGTGTGAACCGGCCATAAACAAATGTTAACTGAATGTTATCGAGTGTGAAGCGACTGTAACTGAATGCAAACCGGGTCTTATACGAAGAATACGGCAACCAAACTTGGTTTCGCTAAAATTACGGACGCCGAGAATTTGAGCCATTATGAATTAATCCACGAGAACATTCTCGACGCCCTTTTGCATCTTGCAACCCACGTTGGTCAGACGCCAACATGGCGCTTCAAAGAAAAAGAATAATATCTGGTGATGTCACAGACATGGACGTAATTTTACACGCTGTTAAGGAAAAGGTAACACTAGCACTGATTTATTAGCTGCTCAAAGCTTCTGCAATGTCTCGAAAATGCAGACAGATTTTTTGATTTTCTAGCAATCAAATTGCAAAAACTTTATTTATTTATTTTTACTCTAGCTTGATTATGTCATCACTGCCACTGTGGCTAACAGACAGGAGTAGGAGTTTGGAGGAGGGCAGGGTCGATTGGTGGGAAAAAATGTTATTTTAATGATTCATGATATTTTCATATCTTCTCCCACCCCTCCCTTTCTGCTTGGGAGGGGGCTCAGAACATTTTCCATACAAGGAACTAGCGTGGGTGGTTCCACCAACTTGGCGTCTTGGGAGGGAAAATTGAAAAGTTACGAGGCATGCGGTCAAATTTTTACCAACCACCATATTTGTGTACTTTACAGGCCAGACTGAATTTGAAAATTTTATAATTCTGGTCGTTTTTGATGAAAAATTTTACAGACCTTTGCAGACAAATTTTGTTTGAGAGGTTCCCGACATTCTGGGGGTTTTTGATGAAAAACTTTGGTTAATATCGACCCAAATTCTTGGTTTGAATAAGACCAAAACATGAAAATTTGAGAGTTTCCTAACTGGTCTGTAAAATACATGAAACGTAGTGCCATTGAGTTACTGTAAACGTTGTCAATACAAACTTGCTGGCAAAATTTCAGCTTTGGCTATTTGGTTTGGTTACACGTTTTTTTTTTTGTAAGGAACCTTAACTTTGCTCTGAGCCTTGAGTTCCTTATTTTTACAGAGAATTTCAGCCTCAAAGTTCCTTATCGAGTTCCTTATTTATATAGCTGCTTAGTTTGGATAACCATCTTTTACTGTTCCTTAAAACTTGTTTTCTTATTCTCAGCCTGAGCAGTTCCTTAACAATTCCTTATTTTTTGGACCATTTTCAGCCTCGAGTTCCTTATAAACGTGTTCTTTATAAAAAAAACAACGTTTATTTCGGGTAAAATACTGGTCTGTAAAGTACCAACCACACAGATACACAAATTGATTTGCTTTGTTTTTTATCTTTGAAGATGATCATAATAAAATTTTAGTGTATGGAATGCTTTTTATGATTTTTCAATTTCTTGAATTAATTTTCAGCCTTATTCAAGTTTGATTCTTACAAATAACTAGTGTGTAAAATATATTGTAGTGGAAATTCGATATTATTATTTTTTTGATTTAAGCAATAAAAGGGTCGGTCGGGCCCGTAGAACAACAAATTAAATTGGACTCACCTTAACTTAAAATTAAAAGGTCACATTTTGAATCAGAGGGGTACCACAAGTTTTGCTTTCTTTAATATATGACATGTGGGCGCTAAGTGAAATATTTTTCTTTTGAGATGACTGTTAGTAACAATTATTGGTTGCAAAATTTGTAATCTAAATTGTATTTTTTTTATATTCTTCATAGCTTTCAAAGGTACCCATTGGTCCATTATGTAAATATGTGGATAAATCAGCACTTGGGAAGTATTTCAATTATTATATTGTAAACAATGGGGAAGACTTCAACATAATCTGCACTTCAGCAAAGTCAATCGGAATACCGCAACCTAATTTAATTATTTATGAACACGACAATGAACGACATTCACCAGAATGGACAGAGTTATTTCCAAATGTTGAATGCCCACCTGCTGCGGCTAATTTGATTTTACAATATATGAGCAATCCATTAGCTCATACAGTAAGTTCATTTTTTGTTTATGTTTCCTTTTGATTTTTACCAATTTTTTAAGAACACAGAAGTTAACAGATTACATCAAGTGGATTAAATTAAATCAAAGTTTTTAAACTATTAAATCCTCTTGGTGACTTGATTAATAGTTCTTCTACTACCTTAAGGGAACTAATTTTGGCGCTTTTGGGTGTCTACAGTGAAAATGAGTTCCACGATATGCATTAGAAATCCTTGAAAACCCCTAAGAAAATGAAAGAATTTAGGCAAATATTTGGTGTCTATCGCTAAAATTAGTTCCGCAAAATGATGCCAATTTCATACCCTTACATCACGAAAATTAAGTAACACTAAAATTAGTTTCCGCAAAATTAGAAAGAACATTACCCCTGATATCAGACCAAAGTCTGAAACATGTTAGAGAATGATAAACAACTTTCTCTTTCACTGTTCAACATAACTGAACATAATGCTACTTGTTCTTAAAATTACAATGTTATTTATTTTTTAGTTCTCATACGACGAGGAACAACAATTCAATGACTTCTATGTCAGTTTTATTAGCGACACTGTTTCATGAAGACAGGGTTACTGAACATGCTAATTCGAGTTTCTGTTATTCTATCTCTTTATAACTCAAACATATTCTCAGTCCCCATCATGGTGAAACCCTCATGAAATAATTTTTATGAGTCAAAATCTCTCTGTTATTCAAACAAATTATATTTCCCCTTCAAGCTCAAATTAGCGAGATTCAACTGTATACGGTTTATTGAAATCGAAGACAATTCATTCCAATTCTTATTTAACATTTATTTAACAATGAAGTAATGTTATTCTCGCTTTAATGAAAGTTGTGGTATCTTTTTTCATTCGCTTGTATATTTGTAGTGACGAACAAGACGATTGTAGGATAATCATCAGTAAAAGTTATTACAGAACTGATCCTAACAATAACAATGACAGCAGGTATATGTCTCTCAGAAATAAAGTCTTTTCCAAGTGGATCAAAACCTGATTGAAATACTTCAATGAGGGTTTAAATTTTGTGGTTGTTGGGGCTCTAGTACTGCACAATTTTAAGATTTCATGGGGACTTAAAATTGCAGGTGTTAGTATTGCGAGACAATATTATCACAATTTTGTGGCTTTTTTACTGTCAAATTGTGTATGTCGGTTGTTGGAATATACCCTATTAGCGCTTATTTTTTCATACTTTATTTTTTTAGCCAAAATTGAGATTGAAAAACAAATTTTGACTTTTTAGCAAAAATGGTGAGGATCAATTTGAAGAATTATATATACCAACACAAAGTGAGTTTCAGACTTGTGATTTGCAGCAGCTGTTTTCGTCATTTCCTGATGGAGGGTATGTGTTCCTTCTTACTGCCTATTTGTAGGGTACTTAAACTGATGAGATGTTTTGTGTCTTCTCAACCCTTTCTCAAATGGTAACATAACTGTGGTTCAGTTTCTGACAGCTAGCTTTAATCACAACAAACAGTTTAAGGACAATTCCTATAATATCAGGGTTCGAATTTTAGTTTTACAAGTGAATTTTAGTTTTATTGACCCAAAAAGATTTCCCAGCTGTCCCAGCTAAAAAATAAAGCAAAAACACCTACTTATAGTAACTTCTTTATTCACTCGTTCATCTATTGCTTTATATTAAAAAGTTTTTATTTTGTTCACTCGTTTATATATTACTTTCTAAACTCCCTAGTTTGCTACGGTACCTTTTTCCTGCTTTATTATCTTGCTAGTGTGGAACTTAATTCATTCGCTTATCTATTGTTTTATAAAGAAGCTCGTTGGCTTCTAATATACCTTCTATTGCTTTATAATCTCACTAGTTTATAACATGGTCAGATTATTGGGCATCCAGTGTTACAATTTCTCTCCATGTTCTAAAGTTTAGTAAATTTTCATCTTGAATTGCAGAATCTCACTAGTTAGTTAAAACTAAGCAGTACTATACTCTGCCTGTCTCTTAGAGCACAATCATGGTTGGCAGGGCAATACACTATGATAGGAATATCAGGCTAGTTCTTTTAAAGAGAAGCTGGTCATCATTATCTTTAATATTTATCTGGTCTTTTTTATTCAGTGTTAATTCAAATACAAACACTACTAACGAAGTTACAATGGAACAAAGGACAACAGAAAGGTAAAATATCCCTCATTTTTAAAAACAGTAGACAGACTGGAAGACCAGGAAAATTTGGTTTTTTGATCAACATTTGTCTATTGTACAAAATAATTCTTATCTGAAGTAACTTATGTAGATTAATTTTCAAATGTCCCCCGTGCCTATTATGAAAATTTTTCATTCCCTCTTCAGTTTTTCTGATTTTCAAATAAGTTTGGTAACATGGATGACTTTCATAGTTTCATAGAACCATCCACATAGTTGCCTTTGGGAGCAGGGAAAAACTTGAGTTTTAGGAGGCAAAAAGGATTCAAGATAACAGGTGGGGAGTTTAAGGACCGTTATTGACCCTTGATGAATGTTTTCGATAACTTTTTCATCAAGAAAATTTCACGATAAGAGTATAAATTTTCTGAAAGCCTATTTAAATGGGACGAGATGGAGTTTTTACAAGCTCTTATTTGATTTGGTTGGTCGTTAACCAGTAAGAAAACAATTTTGTTACTTTTTCTAAAGAACGCATCATTTTTATTACTTCAGATGCCCGGGGGGGGTACTACCCTTGTCGACCGACGGGGGTGCTCCGCTGAGGTTCGAAAAATGGACCCTACGTGGGACTCGAAATTTGCAAAAAAGTGACCCTGAATGGGACTGAAATTCCAAAATTTTCTCAAATTTTCTACTTTTTTCCCAAATTTTCCAAAAAAAGGCACCCTACGAGGGACTGATTTTTCTGTTTTGGTGTTTTTGCGACCCTACCTGGGACTCGTGGAGGTTAAAAAAGGTACCCTGACCAGCGGAGCATCCCCGTAACCCATCTTGCCCTAGTACCCCCCCCCCCGGGTTCAGATGACCAATTATTAAACTATCTTATAAAAACTCCATCTCATCTGATTTAAATCCCAGTTTTGTTTACTATAGAGATTAACTCAAAAGTAAGCAGGAAGAGTGTATCTTTTATATAAATCATAAGATCTCAAAAACTATAAACAAATATTTTTGATTTCAGAATATCCTAGAGAATCTAGTCATTTTAAGGATAAAGACAATCCTTAGATAGTGTCAGGATCTTATTTTTTGGTGGGACCTGGACCCCCCTCTGCGCACTATAGACAAATTATAAATGTAGCTCAATCAAATGGAAGAAGAAGAAACTATTTTATATTAATTTTTCATTTAGTTCCGAGATCCAAATACCTAAAGAAACCGAATCACTTTTACAAACCAATCCAAAGAAACCTGCAAGGTAAGCAATTGAGCAATACCAATAACTTTATCTACAAAAGTACACAGAACTTCTTCTTTTATCTTCAGAACATTTACCATTTTGTCTTAAGTTTAGTTCAAGAAACATTGAATGGAATGAAAAAACTTGCTTTTATTTTCTGAGTCAAATTTTGTTCAGTGTCCTTTTATAATCAAAAAGAGTATCCTATGTAAATGAGATAATGACACTTGTACCTGTTGCCAGTTGGAGGAGTTCTGTGGGTTCCCCAGGTTAGTATCAATTCCAAATTGGTGGATGGTGTCTTCTACTTTTAAATCTTGAAAAGTCATGTTTTTGGGCCCGGGGGGGGGGGGTACTTAGGCAAAATGGGTGCCGGGTATGTGCGAGCCATAAGGGTACCTTTTTTGATGCCTCAAAAGTCTCTGAAAGGGGTACAAATTCGTAAGTTAGTCTCTGAAAGGGTCCCAAAATCGCAAATATCAAAAAATTTTCTCTCAAAGGGTCACAATTTCAAGAAATTTTGACCAAAATTTGGTAAAAATCAAACCAAAATTTGGAAAAAATCTACCAAAATTTAGGAAAAAGTCTCTCAAAGGGTCCTAAAATCATCAAGATTTTGTCTCTCAAAGGGTCGGTTTTCGGTTTTCGGCTCGGACATACCCGTCATCTCGCAAACCTAGTACCCCCCCCCCGGGTTTTGGGCCCTGGGCTGGTATCTTGGACCCTGACCCCTGAACAAACGCAAAATGGCAAAAGAGTACTGGACAATGATCTTAAATAATCCCACTCAGATTTACATCGAAAGATCATGCTAATTTTCAATTTGTTTAAAAATCTTTAGTGACGATGACTTTGAAAAATCTGAGTTCATACTGAATCTCCTTGTAAACAAGCCGGAAGATTTTGAGCTAGACCAACCACCAACCATGGACACCATGGTCGATAACTTGGTATGTACATTTAACCGAAAGAGAATAACTCTGGACAGTGTGAAAGCTGATGGGAACGGTGCATACAGTCGAAAAGGCGGAGTGAAGAAATGCTTCTTTTACAACGGTGTGAAATGTACAGAAGCACACAAAGAAGGAAATGATATCTTTTTCATCAATGTTCGTTCAGGTGAAAACCAAACATGGAAAAAGGAGAATGTTGACAAAGAATCTATTTTCTACATCAAACGATACTATCGCTACAACAAGCTCAATGATTTTAATCAACTAATTGTTGAGGTCCAGCTTTACAACTTTCAGTGGCTTGATCATTACTTTGTATTATATCGAAAGAATAAAGGTTCACCCGACTTTGACAAAATCAAAATGGGAAGACATGGTAATGCAACCAATCCTCATGCTGGTAAGTATAGAAGTTGAATTTTGCCAGTGTCCTACAAACTCCCGGTCCTGTTGTTAATTTTGTCAATTTATGACATGCCTTACTTTACCCAAGGAAAACCTAAAATTTTTGATTCTCCCTTTCGTCAAAATTTTTTGGTGTACAAAAAAAATTCAAAATATTGTTTAAAAATACTCAAAAAAAAATTAATGAAAATCTAAAATAAATCCAAATTTAACTTTGGTAGAAAATTTGAAATTTGACCCTGACACCCCCTGTATAGTACACAATAGAGTATGGTCAATAGGGTAAATTTTGCTGTTTTGCCTAAATTCACATTTTAGAGGCTTCAAGACAAAGTGCCATCTAGGACTCTTTCAAAGAAAGTAAGCATCCCCCTTGAGAACACTTTGAGCCTTTTCTTGTAAAGAAACAAAGATGATATATTTTCCTAAATTTTCTTTATAGGGCCTTATTTTCGAAAAGACCCAGAAGTTTTGAAGAGTGTTGATCAGAATCTGAAGGCTGGTATGTCCCCTGAACAGGTGTACATAAAAACTAACAAAACCGCAACCAACCCAAACTCTATTGTTAATCTTCAAACAGTTCACAACAGAAGCTACCAACTGAAGCAGACTGACCGCGATACCCATGCACATGAGGTTGAGATTCTAATTGGCCTTGCAAAGGACAAGAATAGCTTGGTTCAATCAGTCAGGTTTCAAGAAGACCGGTACACAGCTGTGCTACATTCTCCGATAATGATCAATGATATCTATCGGTTTTGTGTCGAGGGTAATGGTCATTTCAATGTCGATACAACGTTCAGTATTCTTCCAGGATTATGGCTCACTGACACGTCTTATCAGCATTTGGGCCTTGTGAAAAGTGATGGTAAACACCCAGAGTTCCCAGGTCCCATGATGCTCCACTTTCGGAAAGACACAGAAGAATTTCGCTACTTTGCAATGGAAATCGCTCTACAAAAACCAGAACTGATCAATGGGCTAAAGAAAGTTGGTCATGACCTCGATAAGGCAACTGCACAAGGATTTAAAGACATTTTTCGATTGTCTGATGCATTATGGTGTACACAACATCTAGAAGGAAGGACATCTGAGAAATTGAAGAAGATGAATGTGTCTCTCCAGAATCAAAACAAAATGATGGCAGACTTGTATGGTACACAGGAAGGTGTGGTAGTACAGGAAGGCTTGGCTGATGCAGTCGATGAGCCCGATTTTGATGCAAAGGTTAGTTTCTTTCAACGTGTTAATTATTATTGGAGTTATCTGAATTTAATTTCTCAAACTTGAAGATTTCATTCCATGAAAATTGAAAACGGCTTATGAAAGATAATCATTTTGATCTTTTTTAGCTTGCTAGCCTTAAAGATGTATGGCATGAACATACGCCCTGGTTTCACGACTGGTTTGTCAAATATCAAATGGATACCTTCAAATCTTGCTTGATTCTGTCTGCTCGAGACTTCCTCAACATCAAAGATAGATACTTCAACAACTGCCTGGAAAACCTTCACAGACAGCAAAAAAAGAAGCTACGAGACGAGCTAGGAAGTATCAAAACAAGAGATTTGAGAAAAATACTGCATGTCATCGATAAGTGGGTTTCGGAAAATTATCACCAAGAACTTGCCTTGGCAATCAGAGGCCATGGAAAGTTCCGCCTTCATGAAGGATACAAGCACTTGTCAATCGACCCAAAAACATGGCATCGAATGCTTCCAGAGTCCAGAGACAGCAAAATCATCGAATTTACGAAATTCGTACCTAAACCCAGTCAAACATACCAAAAGCCTGTGACTGCTGGAAAAAAAGGTACCAAATCTCAAAAGAGAAGAGTCGACCAAGGCGAACCAGAGTTGTTTGTAAATCGATTAAAGGTGAAGAAAACGGCAAACAATTGGGAGGTATGTTTTTTTAAATTCTTTAATTCAAAGCTCAAACTGTGAACTGAAGAGGGGGGATTGAAAATTTTCCTTAAAAAGGTGGTATCCCTTTGGATGGGGGATTGACATGAAGTCTTCTTTCTTGTGTAATTTTCTTTTTTTTTGTATTTTCAATGGGGACATTTGCTCAATTTACAATGCATTTCCTATTTTCAAGGCAATTTTAGTCTGGTATTTGTAGTATTTGAAGAGTGTTATGCAGTCAAAACCATGCAAAATAAGTAATGCTTATGTAATGCTTCTGTAATTACTTATGTTTTACATCTGTGTGGGATTTTTATCTAGACGATCCTAGAGGTAATCACGCTGTCATCAAAACAGAAAGTCATTAGGAATAGGTACGAGGTTGGTTGAAAACTCAAATTATCATTCAAGATGGATATGGGAAATAATTGAAGTTAACGTTACTCCATTTTCGTCTAATTTCAGGTGGAAGAGATGGAAAACAATGAAAACGCCACTGGCTTTGATCCAGACCGTGAACTTTCGTCCGGGTTCTATTTAGTTTCACGAGAAGATAAGAAAAATTGCCCCAGCACAGTCTCAAGATGTGAGTTATGCAGACGAAAGTTTGATAAAATCGACACAGTGCTGGTGAAAACGTCAGGTGAGCGAACCTTCTTGAATAAGAAAGGAGAGCAAGTCAGGATGGATTTTGCTAACGTTTATTTGCACTACATGACGTCTTGTTTGACGAAGTATGACAAATCTTTCACGTTCGGAAAAATATTAGTATTGAAGGATACTCAGAAATGGGTGTCTAAGAAACACCTTGCACTGATTGTAAAAAAGGGATGCATTTTACAAAGTTAATTTAACGATTATGAAGCAGTTTGTTACAAGTTTTGACCGTTCATTTGTTTATCGACTTTTAATCAGAATCTTACCTTTATTGGTACCTTATCTATGCATACTTATCGGGCCTCGGTGTACCGTAATATTTTTAATATAACGCGTATCCTGTTTTTTGGTGAAGAATCGTATTTAACTTTACTCCATTTATTTACGTGTGGCTGTAATTCCAAGTAAATGATCGTCTTCTAATTATATTACGCGTAGTTAAACCTTGGACACGAAAACTTAGACCTATAGCAATATTTTCGAAAGAGGGATGATACAATGGGCTTATAATAATTTTATTGGACTGGCATCTTTATTTTTCCCTGTCCAATAGAATTTTATAAGCCCATTGTATCATCCCTCTTTCGGAAATAGGTCTAAGCTTCATGATTTTTAGGTTAACATTTTTGCGTGTAATAAGGCCTATAAAGTTAAAAAATTGTTTCTTATGTTTTATACTGCTGTTATCTTTTACGTTTTCTTTTATGCCATATATATTAATATATAGTTTTTATCATTGAGTCAAACATATTTTAGAGATTTTAGCGTGAAAAGTGTATATATTGATGTTAATAGCCTTTATTTGTCCGTTCAAGATCTTACTTGATAAACATTTTTACCTTTTTGTTAATTAGGTTTTATCACTTTTGTTATATTGATTACTCAGATTTTTAACGAACATTATCTTCCAGAAAAACGAAAATTTATTAAAATGAATTCAAGAGATCAAGCTTTATTCTAGAACAACTCCCCTAGGAAATATTAGATTTGCCTTACATTAATATGTTATAATGTAAAAATGAGATTTTTTCTGCAAATGACCGTGGACAAGAAATCCTTCTCGACGTAGTAACAAACCCTACTATGGGTTCTTCCAGAAAAAAATTTTACATTTGGGTTGGAGGATATAACAATTTTCAGCGATTTACCCCCCCCCCCCCGGACAACGAGTTTTAAAAACATCTAAACTGAATACCATAACTGTAAGGCTGTTTCAACTTTATAAGCATATCGTAAGTTTAGCTGAGGCTGGCCTAAATTTCTATTGGTCTATAACAACAAATCTATTGGTTTCAAGCCAAATTCCCACTCTAGTTATGCTTACAAATAAGAAACGTGTACAAGCTTTTACTTTACAAGATAGTAAAAAAACGATCGGTTAATTTGAGGCCTCAAGCCTTAGCAACTTGGTTGCTTAATTTTCTATCAGTTGTTTCCATAAAGGGTCAAGATGAACATTTCACAAGAATTTATGTCATTGGATTGGTCGTTAACTATTCAAACAAAAACTTTCATTATATTTTTCTAAAGAACGCGTTATCTCTATTGTTTTGAACAACCAATTATGTGAGCATCTTATAAAAACTTCTTCACAACTGGTTTTTCGTTCTTATGTCCTCACACTTTGCCTCCAAAACCACGACTAACGCAGAAAACTTCGTCATCTCGAGTGCCATTTACTCACTTCCACTCAGTTATAACCGTTTCACACCCAGTTACCAGTCCTTTACAGCCATTTAACACCCACTTAACATGCGGTATCATCCGTTTACCAGTCAGTTGCATGTGCTTCACAGGCAGTTACAATCAGTTTCATATGTTTAACGTTATAGAATATACGGACTCTTTCACATGCTTTCTTTGGCACTTTTTCAGCAGTCTGTCACTTTTTTCTGAGAGATGCCTCTGGCAATATCACATTAATGCCTTTCAGGCGACTGTGACTAGATATTTTCTTTCTATGATTGTTGTTTCTAGTGCATGTATTGCAACAATAAATACTGTATTTCTAAAATTCTAAAGAAACAGACCTAGACATGTTTTACGAGACTTTTGTAAAGTTTATTCAAATTAAATAAATAGATATAGAAACAGGTTCAATGGAAACTTGAATAGCTGTCCTTTATTGGGGGGGGTTTGTACTTTTACGGTGTGACGGGGGTTGGCCATTTTTAAGTCGAAAAAAAAGAAGGGAAAACGGTATTTTAAAATTAGACGGTGACAGTATTTGGCCTTATTTTTTGTAATTAGTCGGTATTTGAACTTGTACAAACCGGTGTGACGGTGTTATTATTTTTTTCAATTTTCGAGATTCCGGGATTCAGCAAAAATTTAGACGTGAAAACGGTATTTCGAACCCCTACAAACCCCCCCCCTTTATTTGCACTTGATATGTTGCATTCGGGATGTGATTTTCAGCAGTTTTCTAACATTTTTGTGGAAATTCCATGCAGTCCAATTGAGGCCAAGAAGGGAACAACTAAACTAGGAACTAAACCTTGAAAAAAAAAAGAATTTTTCCTTCCAACCTACCCATCTTCAAAATCTAGGGTTTGGGGATTGACAAACCAACCTTGTTAAGTCCAGCCTGGTCCATTTGTTATGAAAGGGTTGTGCTCCATATATTTTTTCAAGATTTACAGAACAGCACAAAGAAGTATGAAATCTACATATTGCATCAAATTGTCTCTTGAAAATTGTAATTAAAACAAATTAGCTAAACTAAAGTGAGAATGAATTAAATTTTTGGTTGTTTTGGTTTTTTCATAATGATAGAAATAATTGTTCTCTGATTACACAAAATGTTAGGCATTTTAAATGGGATGGATAAAAGAATAAAAAAGTTTCAGCTTTAAATGCTTTTAGCTTTTTTACAGCTGGGATTACATAATTCTTTAATTCAAGCTGGTGTGTAAATATGCTTCACTCTTCCTCACCTCAGGTCACAATGTTCGACAATGTGTTGATGTGAACATGGATAAAATCATTGTCATTGTTCTGCAATAAATTTTATATTGTGAGTATGTATTTTTTTCAAATTTCTTTTGTATTCAACACAATTAAAATCAGAGAGTATCCTAATTAGTTTAACTAATCAGATCATTACAAGCTGAATTCGTACTAGAAACTTTTCTCCTTCAGGCATCAGGGAGATGCAAGCAACAACTTGACTGCTGGTATCATGTACCAAAGTAGATAGTTTCTAAGTTTTCTGGCAGACTTGATGAATTAAATGTTTTTGTATTTTCTTATTTTGTTCAGGAGAGATGGTCCAATCAAAGTGTTGTAGGATGCAGTGATTTTCAATATCGATTAAATCGACATATGAATTTATCCCAGCCATTATTCAAATGATTGCTGCATACCAATTTTTATAGCTATATAGTGGAAGCTGACTTTTGAACAATTATCAAATGAATTTGATGTAAACTTGGTTTTGCTTGTGCTTCATGTTTTTATCCAAGTTTCTTCTTTGGAATATATACAGTTTAGCATTATTTTTAGTTTTTCATTTAATTTGAAATCAATGGAAATCAGATTATCTTGGTAAGAGTTTTTTATATATTTATTATTTATTTCATAGTTTTTTAGATCATCAAGATTATTCATCATTATACTCTAAAGCTTTTTAAGAGTGTCCAGGCAAGATTAACAATGATTTTTTTTTTGCAACCTTAGAGTTTTCTAAACACTTTAGAAAAAAATAACCCTCAATATATGAAGTTAAAATCTTGTTTATGGTAGCTGAATTTGATTTCTCAAGCTTTCTTCCTCACCATTTTTAATTCTTTCAAATTATTATTTGTGATTAGATTAATTTTTTTATAAGAATCGCAAGACTCAAATATTTGCAAACTTTTAAAAATCATGCTGAGCCTCAAAATATTTTTCAGTTAGAATTTATTTGTCTTCCATTTATAAAATAAACAAGGCTTAAAATTATTCTTGGGCTTTTGAAATTTGAAATTATTAGTTCTTGTTTCCTTCCTCTTTTTCTCACGTTTGAGACAATACTTGGTAGTTGAATAGAGAAAATTTTGACGATTAAATGAAAGATATTCCAAAAATTGAAAAAATTTGAGGCTTTCCCGGATTTATGTAATTCTTATGAAAACTGTGTACTTTAGATTTTATTTCCATATCACATGCATGATTAAGTGGCTTTATCGATGTAAAAGCATATAATTATGAAATATTTTATTAGTCAAAAGAAAAAACGGACAGAGAAAAAAACGCAAGAGAGACTTTCAAAGAGAATATGCAAGAAATGTGGTCACGTCTCACCGACGCCCTCTAAAATGCGGGCGGGCGTGCCAAAAAAACCCCGAAATTAACCCGAAAATCAATACTATGCGTGTTACATTTTTCAAATCTTCCAATTTTTTGCAACTTTTCGAACCATTCGAACGTTCTACGGACAAACTCACTAAATTAACTTTACATTTACGAATCTGTTTTTAACTATGGTAAGTCCAACCAAGTATAGGAAATCGGGAAACAGGCGGGAAAGTCACTAATCGGCAAATCGGGTTTCCCCCCGACAACAAGAAAGTAAACAAAACATTTTTGTCAACAAAACCAAAAACCTGGAAACTTTTGGCTGTTGACGACATTGATTGGTTTGTTGGGTTTGACTTGCTTTGACTAGAAGATTTGCTTTAAAATTATCAGCAACATTAAAAGTACTCCTGTTTTCTATCCTGGTGTTTTTTCTATCTAACAAACTGGCAAATGTCAAGGCAGAATATTCAAAATGGCTAGCTCCAGCATCACTTTTTTGTTAATTTATAGAGAATTGTTTGTGACTTGCCTGCTTGCATTACAGCTGTCAAAAACAGTTAAACAGAACAGATATATCTAGGAACTATGATGGTTCAGTTTTGTACCTCATTCTTCAAATTTTGAAACTGTAGCTACCTGTTCACTGATTGCTTTGTTTGAGCGAAGACTGGAAGATTTGATTTTCCTAAATTCACGATTCTTCAGGGAATGGCATGGGAACAGTCACAGCTGGTAAAGACAGCTTACTCAAGTGGATGGAAGAAACAAGGGAATAACGACTTGATGATCAAGTACGATATATTAATCACGTAATAAATACGTGTGTGCAGCGCAGGTGGTGTGAGTGCTGTATATGCATAGCGTACATTCATCATATGCTTGATAAGTTTATATGTTATGATATCTGGATATGATTATTATTGATGTTTGACGAACGGTAACTGACAGCTGGACGGACGACAACTGACAGCCTGATGGACAATGAAAGTGCATCAAATGAGATTTGTTTGCTTCAATATAAACTTGTTAAATGGATAATTCTTGGATCTTTTTCTTCTCTAAAATCTGTATATTACCGTCTAACTTGGGACGATTGGTCAAATCATGGGACTGTTGACAATCTGGCCTGCACTCCACCAAGTTTATCAATCTTACTTTCTGTCATAACATGTCACGATAACTTTCACTGATAACGCGCCCTTTTTAACTTTTTTGTTTTCATTCAAAATGACTGGACGCTGATTGGAGAATTAGAGAACGCCCGTCGCCTAACCGCTTATCGCCTGATGGGATTAACCAATAACAAGCGTGTAACTTGCCGCCCGTGCAAGTGACATCAAACGCTGTCGTTTTGCCACTACTTTGTTCTTCTTCGTTCCAGACACTGGCATGTATTCCACTACGGATTTTCTTCATATTTTGATTTAAAAGCCTACTTGGTGCAAAAAAGAAATCGTGTATTTTTTGATACGCCGTTCATTAACTCAAATCGAAATGGAGGCCGAATTGCCGTCCCATATTTTGTCAGATAGTCCCAAGTTAGAGCAGTTGACGGTATAAATGATTTGTGCTGTGCCAGAAAAAACTCTTCATTGGGCTTCATTAGGATTTTTCCAGGGACCAGAGTGGTGGGTATGTCCAAGCCAAAAATTTAAAATTGACCCTGTGAGAGACAGAATTTTGCACAAACCTGACACACCCAATTTACCTTTAAAGTAACAACCATCCCAGTTCTTGAAAAAATATCAAAAAGCGTCATACCCAGGCCTAGGGGTCGATTTGTCCAGAGGTAAAATTATGGATTATTTCAACAAAAGAAATAGATTTACAAGTTGTTTGATAAGCGCGACGCTTTTCCTTTTTCTATAGTTCGAATGCCACATAAAGATAGCAACATGCCTGAATCCATTTTTTATTCTTCGTTTGTTGGTGAACTTCTCAGGATTGCTCGATCAACGTTACTTTTCGAGGACCTGAAAGTTAAAGCTAAAGTTTTCATTGAAAGAATGCGCCGTCAGGGTGCTGATAACGCAAAGCTAGATTGCAGTCTTCGTAGGGTGATTGTCCGTCATATTTCAGAATTTGCAAGATTTCAACTTTCTCAAGATTCAGTCGTTCGCCAGCTTTTGCGGTGAGCGGTCACGGGTGTACGGGGCTTCGAACCGGGTTCTAGTCCGACTTTTTTTAAATTCTCATTCTTTTCCCACTCTTTCCATCTTCTTCTTTGAACTGTAAAATGTGTGTGAGAGCCACAGGGTTGGATAGTGGCGATCCAATCCCAGTTCCTTCCCATCTAGTATGCTTTCTACAACGTTGTGGCAGAAACGTGTCAAAGGTGTGGCAACTTTGTCTAGTAGAAAGTACACTTCTTTTTTCATTGTTATTTTAGTTTCTTCGGCTGGTTCCGTGGAGTTTAAGTTTTAGTTTATTTTATATTTGCGCGCGTTTCATACTTTCACTAAACACATCTTTTTGCATCTTTTTATCTGTGGTGGTGTCTAGCTAACACTGCTTGGCCTACCTACACAACCCTATTTCCATCATATAGGAGGATATTTTCACAAATGGCCGAAATCCTGTGTAGGTACAGGGAGGAACTGAGGAACAGATAATGTGTTTTCTTTAAAAAAAAAATTTTTTGACTCATATTGAATTACTTCTTTCCATCTTAACTCATATTGAGTCGCTTTCTTCCTGGTAGTCACTTTAGATCACTAGTTTTGCATTGATGGATGTCTATGTCATCATTTTTTTTCCTTTTCAATTCCAACCTGATTGATTTTCTGTGAATGTTCATTCTAGATTTTTGTTGTATTTATATTGTCTTTTTGTTTTGTGAGTTTTGTCTTTATTGTTTCCATTTTAAGTAGTTGAAGGTTTTATACTTCTTGACTATATATGTTTGACAAGAGAGACGCCTTTCCCTTTTTCATTGTGAGAATGCCACATAAAGATAGTAATTTACCATCAATCATCTTTTACAGCTCTATATATTCTGAGGTCCTACGCATTGCTAGATGCACTCTTCTTTTTGAAGATGTTCTGCCCAGAATTTCAGAACTTTTCAAGCGCATGCTCAATCAGGGAGCTGAAAGATCTTTCTTGCGAAAACAAATAGTAAAGTGTTTTGATAGATTTCCAGAGACTTTTATGAAATTCGGAGAATCTTTAAATGGTTTTTTAGCGCAACTGCATTTTTGAAAAATTGAAACATTTTTTTTTTTTTTAAATTTTTTTATTATGTATTGTATGTTAGTTTTCTCAGTCATTTCTTTTTCGTTCTTTCCCGTACAGACGGCTGCACGGACTTTAGGTGTCGAACCGGGTTCTGGGCCTACTTTTTAAAAAATTTGTGTTTTTTGTCGTTTGTCTTGTTCTTGTTCTTGTTCTTGTCTGTTGTTTACCCTTTTTTGTTTCTTTGTATTTGTGTGGGAGTTTTTGTTTATTTTTCTATGTTTGTTAGTTTGTTTGGACTGCGGGTCGGTTCAGGGTTATGCAATCTGGGGGAGGCTGAGTGTTGGACGTCCATAAAACATGTTTAAAGCCGCTGCACCTGTCGCAAGTCAGGGACTCCAGATTGCATTGGTTGGGTTTTTGAGTGGGTTTTGGTGTTTGTGTTTTTCTGCTTGGCTTTTTAAACTTTATGTCTATTGGTTTGTTGGTTCTTTTTCGCATAAAATTCTCATTTCTTGACAGGATGTTTGATTGGTTTGATTTATATATTTAGAAAAATTCAAAAAAATGGAAAAAAACGTATAATTATAAAAATATTAGTGCCTTTTTATGTTTCATCTTTATTTTATTTCGTATTTTCAACACTTTCTCTCCTTGAGGTCAGATCTCTGATCTTCACCATATATATATTTTATAATAATCTTCGACTTTTCTGGGTTTTTGAACTTATGAATTTTTTTAGGATATATGGAATTTATGGAAATTTCTAGGACTTGCTAGATTTTAGATTAAGTTGTGTCAATAAATTTTGAGAAATTTTAGGACTCTTGGGGATTTTTCGGATTTTTCTAAGACCTTTTGGTTTTACAGTCTCGTTTATTTAAACCGGTAATTTTGTTGAGACCTTGCTGTTCTCATTTTTTATCTCATTTTTATTTCTATGATTCATATGAGTTTCAATAAGATAATAAATCAATAAGTACTTTATTTGATTACAATTTTATTGTTTACCACATGCTTGAGCTACTCATATTTTCTTCCAAAACTCTTAGTTGAGCCTAGGATGTTTTTATTTTTTCTATACCAAAGAATCGTTATGATGTTCTTATTTTAGATCGAAATTTTAAGATACTTGAGGCTATCTTTGTCCCATTAATTGTATTTATTTAATTTTTATAATAAAAAAGCATACAATTTTTGCTTATTTCACCTCAATTGTTATTTTTTTGTAAGAACTGTGTTTAAAGTTGTTTTTATACCCTGGCCATTTGAGCCTCGACTCTCATAAAATCGTTCTTATAAAGAAATTTGTCATTCTATCTTGTATTCCATCAGGATTTACCAAGTTCTTCATCAATTAGGTCTTAGAGTAAACATTCTGACATTTGGTGTAGTTAACACGTTTCCTTTCCATTAAAATTCACCAACATTAACATTTGATGATTTTATAACCAATCAGCCGGCTAATATTCCACTATTATGGCACAAAGCTCGTCTTGGTAACAACACAATGTAATGTCAGTGTGTGTCATGGGATGGCGCCGGGACTCTCCAGGTCCCTATTCGTCATTATGGCTGGAAAGTGATTCCAACTCGCTCTTGCTTTTTTAAGTTGGAAATGAAATGCTGGAGAGAAGTTCTTCAGGACATTATTATATATAATGATGACAATTCTGGAGTAACAAATAAGAGCTGTAAATTCATGTCATGTAAATTTTGAATGGGGACACGAATGGTTCGATTTTGTGTCCTATTCTTACCCATCCGATGGAAAACTTATTGACGATGAGTCGATTTGCAAAGCAAACAGTGGAAATGATTCCATCATTACAAACAGAGTCAAATCGATTTAGCAGGTTTAGATAAGAATCGATGTCTTCCATGTAGTGAGAATATTGTGCGATGGTTTCGTCGGACATTGTATTCAATCTCTCTTCTTCTTGTCTCCTTCCTGGCATATCTGGATGATTGTTAAAGTATAAAATTCTTTCCATCGGTAGTTGGTCGACCAAACACCATCTTCGATCAGACTCTACTCTACTGAGAGCTGTGTAAGTCGTTCCGAGTGAGAGGGCTTCCATGAAAATCTTTTCTTGGAGTTTTACTCTCATATGAGTTGCTGCTTTACCTTCACCGACAGTCATTCCCTGACTTTTTGCTATAGGAATGCTATAAGCGGCAATTAACGGCAGACAAGTACGAGTGCAAGAGTCGTGGACATCGCAGATTGTTTTCATTGGAACGACTGGAACCCATTTGGGGTGACCTTCTAACCAAACAGGTCCTCTGTAACTATCGAAGTTAACAATAACAGCATCTGGCATGGAAGGTGGCTGGATTCCATCCGGATAAAGGATTGCAATAACCGTACCAATGGCTCCATTGTTTAGACCAAAAGTGGTTAAGGGCCCTTGGTTCTTGGTGAGCATGACAGGGCAACCCACAGCAATAAAAGAAATGCCTGGTATCTGACCCATTTGTTTTTCACCAGTAGTTTTATGACATCTACCTCTTCCTTCTGTACAAGGAATCGTGGCAACTGGAACACCCAAACCGGCAAGTTTTTCTCGGTTTTCATCAAATACTTCTTGCCATGTTTCATTAAGGGTTATAACACGTCCATTATTGAATTCATCCTTTTCTTCTTGTGACATATTCTTCTCGTGCTTTGCGTTGATATCCAGCCAATCTTGTTGAGTTATATTACCGGATCGAATTCGTAACAATCTTTCGAGTAGAGATTTTTGATCGGGTTTTTGACGCATTGTTTGATCCAAAAGAATGCATTGGGTGAAATTACGATATATGCCATGGCCCTTTAAATTTTCTGGTGTTGCGTTCTTTGATGGATGGATATGTAAATCTTTACCTTCTATTGGACCAAGTTGCCCAAGATCGCCAAAGAAGTTAACGACTGGAATATTCCCAAAATCGTGATCGAAATCCCCGGTGGCTTCCATCATTCTCTGGTTACACCACGCCAGCAACCTTGGAGAATACATGGATCGTTCATCCATATTCAATGTGTGCAAGCCATGACTCTGAGTTTCTTTGCTAAAACCGATCACTTCGTGTAGCTTATCCAACTTCTTACTGTTCATTGGCCGATCTGTCATGTTGAGGGTACTTCTTTCTTTACGAGAGACAAAGGGGATAGGAGTGGTACTGTGGAGAGTTCTTCCATCTGGAATCAAAGTAGATGCTGCACCAGTTGGAGCAATATTGAGTGTTGATCCGTTTCGTCTGAATAAACGCCTGGTAATGTATGTAATGGCATTTATTGTGAAGGTCTTCCCAGTTCCGCCATAGCACTGTACAAGGAGGCGTAAGGGCTCTGAGCTGTTTTCATCGGAGGCGACATCTAAAAGCTTTTCCAAGTTGATTGCTATGACGAGTCTTTGTTTCGGATTGGCCCATAAGAGATTGACGTCTGGGAGATTGAGGTTGTTAAGGTGAGTGTTGATACTCTCTTCTGCTTCCTTATCCTTGTCTTTTAACCAAGTTTTGGTGTTTTCAGGCCATTCATCAGATCCAAAACAGTCTTTGGCATAAGCGTTCCAATCAAATCCTGGCCCACCATTAAAGAGGTTTGCTTCGCCAATGATGGAATCAAAATTTACATTGTTGTTAAGTCGGGTATGAAGCAACAATGATTCTCCAAGTCTAAGGTCATTGAATCTTGGGATGACTCTTGAGATTCCTGTGACAGCTGTTCCGATGGTGGTTGACTGAGTTGTACATCACGATTTTCATCAACTTCATCCGCATTAACATTTCTGTTTCTTCGCAGATCTCTCTCTTCTTTCTTGTCGTATTTTTTCTTTGACAAAGCAATTATTTCCTTCAAGAATTCAGGGTAGTCAGGATCATCATTGAGGAAAGCGGCGAGGGCATCCGAAAACTGTTCATCTTGATCTTTTAAATCCTCTGGTGTTTCCCACGTGCCTTTTGAATAAATGATTAACTGGGCTTTGCAACAGTCTTCAGACAGCGGCCAAATTGGTTTGACAGCTGTACCAGTGAATAGGGGAACATGGTCACGTCCACATCGAACTTTACATCTGCATGTTTTGACCCAATCATAGAGAGTAATCTCAGGGTCTTCTTCGCGACGCTTTTCACTTAGAGTGTTTCCAGAGTAGCATTTTCATCACTGTTGGGGCCTTTACTGTTTAATTGGCGATAGCCACTCAAGCCAACCCTTTGGATATTGTTTGTTGAATGATAAAGTTGACCACCAGTATTTATAAAATCGGCCGCAGCAGCAGGAACATCTACTATACCGACAATCTTCATCAACAATCGATGGGCAACATTCTTCACAGTTGTGCTGGTATCAGCAGAATCCAACAACTCACGATAAATGGTCACAAACTCTTCTGTAGTGGTTGCACCTTTGCAACAGTAAGAGCAGATATACTTTACCAAGTTCAAAAGATCCTGATCGATGAGGGCCTGGCAGTCACAATTTGCCTGCCAGGAGATCAGTAAAGTTTTGATGTGATTCAGCATCCGAGTATGGTCACGAGGTCCTTCATATCTTGGATGACCAGCACAAATGATGCGAGGATCAAAGGGATGCAGTTCTTTACCAGGAGTTTTCTTTGTTATTGGATCTTCTTTGCCAAAATGTGAACGGCAATAACGTGTTTTAGATTCCTTCTTCTTCTTTTGTTTTTTGATATTTTGGAATCATTGCGCTTCTTCTTCAATCGGGTTGTAGCAGATTTTCTACTTGTTCGATCCTTGCGACAACGTTCACAAAGGCCATTTTTGTTAATTTTCCAAGTCTTCAATTTCACACGAGCTTGATCATTGTTAAAGGATGGAGTGTATACTGGCCGTGTTTCTCTACATACAACACAAGTGGCCGCACCATGATTACTTTCACCTTCTAAAAAATCAACGAGATATTGACCAACTTCAGGATTTGGGTGAAGAGAGTTCGACAATTGACTACTTTGCTCCGCAGCACTGGTACCATCATTATTGGGATTAATGTTCATTTCAGGTAAGGTATCTTGTTCACTTATATTTTGCATTGGAGGTGAAACAGGTAAAGGTACTGACACTTGAGATTTTTGGGCCTTCTTTAGCTTGGCCTTCTGATATTTAATCTTGTGTTTCAGTTTCTTAAAACGGGCTTTCATTTCGGACGATGTTTCTTGCTTTGGTGGCTCTAGGTAGTCGATGTTAAAGTCGACACAAGATTTGAGCAGCTTGTTTTCAGCTTCAATATCTCTTAATGGAATCGAATTTTGGAGTTGCTTTGTTTTTGGTTGGTTTTGATATTGTTTTTGGTCTTGTTTGTCCATTGAGAGAAAATGCGAAAACTGATTTGAGTGAATTCTTTACCTCGAATACAAGTACCACATCCCCTGTGGGTATTAGGGATTGGAAATGATCGTTGGATGAGGATGATAAAAGCATCTCAATTCCAGAAGTAGCAGTTGGGTTTAAGTCAAAGTACGGATTGGCTGCAGCGCTGTTCTCACTTGTGACACGAATGTTGACATTGAAAAAAAATGCTGTGGCTAAGCACATGATAACTTCGACATACACAGCGTCTTGTTTCTGCCTTTCTAAAAGTACATTCCATCTATCACCTCCCAAATTGTCTTGTTGTTTGTCGTCAATGATCATATTTTGCTGACCAAAATTATGGATAATTTGATAAAATGGGGAATCGTCTTGCATATTTTCAACAAAGGCGACAACATCTTTTCTCAAATCACCAATATCTGTATATCTTAAGTTTCTTGGAAGATCTGAGTACACACTGCCTCGATGGATTTGTTCGATAACAGCATGGAAAAAGCAATTTCCATCCCCCAGAGTTGTGTGGTGCATCCAAACATCTAATCCAATACTACGCGCTCTTGCTACCATATATTGTGCTCTTTCAGCAAGAGCTTGCTCTGGTGAACGGCATTTTCCAAAGGTGACATATGGATTAAGTAAATTTGTCACATTAAATGGTAAAACAACATCTCCCCAGGGAATCAAGGACTGAAAATAATTGTTTGATGAAGATGATAAAAACATCTCAATTTCAGAAGTAGCTGTTGGGTTTAAGTCGAAGTACGGATTGGTCGTAGTGTTATTTTCACTTGTGACACGAATGTTGACATCGAAAAAAAATGCTGTGGCTAAGCATATGATAACTTCAACATACACAGCGTCTCGTTTCTGCCTTTCTAAAAGTACATTCCATTTATCACCTCCCAAATTGTCTTGTTGTTTGTCGTCAATGATCATATTTTGCTGACCAAAATTATGGATAATTTGATAAAATGGGGAATCATCTTTCATATCTTCGACAAAGGTGACAACATCTTTTCTCAAATCACCAATATCTGTATATCTTAGTTGTTCTGGAAGTTTGAAAAAAGCAATTCCCATCGCCTGTTGTTTGATTGTTTAAAAGAACATTAAGTCCAATACTACGTGCTTTGATTACCATAGACCGGGCTCTCTTTCTAATTTTATCTGCTTGAGACTCATTTGGGAAGGGAAGAAAGGAATATATTATTAAATTATACACACAGTTCTCATTAATCTATCAAGCTATATACACTATCTAACCTTAAGTATTATACTAAGCTGCTTGTGGAAATGATATTGAAAGTCATGTTTTTTAGAATACTTACCTCTTACGTAAAAATAACAGCGGCTATTGGATATCGGTATCGGTATGGGGTACAGCATCCCCAAAGGAAAAAGTAAACGCAAAACTTTAAAAAAATTCTCTAAGAAGTTCCCATATATTACAGATACAAAAAACCACAGAAATTATTTAAAAAAGAGAAACCCAAAAGTATCAACACAATCGCAAGTGTATAAAAAGTCTATAATTATAATAATCACACAGTTTGAGAAAAAAACTAATCTGTCTGTGTAACCTTTAAGCTTACTTGGTCGGTTGCTTACTTACTTGGGTGCTTACTATTAAAATTTGAACGGTTTCGGTAACAGCGGCAATTGGATATCGGTATCGGTATGGGGTACAGCATCTCCATAGGAACAAGCTGGATGCTGATAGGACCTACCTGTTACTTATGAAATGTATGAAAGATGACTCACCAGTATCATAGGATCTTGACCTTGTGTTGAATCAGAAGATGTTCCAACAGGGAAGATATGTTGATGCAGCACACTGGTAGGTGATCCACAATATATGCAAATGAACCAGCAGCAACAATCAATCAACAGAATAAAACAGTAAGATGAACCAATATCAACAGGAACAAATGTCAACAGTCTATATCAAATAATAACAGGATCTGTCAGTTACAGCATTCCTGTTAATACAATATCAATAACAGGATCTGTCTTCCACAGCATCCACACATTGCACTATAATCAGGATCTGTCTTCTACAGCATCTAAACAATTATGACCAAACAATCACCTCGACCATCACACATCTACTGGATCAGCACCAACGGCGATTCTACAGATTGATGATGTATTATTTATTTAATTAGTATTGTGTCTATAATGAAAGTAACATTACCTGATAATGAAAGTTAGACAAATGAGAGCAAATATAGTAATTAATGGAAAATATTGAGTAGAACTTGAGAAATTGAAGAAAAAATGTTTTTTTCTGGCACGAAAATCAGCTGTTTTGGAAATTTTTAGAAAATATTGGGAATTACTATCAGCAATATTTCATGAAAAAAATATCACAATTAAGACCAAAGAAAATCTGGAAAAACAGCTATTTTTGGCATTTTCGGCCGGAAAAAAAATTTTCTCGAAAATCAGACTCAACCATGTTTTGGGCATTTTTAATACACATCTTTTGGCATCAGTGTGCAAAATTTCATGAAAAAATATAAAGTACAGCTCGAGAAATTTCAAGAAATACCATTTTTCTGGCGAAAATCGGCTGTTCTGGCGATTTTTAGAAAGTTTTAGTTACAAAATTCAGTTTTATTGATAATTGAACCATGCTTGATAATGGGCATTGTTACTAATAATGTTTTTGAGTGAAAAAATAAAGAAATATCTGTTTATGAAAGTCAGATAGAAATAAGGAGAAAAGTGACAACAATCAGTCAGAAAATATAGCGTTAGCGAAAGCGCAAAACGCATTAAATTTCATCATCGATTGTTGATGGGAGAGAGGGAAGGGTAGTAGAGAACAAAAAAATGAGGCTAATAAATGATAAATATCCACAAATCTACAAAATCTGCATTATAATTGCTATACACAAAAATTATCCTTTTACAAAAATTTATTTACATCATTAAATAATCATTTACATTATTCAAAATTTTTTTCAAACATCAATTATATTTAGAATTTGTTTGATACATTCAATTTTTTAATTATCGTGAATACTATTACGCAAAATCAATCGTCCAGTGCTAAGTTAACAAAAACAGTAAAGTGATCACTGTATGGGGATGGCATCCATTCTACAGGTATATTCAAAGGATCATCAAAGATAAGATCTAACGTGTTTCCATCGATATGGGTCGGATGCTGACTGCGTTGATAAAATGTTTGGTGGCAATACTTCATTGAGGTCATTTATGTTATCAGGTAGATTGAAATCACCAAGAATAACAGTTGAGTAGTTCACTGAGTCAATTTGGTGTCGAATTTGATCAAGGTCAATTTGAAGTGATTGCATGAATAAAGGTATAGAGCTTGTGGGTGGTCTGTAAAGCAAAACGATCAAGTAAACAGTGTTTTTTACAGTAACCAAAACTGGAAGTAATTCTAAGTCACTAACGGTATTCAATGCTTTCATAACATTCACGTGCATCGTATCATAACTAATAGCTAACCCGTGAACAGTTCTTTGATGAATGGTTTTCCAGTGTTGCAGGTTTTCATTGTCATCTAGTTTTTATGTTGTGTCATTGCCAGTTTCTGTAAAGCATAATAAACAACATCTAGAAGTGTGTAGGCTATCTGATAGAAAATGATTGATATGAAGATTCCATGATCGAATATTGAAAAGGCACAAATTTTGACTGTTCATTTCTTTCAATGGATGCATTATTGATAACACGTGATTTGTTCTCATTTCTTCCATTGCTTCTATTGCTTTAGAATTAACTACAATGTGTTTTTCAGGTTTGAAATTTAGCAATTGTATCATGTCACTTGATGTTGCACGTGAAAGACATGTATAAAGTAGTCCTGGTCCGACAGGTGCTAATCCTTTATCAGTTCCAGTTGTTTGGTCTAAATCTCCGCTCGCATATTCCAATGTACTTCCCTGTGCTTTGTGAATTGTGGTAGCAAAAGCAACAATTAATGGAAACTGTTTTCTTGTAACGAATATGCCATCTGACGTTCTGAATGTCATTATTTCAGGTAGTATTGGAACACATGTTTTCAATTCTCCTCGTAATCTTTGGTCTTTTAATTTATTACCTGAGGAAGGGTTATCAAATTGAATATATATAACTCCTGAAGGCTTGTTGTTTCTGATTCCTTGAATATTCTTAACTATTCCGGTAGATCCGTTTATTAACTTATCCTCAATATCTTTATTAATTGTAAGCATGACTCTAGCTCCGACACATATGATCAATTCTTTGGGCAGTCCTGCAGTTTCGTTGATTGGAACATCTTTATTTAAGTTCACTTTCGTTCTTGATTCATCTTTAGCGATTGAAGTACGTTTTTTGTGCCAATCGTCACACTGTCTTAAGCACATGTCATTACGTTTGTTTTTCAAATTATTTGTGATGTACATTTTCATGAAATTCTCAGGCCATTCTGTCGTATCAGTGTGTTCGAGCAATTTTATTTTTTCAATATCAGCTACTGTATGGTTACCTTCACGGAGCCTATTAAGTAGTGCTGCAAATTCTGGATCTCCACTTTGTCTTACAATCTCATCTAATTCATATAGTTTAAATTCCTCCCATGTATAATCAAAAGGTTTTGGTTCATAAATTGAATCTTGTTTGATAGGGGGTAATTGAAAGAAATCGCCAATCAATAATATTGAAATACCACCAAATGATTCTGTGTTATTTTCTTTGATTTCTTGTAATCTTTGGTTTAGATCTTTGAAACTTTTTTCGCCTATCATTGAAATCTCGTCAATCAATAGGATCTTTAAATGCTTGAATTTTAATCGCAAATTATGCATATTGTCACCGCTCAATTTTTTGAAATGTTTTCCCTTCCCATAGATTGGTAGTTTAAATGCTGAGTGCAATGTAGTTCCGTCAACATTTGTTGCTGCCTTACCAGTTGATGCAGTTACAAAAACAGATGGTTCTTTCTCATTATTTTGTCCTGGTTCTTTGAGAATCTTTTTCATTTGCTCTGTCAAGGTTCTAACTAAAAAGCTTTTTCCTACACCTGCACCTCCAGTTAAAAAAAGTCTAAATGGATTCGGTTTGTCAATTGACGAATTTTTCTCAGCGTGTTTTAAAGTTAATACATATTTGAACAGATAATTGAACAAATTTCGTTGTTTTTGGTTGAAACTGGAACACATAGTGTAAAACAAATTGAGAGGCATATCAGGATTTCTATCAGAGGTTGTAAATGCTACTGAAGATGTATCATTTGTTGAGTCATTGACACCATTTTCATAATCTATATCAATCAAATCTGGATGAATATTACAGTAGTCGTTATCATTTTCATCACTACTACTATTTTCTGAGTCAGAACTGTTGTAAACAGGTACTTCATTGATGTCGATTTCATTAACTGCGTCAAAGTTAGGATCATGTTTCAAAATATTTGGTCTAATTTCTTCTTCAACTTCGAAATATCTTTCTTCAAATGTCGCACAATTTCCTTTTAAGTCGTTTTCATTTTCCCAAGGCATATACAATTGCAATAGCACCATTTCTATCTTTGAGTTTACTAACTTTGTGATAACGTATTACACATGGACGGCTTCTTTTTTTCATTTTTCCCATTCCGTTGTTCAATGTAATTGACTTAGGTAAATTGATGTTCAATTCAAGATTTTCGTCAATTTCGATATCTGTTTCATTTGCTCCTTCTTCATTTTCTATATCTTTCTTGGGATATGTGTAAGTAGAAGCAAAATCTGCGTAGCACATGTTTTTCAATTTCCTGGGACGATTTTCATACTTATCAATCATATTCTTTTGGTAAACATTTTTGGAATCGGGGTCAAGTTTAGCTAGATCAGATGGATTTTTCGATATTCTCGTACGTTTCTCTTTGGGCCCTGTTGGAATATATTCAACATTGATATTTGATGTTCTCATTTTCAAAGAAAGTGTTCTTTTGATGGCTTCACGAGTCGATACTTCTCGCTTCGTTAAAAATACATTTCCTATGGCGCGCAATTTATCTTTTACAGCTTTACCAGTTGCCTCTTTATGTGCCTTTTTCATAAGTTCACTCATATTCTTTTCTGGCTTGCACATGTAAGAAGTGATATACGCTAAAACTGCATACATATTTGTGACATATTGAATATTCATGTTGAACTGCAGTATGCTAATCATGACAGTATTGTATGGACCAATATTTGTTTCATTGGGCTTCCTTTTATAAAGTACAGTGAGCTTCTTTTGAACTGTATTCGTCTCTTGAAAGATCACACGATTGCAACAAGTCGTCAAGAGTAACATCTTGGAGATCAGCACTACAATTATTGATTTGGTCGAGGACTTTATCAAGGACTTTTTTACTTGTTCTATATTCGTTTTTGTCGATTTGTTTACCTCGAATAATGCGAGTTTCTTCACATGGTGGCCATGGAGCCTTAAATCTACATCTTGATCCACTTTTCTTTCGACAAGTTGTTGTATGATGATGTTTTTGAACAGTATTGACTAATGCATGCCCAATCATCTCTTAAACTTGAACAGGAAGTCGAAAACCTACGAAGAGAGCTAGAAGCCTGTAAGGGGCTTCTCAAGCAAAACGAAGTCGATAGAGTTACTATTGCATCCCAAAAGAAAGAACTGGCGAACCTAAGGAAAAATCTCAATGAAGATCCGGGTTTCCACACCATAGAGTACGTTGAGCAAAAGTTTGAAGAGAAACTCGAGTCACTCAAACCAACTATCAAAGAAATGATTGAACAAACAATCAAAACAGAGTGTAAAGCACTCTCAGAAAAAACGTATGCTTCCGTTACCTCCTCCAACACCACTAATCTTGCTACCCCAAATCAAGACTCGCTAAAGGAAGTTATCAAAGATGCCTGGCGCGAAGAGGGAGCAGAAGAGGCAGACAAGAGAAGACGTGCACCAAATGTCATCGTTCATGGTTTACCAGAGAAAGATGAAGAAAATGACAAAAGTTGGGCATCAGATTTTATCAAGGATACCCATGCCCGAGCTAACATTCAGCGTGTCAGAAGATTAGGCGTAGCAGATGGAAATAAAAAGCGACCCTTGTTGTTATCACTCAAAAATGAACAAGAAAAATGGACCGTTATCGGAAATTTAACAAGTTTAAAGGGATTAGAAAACTACAAAGGTATCAGTATTACAGAGGACCTAACACCCGCACAACGGAAAGTATATAAGGAATTATCGAACGATGCAAAGAAGCTAAACTCTGAGGAAAAATCTCAAACTGAAATTTATCGAGTCAGAGGTGATACAAAAAACGGTTTCGCTGTAAAGAAGCTGAAAATCAAAAAACAACAATAGAAACAAACCACTATAAACAAGCACCAAATAGCAATAAAGCAAACCCTACCCCAAGAACTATACCTGAAATAAGAATCCTATCAACAAATGCCGATCAATTTACAAAAGCAAAGAAAGGAATATTAAATAAGATAAATCAACTCGAGAAACCGCACCTAATCGCAATTTGTGAAGTAAAACCCAAACATGGTGAAAAATGGCAAATCCACGAATACGAAATGAAAGACTACAAAGTTGTTAACTCGACTAATACCAATAACAACAAAGGTCGAGGAATCGTTATATTGGCACACTCATCAATAGACCATCTAGTTGCTGACATCGAAAGTCCTGTTGAATTCGAAGAAACCTGTATTATCGAGATTCGTCTAGCAAAGAAAGACAAACTTGTATTTGCGTGTATATACAGAAGCCCTACGAAGCAAGCTAACTCGCACGAAAACAATTCTATGTTGAACAGCCTGTTGAAGTCATTGAGTCAAGACAAGAGATATTCACACAAATGTATAGTTGGAGATTTTAATCTACCAACAATAAATTGGGAAAACTGGACAACCCCCCATATTGAGGACAGTAAAGAAGAAAAATTCTTGGATGCACTACGAGATTCATTTCTTTACCAATACGTCAAAGAGCCGACGAGATGTAGAGGAACAGACGATCCGTCTCTAGTAGACCTCATTCTAACCAGTGAATATAACCAAGTCAACAATCTCAAATATCTTAGTCCACTTGGAAAAGGTGACCACAGTGTACTTGTCTTTGACTTCAAGTGTTGTGCTGAGCAGAAGCCAAGTTGCCAAAAGTATTCCTACAATTCAGCTAACTTCCAGGAAATGCGACGCTTTCTTCGAGCGGCTAATTGGACGCAAGACTTTATCGCGACATCAAACGGGAAGACAGTATGTGAGCTCTGGGAACAGTTCAAGACTGTTCTAAACGATCTAAAGAGCCGATTCGTCCCGCTAAAAGAAGTTGGAAATTCCTTCTGGAAGAAAAAAGGAAATATACCGATAGGGGAAGATATTCGAAATGAAATCAGGATAAAAGATCGCCTACATAGGAAGTGGATTAATTCTTCGGATGCTGACAAGGAGTTCAATAGAGCAAAATATGTTTCGGCGCGAAACCGAGTCAACAGTATAATGAGACGCACGCGTAGAAACCATGAACGAGAAATTAGCAGATCGGCAAAGAACAACCCGAAGCGATTTTGGTCGCATGTAAGAAGTCAATTGAAGTCGACAAGCCGAGTTGCATCTCTTCTGGAGTCGGAGGACAACAAAGAATCATTGAAGCATGAAGACATAGAAAAGGCAAATATCCTACAAAAGCAATTTTGTGGTGTATTTACGAATGAGCCAAACGGACAATTACCTTCATTTGATAAAAGAACAGATACGATGATCGATATCCCTGAAATTTCTCTAGAAACAATAATAAGACAGATCAAGCAGCTTGACCCCAGCAAATCATTTGGACCAGATGAGATTCATCCGTTGATGTTGAAGGAACTAGTTGACTTCGTTGCAGAACCGCTGAAGATAATCATGAACAAAACATTAGAAGATAGCGTATTACCTGAGGACTGGAAGATGGCGCATGTCACACCAATCTACAAGAACAAGGGTGCTCACAACCTAGCCATAAACTACCGTCCAGTCAGTTTAACATCTATAGTATGCAAAATGATGGAGTCAGTGCTAAGAAAAGCAATTATGGATCATCTTGTGGAAGAAAATCTTTTATCTGAAAAACAGTACGGTTTTATTGGTAAGCGATCAACAGTCACTCAACTTCTTTACTACATTGACCAATGTTGTGAAACGATGGCAGAAGGCAAAGTTGTCGATTGCATCTATTTTGATTTTGCAAAAGCGTTTGACACCGTCCCTCACAGGAGGTTAAAGAAAAAACTGGAATGTTACGGGGTAGGTGGAAGTCTACTAAACTGGATAACATCGTTTTTGTCAGATCGCAAGCAGCTGGTCAAAGTCAACTCAGCCAAATCAACAACTAACCCTGTCATAAGTGGGATTCCTCAAGGAAGTGTACTTGGACCTCTGCTATTTGTCATTTACATCAATGATTTGCCAGACAAAGTAGTTACGGATGCATTTCTCTTCGCTGATGACACGAAAATAGTGAAGACTATAGATTCGGTAGAAGACTCTATCGTTGTACAAAGAGATATCGATGAAATGGAAAAGTGGTCTCAGGATTGGTTACTCACGTTCCATCCTGATAAATGTCATGTCTTAACAATAGGTAAATTCGCCAACATCAAGCATGCACACAGATACCAGCTTGGGGGTAATGAACTTGAACATGTTTTTGAAGAAAAAGACCTCGGCATCTTGATCGATTCGGAACTAACTTTCGAGGAGCATATATCCAAACAGGTTAACAAAGCAAATTCAATCCTTGGAGTCATCAAAAGAAGTTTTAACGACTTGAGTCCTTCGGCATTTTGTACTCTGTACACCACCTTTGTCAGACCTCACTTGGAATATGCACAATCAGTATGGCAGCCAAAATTACGTCGTAGTATAAAATTGATTGAAGGTGTTCAAAGACGGGCGACAAGACTGATTCCTCAATATCGTAATCTCCACTACGAAGAACGTTTAAAAAGACTCAAACTTCCATCTCTTGAGTTCAGAAGGCTTTTCAGTGATATGGTACAAATATATAAGCATATTCATTTTTACGACCCACAGACAACTCGGAACAAGTTTGTTAAAAAATCCCGTCCAACCAGATTCCATGATCATGAATTTGTTCCAAACTTTGCTGATGATGGTTTTCGTGGGGCTCAGACGAAATCTTTCTACTATAGATCGATCCCAACATGGAATGCACTACCGCGATTTGTCATCGAGTCGACCTCAATCAGATCGTTTAAAGAAAGCCTAAACAAAGCGTGGGAAAAACATCAACTAAGATACTTGACATATTAATATTGTAATTAGAAATCGGTTCGTAGAGGTCCACCTCGGGCCTGTGAGCTTGTATACATCATAATAATAATAATAATAATGTAGCTTTGAGTATTTCTCTTTATCTGGCAATGAACAGGTAATATATTTGTCTATAAAATCAACAACGTCGTTGTCTTTAGTAGGATCACTTTCATCGATTTTAGGCGCATCTTTGATATGTACTTGAGCGTGAACGTGTTCTAAACCTGTTCGATGTTGAAATTCTCTACGATCATCATAATTTAGAATTTGTCCTATTGGATGCATACCATTCATGAGCATTTTTGGAAAAACCTTATTGAAAATATGGTCAATTTGCCTTGCTACTGTTACAGGGTTCCTTTTGAAATATTGAACTTTTTCACTCCAGTTCATATTGTTGACATCTTCATCAGTTAAATTCTCTCCGTATTGCATAGCAACTACTTTAATAATATTTGTCCACTTAAATAGTGCTGCTGTCCATGTAAGAAAGTACGTGCTAGGTCCATAAACTCGACATTTTGCTAAAACATCTAATATCATGTTATGACACCATTGCGGCGTTCCTCTAATGTTCTTAAAAGAGTTTTGAAAAATTTGGTCATCGGATATCATTTGTCTGACATTATCAGGATTTGTTAATCTTCCAGCTGATATATCACTTTGAAAATGCTTTTTTTGAGAGAAACTAATTGCACTGGCAACATTTGCGCTTTCAGTCCAATGTAATGCATTGAAAATATACTGTGGGTCAGAAGCAAATCGATCATCTGAAGATTTCAATCTCGCATGAACATATTTTGATGGAGTTATATTTTTTTCTCTGGGTGAATTAAAATAATTTTTGGCATCAGGATAATGACCTGGAAATGCTTAGGCTTCCAAATCAGGTTCAGAATAGAATGACACTGGTATTTCATTTTCACAAGGAGCAATGTTGACAATTTGGTCGGACGATATTTCAGAATTAGAACGTTTATGAGCAATGTCAATAGCTTCTTCTGAAGAGATCATCCTGAGATTGAGCATTTTTGTCTGTCAAAAGCGACCATAATTCTGGGTCTGATCGTAAACTTTCATCTTCCCATCTAGAGTTAGGTGCAACGTTTTCATAAAACTTATTGACTTCAACCAATTTTTGAAGTGCCTTTGTTACGAAAGCAGGTCGTATGTTTTGCTTATTGACTGAATTTTTATCAGAAAGTCGTCGTTTTAAAGCAAGGGAAATCAAAAACTCGTCATTACAAACTCTTGGTAATACTTTTTGAATTTTGTCTAGATTTGCGGGTACCATAACGCACTGTCCTTTTAAACCTTGTTGTCCTCCTTTATGCTTTGGTACAATGAACATGAATGGAATTATTTGGGAAACTAGCATCATTTCAATCGGACATAATTCCTCTAGTTCCGGAAGTTTTGGCGATAATTGAAGGTTATTGGATTGTGCTTGTACTGGCATTTTTTCTTTTTTTATATCTTTATCACATGAATGACAAATCCAGTAAATTTCTTCAGAATCACAATCAGTATTAGGTAGATCACACAATTCAAACATGGTCAATTTTTCATATTCCTTGTGAAGGAACCTTTTGCCGTTTCCTTTATACTCCCATTTTATGCAAATATGGCATTTATTTATCGGACCTTCTTTGATAGCACATTCAAAGTCTTGTTCTACAATTTTAAATGCTTTAGTTAATGTTATTGATGGATCAACCATACTTTGATTTTGTACTTTGTCAAATTCTGCCTTTCTTTTTTCCCTCAAAGTTTTCATTCTTTTAGAAGCAGATTTTCTATCATTGGCTTTTTCTGAATCATCTTGATTTTCCCTCAAAGTTTTCATTCTTTTAGAAGCAGATTTTCTATCATAGGCTTTCTCTGAATCATCTTGATTTTCCCTCAAAGTATTCATTCTTTTAGAAGCAGATTTTCTATCATTGGCTTTTTCTAAATCATCTTGATATCATCTTGATATCATGTTTAAAAGAACGAGAAGACTTTTCGGTGATTGACCAGGACCTTGTGGTTGTTTCAAAGGACTCTCTGTTTCACCAGAATCTATGGAAGTTTTTAAAAGACTCCTTTCGATATAATAATTTTGAAATTAGGACAAACCCTGTACAAAATTTCAATCTCAATGTTGGAGTTTTGGTATTCTTATACCCAACCCTAAATTTGTCAAAGGAACACAATTTTACAAAATTGCTAATGTCGAAGTTCGAAAATATATTCTTACTTTCAAACTTTTGAAGCTCTTGCTCAAGCTCATCATCGCTCAATTCCTTGTCTGTAACACCATTTTATTGATTTCGTGAATTAATTCGTAACTGCCATTTTCCCAACAGTGATTCTTTGATCTTAGAATATCATCACTGGTAAAAAACTATTCTGCTGACAAGTATTATAGCGCACAGTTTATCATTGACCGACTTTAAGTGTTGACCAGAAACAAACTAAAAAGACCCCGTTTTAAAGTCAACCAGACAGAAATATCGTTGACTAAATAAATGTTTCTTTCAAACTTTTTCACAGCGACATCGCTTTTAAGTTCCTAATATTAAAATGAAGAGCATAAGACGATTCTAAAGAAACTTTAGATTTTTCTTTTTCACTTTTCTTCTTCATTTTCCAAATGTTTTTGATTATTTTTCTATTTTGCGATCTTCCACTCCTTATTATCTTTAGGACAAGCTCAAAACCACCACGTCAGTCAAATTCTGTCTCTTTTAGTGTATATTGATTATCGCATGGGCCTGGTTATTCAAACAAAGTATTATTAACCCTATTAGCCCCAAGAGCTTTTTTATTTTTTTTGGGGGGCGGGGTAGAATCTACCACCCTCGATTATTTTTTATCTAGAAGAGCTATGGCCATGAAATTTGGTACAGATGTTCTCCATCATGACACAAATTTCCAAGAAGAAAAAAAAATTTGATGATGTCATTCAAAAACCGATGACGTCATCCCAAAATTTCCACCTGTCGGAAAAAGGCCCAAATATATGGTTTACAAAATTGTATATTACAGGCGAACTAATAAGGGTATCTAGATTTTGAAGATTCTGAAAGATAAAAGGCTGCCCTTTAACATAATTGCCGGTTTTGCATTTTCCATGAAGACTTTTTCTTAAAATCTGTTCTGAAGATGAGTGAAATTTTCAAAATTTGATGACCGTTTATACCGTTAGTGGCTATCATGTGTGTCAAAATTCGAAAATGATTGAATTGAAATAGTTCAGAACTCTAAAATTTCGAGCTTTAAGCGATTTTAGCTGGGTTTTATGTAGCTGGGAGACCCGACTTCTCTGTCTATGTGGTTTCAAAAAAAATATCAAAGTATAGACAGTAGTAGCCGGGAATTATACAAGATGCAAGAATTGATCGCAGAATTTGATTGGCTAATATCTTATTGTTATGATTTGATAAACAAAAGTATGACGTCAAACAGCTCTATTGTTTCAAGAAGTAGCGAGCTTTTGAATTGTTTTGAAAAAATAACGGTTTTTTCTTTTGTGATTTGAAGTGATTTGAATCGAGTCAATAATTCCATACTCTGTATTTCAGTGAAGTTGTTGGGATTTTAACAGGATAGAAATATTTTTGTAACAGAGTATGGTCTCCAGACTAGGTTTTATGTCATTTTTCACAATAAAGTCATAAAACCTGATCTGGCTGAGATTGTACGTCTTCCTTTTTGCACTAGTAATTTACCTTCAACTATGTTTTATTCTTGTTTTGGTGCTGAAATCATCCGGATAGCACGGGTTAGTTCATCTTTGGAAAATTTTAGCTTGGCGGGTAGAGTTTTAATGGACCGCGCTTTGAAACTTCGTTTACAAAAGACATTGAAAAAAATATATGGACGCCAGCAGGTATTCCATTCCCTTGCTAGCAATATAACACTATTCTTAGAAAGTCTTCTCTAGTTTTATTTAATCATCATCATCTAAAACATTTATCGGATTTGTCGTTTTATTTTAACATTTTTAGTTTGAAAATTGTGAATGTCTCGTTTGAACTTATTAGAAAGTCTAGTGGTTGGTAGCGCTCCACTTGTTTGCAGGATATGTGAATTAGCGACTCACATTAGTAAAAAATTTTGGTTAAAGAAGTTCACACGTATTGATATAAATTTGAGTGCTTTTTGTTTGAAGTCCTCATTTCCTTTTTCTTTTTCTAACGTACGGCCGCTCGGATACGGCACGCCGAACCGGGCTCTGGGCCAACTTTTCAAACTTCGATTATGCGTCTTTCTTTCTAAATCTTTTCTTTTCTAGATTGTGCTTGATCAACACTTTCTTACCTTTGGTTAGATGACGGGCGACTCTAGAGTAGCAGGGCAAGCTTACTCATGGCCACACTTGATGCCAGACTTTGGTCTTTATCTATCCGCACTCCATTTATTTCTCAACTTTCTTTAAATTCACTTACCGGTTTTCTCTATGCTAAATTTGTACATTTATATTTATTGTTTGTCTATTGTAAGATTGTTTATTTGTGGGTTGTTACTTTTTGGTTCTTTGGTTTTATTTTGTTGTTGTTGTTGGTTTTAAGGTTTGTTGCTGTTTTGTTTTGTTGGTTTTCAACTTTTGTCCTTGTCGCGTTAAGTTGTGAAAATATTTCTCGCTCAGTTTGAATGTTTTTGATTTTTAGTTTGACACGCACTTTCTGAATTTTGATTAGCTTTTTCAGATAATAACCCTAACATTTTGCACAAGTACTGCATAAGATTTAGCCTGGATATCCAAGCTCAAAATTTTAGAAAAATATAAGTTTTACCTCAACCAGACAAAGTTCTAAAATTATAGAGCTTGGTTCACCTAGAAATCAGGTGAACCCCTGTTGACAGATTTTCCTGCATAAATCCCATGGCTGCAAATAAATGTATGCACATAATGACATAATTTCAAGATGCTACCCCCAGCAGTGATAAATCAATTTAAAATGGTACCCTTGACCATAAAATATAGACAGTGTGGTGGATAGTCTGTTGGACAAAATGTGCTAAGTGAATTTTGGAAAATAAAAAATTTCCAAATCCAAAATTTTTAAAACAAAACTTCCAACCCAAAACAGCAATACAAAATTGGCAAACAGAAAAGAAGAATTGAAGCAAAATATATACCTTTAGTTCTTTACACGGTGCAACCATGCCATTAAGAAAATTAAAACAAGATATCTAAGCAAGTAAAATTAAAAAGAAAGCAACCAGAACATCTAAAAATTCCCATGTTTTGATCTTCCCACTTCTTCCCTGCCATTATTATCATTTTTATTTTGGGTGCGTGGTCAAACACCCAAGGGAGATAATTAGGGATTCTATTGTTATTTGCTTCGAAGAAGAAAAATCAGGGAGATTTGCAAAGCAGCGTACGCGCCTTGCTGATCGCCCGCGCGATCCACCGAACACTTCAAGTCGGGTCGCTTTTAGAAAAACTCGTTCCCCGAGGGATTATATCAAGAATGAGAAGAGAATGATTCTCTTTATATTAACTTTCCCAGAACGCTCCAAAATTTTGTTTACCATTGTAATATCAAAGCAAACAGCCCAATTTAAAATGGAGTATCTACCAATAAAATGCCTGTCCAAAATATTGCTCAAACATGTGCCAAACGTGAGCGCTGATAGAAATGCCAGCCCCTGCGTGTCACCTTTGTGGTTTAAATTTTTCAGTGGACAAAAACGCTAAAAAACTTAAAAGTGTCAAGAGTTGGAAAATTTTTCCAGAAGTTGTGAAAGATGGGTGTGTCGCTTCAAAATTAGCCAACCTTGAATTGGAAGTAGTGAAAAGACGTGGGAGCGACGAGACAATCTGTTCATCGTGTCACAGCAGCATTAAAGTCCTGGAGAATTCAATGGCAATCAAGAAACGATGGCAGGACTGGGGAAACATTGCTGGATCAGATGAAAGACCAAAGAAAGTTTTTGTGCGAGAGGTAAGAGTCGATTATTAATTATGACAATGCTGGGAAAATTCGTCTCGTCACAAAGTTAAAGAGAAGGCAAAGGTATCAGACCTGAACATTTACTTAGTCTATTTGGAAGCCTTTATTCAGGATAAAGACACTCAAAAGCATACAATAAATTGAAATAGTTTTCTAATAATAGTACTATCCAAACAAAATTAATGTACAATAAGCTAGGGTAAAATTAGATTCAGGCTATTTCCCGGGCTATTCAGAGCAAAAGAGTTTTATCAGGCTGGAAGGATGACGCCATATACATTTTTGGGCCCTCAGGAAAATTTTCATGGCTTGTTTTGTACCCCAATTTTCATTAGAACCTTATGCTCTTTACCATGGAACCCAGATTTTGAGAATTTGCTTAGATTTATTTTTTGCACACCCGCCTGATGAAGTCATTCTGATGACGTCATCTGGTCGGTTGCCTGGTGATAAAAGTAGGCGTGTCCGCTAAAAATTATTAATTAGACCCTGTAAGGGTGCCTGTGCCAAATTTCAGCCTATCATCACAGTTTCAAGAATTCTTGAGCTATCCCAATCGACTCCACTAAGCCACCAGGAAAGTGAATTCTAATTGTAGGGGATCAACAGAAAATTTGTGTAAAATTCACTTTATTATTTCATAACTTGGTACTAAAAGAAAAAAATTTAAATCCAAAAGTCAATTTGATTTCTTTGATGGATGTATAGAAATAATCAAAATGGACCTGTGCATGAACTCCAATGGTGAAATTGTCTTAACGTTGTATCATTCTGCTCGAATAAACTCGAGAGAGCAGTCGTTCAATTTATAAATATTCAATAATCTAGGTGTCCACTGAAACCCTGCTCGAACAGGTCCACAAAAGCTGTTTGCAAGAAATTCGAGTTGTGCGTTCAAAATCCAAACTCAAAGATGCTTCTGTGGAAAGTCTTATCTCTCTTGACGACGTGGCACTGTGTACAGAAATCGACAAATTCTGTCCTGTCTTGGGTGCTGCATTACGTGGAGGAATGGGTATACAAGATTCCACTAAACGAGATGTTAAAGCGATGCGACTCCAGTGCTATTCCATCGTCTTCAAAGCACGATACGGTCAAAATAGGGCAACTGTTGTGGCTCATCGCAACGACCAATTGTTGTTGGCAGCAGGTGCGAAGAAGGCTTCGTTCAGTTGGTTCAACAAAATGGGTTTGACCAATTCCTATGGTACTGGGAATAAAAAGTACAAAAAGCTAGCATTGAACCACGACCAAGAGGTGAAAGATTGGAAGAAGAAAATTGAAGAGGCCGTGTCTCCTAAAGATGTGGAAGAAAGGCCTGACGTAAGAATTTCCTTTGGTTAACCCTCTGTTTCCTCCAAATCCTCAGCAGTTTTTGCTTGCTTAGGTTTCAGTTTTCTTTTATCCACATCATTGCACGAAGACCTCTCTTGTGTTATTATGTTCAATGCATTTAAATTTTTCTTAAAAGCCTCTTTAAAAAATACTACATAAAAAAGGCTTTTGCATAGCATGTTTCTGTTTTCCCTTTTGGTCACATTTCAACTTAAACTGAATTGGCGAAAAATTAAGAGCCTTTCATTTACCTTTAGCTGTGCGGTGATAATGTGGATGGTAACATCATAGCCAGAGATCAAGGGCTTAACTATAGCAACGTCAACTATCACTGGTTTCACAAAAAATGGCTGTTTATCAACGAGCCTTGGAAAAAGACGGTAAGGTCTTATTGTTCATCCGAGTGTCTTGTATACCGGTCTGGAAAAAAAATTTTTGTAGTTCATTTGAAACAGTACTCTAACCTTTCAGCTGTTTGTTACCCCCATCCCATAGCCCTAAAGTAAATTAAGTCGTAGAACAACGCAAGTTTTCAATGCGTTCAACCACACTGAATATTTCCACTGCCTGCTTACATTTTGTTTGGGTTGTCAAACAATAAGAGAATTATTTCAATGCTTTAGATTTCAGAAAACCAGAAGAATATAAGGACATGACACTGATGGCCTCTAAGCATACCAACTCAGTCATGTTGGCGAATTACAAAGTTCTGTTTGCACGTGTTTTGGTGGACTTCCTATCAGCTTTTAAAGGATTTTCTAAAGTTGTCAGGAGACATATAAAACACCCATTCTCTGACAAGATGAAGGAAAAATCAAAAGTCGTAAGTTGAAAAATAGAATTTAATTTGAACTATTTTTCCACTATAACTGTTATAGTGAGATTCAAACAACCCCATATTTCCCAACATATGCAGATATAGACAGTGAATGAAGACCCAAACACAAAATTAACTCCCTGTGGACCACTATGCCATAATGGCCCCATTTTAATGTTTTTTCAAAGGCCAAGTTGAAGGCTTGGAAGTAAGGTGAATGACTAAATTTCAGTATTTCATGTTCTTCTTAGATACCACTGGGTGTGATTTTCGAAGACGAGTCATCTAATGCAGGCATTGCAGAAATCACCAAAGAATTACAGGAAAGGTAACATGGTGCAAGAGAATTCAATTAATTTTCAATAACAAATTTTCAATAATTCATAGATTAAAATTATTCAGAGGGGAAAATAAGCAGTCCCAAATATACCTTTTTAGTTACACACCAGTCAGAACAAACGATTTAGGGGAAAAGGAAGTCATCTTACCAATTAAGGTGGTTGGTGATCAGATGACAGAAGAACGAATGCACAACATAAAGAAAGCGTTTTTGTCTGGTGATACATCGTATGATCGTCTGGAGGGTATTGATCCAGCCTTTGCTGATTGGCATTTGGTTAAAACTCTCTATGAGGTAAGAAGAAGTGGTTATTGGTCTATAATACAGTGCCAGCCAATAACTAGGGAATGACACTTCCATGGGACACTAAGCAAGATCCAATAGTTTAAACATTACTGTATTATTAAGGATGACCTTGAATAGATAACACTATAACAATGGTAACATTTGAATTTTGAGTCTAAATAATATAGTTGAATTTATTATACATTTTTCCAGGTGAAAGAGGATATTTTCAAGAAAGAATCAGCATCAGAATTCGGTACCTCGATGTGGTCCATGAATGTCTTAAAAACAACAAATGCCAAAAAAGGCCCACACAAGTCTTTCAATGCGTACAAGGACTACTCAGACAAAGAATTGAATGGACAGATTGTTGCCATGACAATGACCTACTTTCAAATGAATGACTATGCTGGTACATTAAATTTCATCAATGCAAACTTCTTCTCATCCATAAATAATCTAAAATGAACAAACAAGGCAATGACTTTGATAGAATTTGAATCAAATTAATTGCACTTCCATTCCATTGTAAAGATATTCACAAGTAGAATACTGACATTCCATCCCTAAATTTACCTTATTCTGTGTCTCCTAAATAATGTCTATATCCGTCTACATGATCTTAACCCCATTCCCCATCATTCCAGGGGAGATTAAATCTTGGATGTTTTCTTTTCTTATGCCTAGATAACCCGATACCAAAAGACATCCAAGAGACTGATGATAAACAAAAGAAACTTGAATGGCTCTATAAGCATATTGATAAGATACTGAAAAGGTAAGTTAACAATAACAAGAACCTGCTGAACATTTGGATATGACAACATGAGTCAGGGTCCAGGATACCAACCCAGGGTCTGAAAACCTGACTTTTTGAGATTTGAAAGTACCTGCCACCACCCCTAATGTGCTACCAATACTAATTTGACTTTTGAAATTTGAAGAAAAAAAATAGACACTACCCCACTGGGTTTGGTATATGGAACCTGAGGCCCTTGATGTCAATCTCCCATTGGTAAAATTTTTGTGATGTACAACAATCAACTTAAAGGATAAAGGTTTTTTTATTGATTTGTTTATTCCCTAGTTACGGTTGCTCATATTTCAAATAATCTTTCATATTGAAATATAAAAAAAAGACCTTAATGAATGGCTAAATTCTATGTCACTTTTTTTGCAGCTTCCCTTTGGTCATTTAAGAAATTCTAAAAGGCAACATTTCCACTTTCAAGGTATTTGGTTACATTCTCCTCAATTGATGGCGAAAAAGTAAAAGCACAACGAAAGAGAATTGTCAAAATAGTTTTTAAGTGTCACAAAGCAAAGGATGGCTGTGGTTATGTTTTTCAAAATGAAAAAGCACGTGATCAGCATGAAATCAAGACACATGGATACAAAAGGTACTTTTTATTGACTTGTTGATAAGAGCAACTATAGAGAATGAACCTTGGGAGGTGAACCATTTTTTAATATGTGATATTCTATATGTGCTAAAATGTTATGCTATAGTATAATGTTATAGTGTTACTTTGCGGGTCTTATATGTTTGTGTTACACAACCAGCAAATAAATACTGAAGTTTGCTTTATAATTTCTAGAAAGAAAAAGGAAAAGGCCATATTGTTGAATGTTGATTCAGATGACGACCACGTTCTTGGCTATCAAAAAGCGCTTTTCTCGTTGAACATGCTCCTACAAAATATCAACGACAGTATTAAAGAAGGTAAAAGACCGCAAGGCAATACACCCCCAAACCTAAGCACCAAAAAGTACATTTTAATTACTCCTGATGCACATTCACCAGAATCACCAACTCCTGATGCAGAACCTCCAGAACCATCAATCTTTGATTCACATTCACCAGAACCATCAATTCCACCATTTCATTCACCCAAACAACAAGCTTTACCATCACATTCACCAGATCCATCAACTCCACCATAACATTCGCCTAAATCTCCAATTCCTACTGCACATTCACCAGATCTGCCAGGTCCTGCTGCAGAACCTCAAGAGCCATCAGCATCTGTTGCAAAAACACCAGAATCGAGAAATTCAAATTTGGAGACTTAGGGCCACCGTTTTCAACTGGTTACCACTCGTTACCTCGTTACCACATCGTTACCACTCGTTACCACCTCGTTACCACTCGTTACCTCTTTTAGTAACAACGAAAAAAAGTGCTACCTTCTCTCAAGCACTTACAAATATCTTTTTTCTTTATTAGAGTAGAATTTGATCCAAAGGCAAATGGACGGAGTAAACCAATCTGGAGTCCCTTTCCCTAATTTCACATCACAAAACACACTTTTAGCCACAATAGCGGACCTGTAAATTAGCACAATTTTTTTGCGCTCGCTTCGCTCACATTATGTTGTTAAAATGTTTCTCCAACCCTTACGGGTTGCCTTTTTTTGATTTTCCGCCCCAATCTTGGTCAAGTAACCATGCTATTACTCTTTTCTAAAAGGAAGATGATGGGATAGGTACTGTCTAATTCTCAAATTAGAACTAAAGAATTATCCATAAAAAGAGCTTTTTGAGGTACTTGGTTACAATAGTAAAACCATTCTAAAACATAGTACTTTTAGCCAAATAAGAAAGTGTTACAATCATTACTTTGTCAGTAATTAAACTTCACTTCTTCTATGCTATTTGTACTAATAACAGTTGAAAATGAAGTTTTCAACAGGGTATCCCTTACTCCTTATTTCATCAACAATTCATGCACTTGAAATACCTTTCCTCAAGAAATAGACCCAAACTGAGATGTGGAAAGTTTTGGTGACGGTATTTAGAGTTAATTGTGTCTGGTATTCCGGTAATTTGGGAAAAATTGCCGGTATTTTGGTATTCAATACCCCTTGAACCTCCCCCTCCCCCCTATGGACAATAAAAACACATATTACAAAATGGGAAAATTTCCTAAACTCTACATCACCACTTATTTTATCTCCCACATTTTGAGAATCAACCAATTCCCCGAAGAAAATTATGTACTTCATTAGCTTTGTGGCGATTTCTTTTGTACTTTTGTACTTGCAATATGCCAGAATAGCCAGAACTCCTTTGACGACAAAGGTTACAATAAGCACTCCAACTTTAATCCAAACTTCTTCTGTAACGGTTTCTTCGTCTTCTTAAAATAATAATAGAATTATTAAAGAATTTTTTAACATAGAAATTTCTTGCTTGCTATTGCTTGATTATATAATTAGATCCAGCAAGAAAAACTGAAGAATCAAATCTAAGAAAACTTTTGAACTATAATAAAGACAAAGCCACTTAAATTCGATTTGGTGTAATTTAAGATGCACGATCTAACGATTTACGATTCACGATTCGCGATCCATGCATAAAGTATGCTGATTATTCCTAATAATTATCATAAAACTTAAATTATATAACATAATTCTAAAACAATGGCATAATCTTTTCTCACTTTTGTTTATCACGACAAATTTATGCAACAAAAAATAAATAAGTAAGCAGCGGAACTACGAATAATTACGACTGTTAAATTATGAAAAAAACTAACTTACATAATGTTGATAATGGAAGCTACCTTGTGAACATAATCTTACAATAGACAGAGAGTGAAAGTAAACAATGCACAAGAAATATTTTTGCTCTCAGTTTCAACAATAAAAGAATTGGCTAACAATATGTTTTGTGGACCGTAATGACTCAGTCTCATTTCTATATCATCAGTGATTTGTGTAAGTGTGACAGATATTTATTCGTGAAGCTATCAGTATATTAACTCCTCCTGCAAATTCACCAAAACTATCAACTCCTACAGCACGTTCACCACAACCATCAATGCCACCATCAAATTCACCAGAATCATCAACTTAACCATCACATTCACCAGAACCACCAACTCCTGCTGTACATTAACCAGAAGCATCAACTCCTGATGCATATTCACCAAAATCACCAACTCCACCATTGGATTCATCAGATCCATCAACACCAGCATTATATGCACCAGAATCATCAACTCCACCATAACATTCACCAGAACCACCAACTCCTGATGCACATTCACCAGAATCACCAACTCCTGATGCAGAACCTCCAGAACCATCAATCTTTGATTCACATTCACCAGAACCATCAATTCCACCATTTCATTCACCCAAACAACAAGCTTTACCATCACATTCACCAGATCCATCAACTCCACCATAACATTCGCCTAAATCTCCAATTCCTACTGCACATTCACCAGATCTGCCAGGTCCTGCTGCAGAACCTCAAGAGCCATCAGCATCTGTTGCAAAAACACCAGAATCGAGAAATTCAAATTTGGAGACTTAGGGCCACCGTTTTCAACTGGTTACCACTCGTTACCTCGTTACCACATCGTTACCACTCGTTACCGCCTCGTTACCACTCGTTACCACTCGTTACCTCTTTTAGTAACAACGAAAAAAAGTGCTACCTTCTCTCAAGCACTTACAAATATCTTTTTTCTTTATTAGAGTAGAATTTGATCCAAAGGCAAATGGACGGAGTAAACCAATCTGGAGTCCCTTTCCCTAATTTCACATCACAAAACACACTTTTAGCCACAATAGCGGACCTGTAAATTAGCACAATTTTTTTGCGCTCGCTTCGCTCACATTATGTTGTTAAAATGTTTCCCCAACCCTTACGGGTTGCCTTTTTTTGATTTTCCGCCCCAATCTTGCTCAAGTAACCATGCTATTACTCTTTTCTAAAAGGAAGATGATGGGATAGGTACTGTCTAATTCTCAAATTAGAACTAAAGAATTATCCATAAAAAGAGCTTTTTGAGGTACTTGGTTACAATAGTAAAACCATTCTAAAACATAGTACTTTTAGCCAAATAAGAAAGTGTTACAATCATTACTTTGTCAGTAATTAAACTTCACTTCTTCTATGCTATTTGTACTAATAACAGTTGAAAATGAAGTTTTCAACAGGGTATCCCTTACTCCTTATTTCATCAACAATTCATGCACTTGAAATACCTTTCCTCAAGAAATAGACCCAAACTGAGATGTGGAAAGTTTTGGTGACGGTATTTAGAGTTAATTGTGTCTGGTATTCCGGTAATTTGGGAAAAATTGCCGGTATTTTGGTATTCAATACCCCTTGAACCTCCCCCTCCCCCCTATGGACAATAAAAACACATATTACAAAATGGGAAAATTTCCTAAACTCTACATCACCACTTATTTTATCTCCCACATTTTGAGAATCAACCAATTCCCCGAAGAAAATTATGTACTTCATTAGCTTTGTGGCGATTTCTTTTGTACTTTTGTACTTGCAATATGCCAGAATAGCCAGAACTCCTTTGACGACAAAGGTTACAATAAGCACTCCAACTTTAATCCAAACTTCTTCTGTAACGGTTTCTTCGTCTTCTTAAAATAATAATAGAATTATTAAACAATTTTTTAACATAGAAATTTCTTGCTTGCTATTGCTTGATTATATAATTAGATCCAGCAAGAAAAACTGAAGAATCAAATCTAAGAAAACTTTTGAACTATAATAAAGACAAAGCCACTTAAATTCGATTTGGTGTAATTTAAGATGCACGATCTAACGATTTACGATTCACGATTCGCGATCCATGCATAAAGTATGCTGATTATTCCTAATAATTATCATAAAACTTAAATTATATAACATAATTCTAAAACAATGGCATAATCTTTTCTCACTTTTGTTTATCACGACAAATTTATGCAACAAAAAATAAATAAGTAAGCAGCGGAACTACGAATAATTACGACTGTTAAATTATGAAAAAAACTAACTTACATAATGTTGATAATGGAAGCTACCTTGTGAACATAATCTTACAATAGACAGAGAGTGAAAGTAAACAATGCACAAGAAATATTTTTGCTCTCAGTTTCAACAATAAAAGAATTGGCTAACAATATGTTTTGTGGACCGTAATGACTCAGTCTCATTTCTATATCATCAGTGATTTGTGTAAGTGTGTCAGATATTTATTCGTGAAGCTATCAGTATATTAACTCCTCCTGCAAATTCACCAAAACTATCAACTCCTACAGCACGTTCACCACAACCATCAATGCCACCATCAAATTCACCAGAATCATCAACTTAACCATCACATTCACCAGAACCACCAACTCCTGCTGTACATTAACCAGAAGCATCAACTCCTGATGCATATTCACCAAAATCACCAACTCCACCATTGGATTCATCAGATCCATCAACACCAGCATTATATGCACCAGAATCATCAACTCCACCATAACATTCACCAGAACCACCAACTCCTGATGCACATTCACCAGAATCACCAACTCCTGATGCAGAACCTCCAGAACCATCAATCTTTGATTCACATTCACCAGAACCATCAATTCCACCATTTCATTCACCCAAACAACAAGCTTTACCATCACATTCACCAGATCCATCAACTCCACCATAACATTCGCCTAAATCTCCAATTCCTACTGCACATTCACCAGATCTGCCAGGTCCTGCTGCAGAACCTCAAGAGCCATCAGCATCTGTTGCAAAAACACCAGAATCGAGAAATTCAAATTTGGAGACTTAGGGCCACCGTTTTCAACTGGTTACCACTCGTTACCACATCGTTACCACTCGTTACCGCCTCGTTACCACTCGTTACCACTCGTTACCTCTTTTAGTAACAACGAAAAAAAGTGCTACCTTCTCTCAAGCACTTACAAATATCTTTTTTCTTTATTAGAGTAGAATTTGATCCAAAGGCAAATGGACGGAGTAAACCAATCTGGAGTCCCTTTCCCTAATTTCACATCACAAAACACACTTTTAGCCACAATAGCGGACCTGTAAATTAGCACAATTTTTTTGCGCTCGCTTCGCTCACATTATGTTGTTAAAATGTTTCCCCAACCCTTACGGGTTGCCTTTTTTTGATTTTCCGCCCCAATCTTGCTCAAGTAACCATGCTATTACTCTTTTCTAAAAGGAAGATGATGGGATAGGTACTGTCTAATTCTCAAATTAGAACTAAAGAATTATCCATAAAAAGAGCTTTTTGAGGTACTTGGTTACAATAGTAAAACCATTCTAAAACATAGTACTTTTAGCCAAATAAGAAAGTGTTACAATCATTACTTTGTCAGTAATTAAACTTCACTTCTTCTATGCTATTTGTACTAATAACAGTTGAAAATGAAGTTTTCAACAGGGTATCCCTTACTCCTTATTTCATCAACAATTCATGCACTTGAAATACCTTTCCTCAAGAAATAGACCCAAACTGAGATGTGGAAAGTTTTGGTGACGGTATTTAGAGTTAATTGTGTCTGGTATTCCGGTAATTTGGGAAAAATTGCCGGTATTTTGGTATTCAATACCCCTTGAACCTCCCCCTCCCCCCTATGGACAATAAAAACACATATTACAAAATGGGAAAATTTCCTAAACTCTACATCACCACTTATTTTATCTCCCACATTTTGAGAATCAACCAATTCCCCGAAGAAAATTATGTACTTCATTAGCTTTGTGGCGATTTCTTTTGTACTTTTGTACTTGCAATATGCCAGAATAGCCAGAACTCCTTTGACGACAAAGGTTACAATAAGCACTCCAACTTTAATCCAAACTTCTTCTGTAACGGTTTCTTCGTCTTCTTAAAATAATAATAGAATTATTAAACAATTTTTTAACATAGAAATTTCTTGCTTGCTATTGCTTGATTATATAATTAGATCCAGCAAGAAAAACTGAAGAATCAAATCTAAGAAAACTTTTGAACTATAATAAAGACAAAGCCACTTAAATTCGATTTGGTGTAATTTAAGATGCACGATCTAACGATTTACGATTCACGATTCGCGATCCATGCATAAAGTATGCTGATTATTCCTAATAATTATCATAAAACTTAAATTATATAACATAATTCTAAAACAATGGCATAATCTTTTCTCACTTTTGTTTATCACGACAAATTTATGCAACAAAAAATAAATAAGTAAGCAGCGGAACTACGAATAATTACGACTGTTAAATTATGAAAAAAACTAACTTACATAATGTTGATAATGGAAGCTACCTTGTGAACATAATCTTACAATAGACAGAGAGTGAAAGTAAACAATGCACAAGAAATATTTTTGCTCTCAGTTTCAACAATAAAAGAATTGGCTAACAATATGTTTTGTGGACCGTAATGACTCAGTCTCATTTCTATATCATCAGTGATTTGTGTAAGTGTGTCAGATATTTATTCGTGAAGCTATCAGTATATTAACTCCTCCTGCAAATTCACCAAAACTATCAACTCCTACAGCACGTTCACCACAACCATCAATGCCACCATCAAATTCACCAGAATCATCAACTTAACCATCACATTCACCAGAACCACCAACTCCTGCTGTACATTAACCAGAAGCATCAACTCCTGATGCATATTCACCAAAATCACCAACTCCACCATTGGATTCATCAGATCCATCAACACCAGCATTATATGCACCAGAATCATCAACTCCACCATAACATTCACCAGAACCACCAACTCCTGATGCACATTCACCAGAATCACCAACTCCTGATGCAGAACCTCCAGAACCATCAATCTTTGATTCACATTCACCAGAACCATCAATTCCACCATTTCATTCACCCAAACAACAAGCTTTACCATCACATTCACCAGATCCATCAACTCCACCATAACATTCGCCTAAATCTCCAATTCCTACTGCACATTCACCAGATCTGCCAGGTCCTGCTGCAGAACCTCAAGAGCCATCAGCATCTGTTGCAAAAACACCAGAATCGAGAAATTCAAATTTGGAGACTTAGGGCCACCGTTTTCAACTGGTTACCACTCGTTACCTCGTTACCACATCGTTACCACTCGTTACCGCCTCGTTACCACTCGTTACCACTCGTTACCTCTTTTAGTAACAACGAAAAAAAGTGCTACCTTCTCTCAAGCACTTACAAATATCTTTTTTCTTTATTAGAGTAGAATTTGATCCAAAGGCAAATGGACGGAGTAAACCAATCTGGAGTCCCTTTCCCTAATTTCACATCACAAAACACACTTTTAGCCACAATAGCGGACCTGTAAATTAGCACAATTTTTTTGCGCTCGCTTCGCTCACATTATGTTGTTAAAATGTTTCCCCAACCCTTACGGGTTGCCTTTTTTTGATTTTCCGCCCCAATCTTGCTCAAGTAACCATGCTATTACTCTTTTCTAAAAGGAAGATGATGGGATAGGTACTGTCTAATTCTCAAATTAGAACTAAAGAATTATCCATAAAAAGAGCTTTTTGAGGTACTTGGTTACAATAGTAAAACCATTCTAAAACATAGTACTTTTAGCCAAATAAGAAAGTGTTACAATCATTACTTTGTCAGTAATTAAACTTCACTTCTTCTATGCTATTTGTACTAATAACAGTTGAAAATGAAGTTTTCAACAGGGTATCCCTTACTCCTTATTTCATCAACAATTCATGCACTTGAAATACCTTTCCTCAAGAAATAGACCCAAACTGAGATGTGGAAAGTTTTGGTGACGGTATTTAGAGTTAATTGTGTCTGGTATTCCGGTAATTTGGGAAAAATTGCCGGTATTTTGGTATTCAATACCCCTTGAACCTCCCCCTCCCCCCTATGGACAATAAAAACACATATTACAAAATGGGAAAATTTCCTAAACTCTACATCACCACTTATTTTATCTCCCACATTTTGAGAATCAACCAATTCCCCGAAGAAAATTATGTACTTCATTAGCTTTGTGGCGATTTCTTTTGTACTTTTGTACTTGCAATATGCCAGAATAGCCAGAACTCCTTTGACGACAAAGGTTACAATAAGCACTCCAACTTTAATCCAAACTTCTTCTGTAACGGTTTCTTCGTCTTCTTAAAATAATAATAGAATTATTAAACAATTTTTTAACATAGAAATTTCTTGCTTGCTATTGCTTGATTATATAATTAGATCCAGCAAGAAAAACTGAAGAATCAAATCTAAGAAAACTTTTGAACTATAATAAAGACAAAGCCACTTAAATTCGATTTGGTGTAATTTAAGATGCACGATCTAACGATTTACGATTCACGATTCGCGATCCATGCATAAAGTATGCTGATTATTCCTAATAATTATCATAAAACTTAAATTATATAACATAATTCTAAAACAATGGCATAATCTTTTCTCACTTTTGTTTATCACGACAAATTTATGCAACAAAAAATAAATAAGTAAGCAGCGGAACTACGAATAATTACGACTGTTAAATTATGAAAAAAACTAACTTACATAATGTTGATAATGGAAGCTACCTTGTGAACATAATCTTACAATAGACAGAGAGTGAAAGTAAACAATGCACAAGAAATATTTTTGCTCTCAGTTTCAACAATAAAAGAATTGGCTAACAATATGTTTTGTGGACCGTAATGACTCAGTCTCATTTCTATATCATCAGTGATTTGTGTAAGTGTGTCAGATATTTATTCGTGAAGCTATCAGTATATTAACTCCTCCTGCAAATTCACCAAAACTATCAACTCCTACAGCACGTTCACCACAACCATCAATGCCACCATCAAATTCACCAGAATCATCAACTTAACCATCACATTCACCAGAACCACCAACTCCTGCTGTACATTAACCAGAAGCATCAACTCCTGATGCATATTCACCAAAATCACCAACTCCACCATTGGATTCATCAGATCCATCAACACCAGCATTATATGCACCAGAATCATCAACTCCACCATAACATTCACCAGAACCACCAACTCCTGATGCACATTCACCAGAATCACCAACTCCTGATGCAGAACCTCCAGAACCATCAATCTTTGATTCACATTCACCAGAACCATCAATTCCACCATTTCATTCACCCAAACAACAAGCTTTACCATCACATTCACCAGATCCATCAACTCCACCATAACATTCGCCTAAATCTCCAATTCCTACTGCACATTCACCAGATCTGCCAGGTCCTGCTGCAGAACCTCAAGAGCCATCAGCATCTGTTGCAAAAACACCAGAATCGAGAAATTCAAATTTGGAGACTTAGGGCCACCGTTTTCAACTGGTTACCACTCGTTACCTCGTTACCACATCGTTACCACTCGTTACCGCCTCGTTACCACTCGTTACCACTCGTTACCTCTTTTAGTAACAACGAAAAAAAGTGCTACCTTCTCTCAAGCACTTACAAATATCTTTTTTCTTTATTAGAGTAGAATTTGATCCAAAGGCAAATGGACGGAGTAAACCAATCTGGAGTCCCTTTCCCTAATTTCACATCACAAAACACACTTTTAGCCACAATAGCGGACCTGTAAATTAGCACAATTTTTTTGCGCTCGCTTCGCTCACATTATGTTGTTAAAATGTTTCCCCAACCCTTACGGGTTGCCTTTTTTTGATTTTCCGCCCCAATCTTGCTCAAGTAACCATGCTATTACTCTTTTCTAAAAGGAAGATGATGGGATAGGTACTGTCTAATTCTCAAATTAGAACTAAAGAATTATCCATAAAAAGAGCTTTTTGAGGTACTTGGTTACAATAGTAAAACCATTCTAAAACATAGTACTTTTAGCCAAATAAGAAAGTGTTACAATCATTACTTTGTCAGTAATTAAACTTCACTTCTTCTATGCTATTTGTACTAATAACAGTTGAAAATGAAGTTTTCAACAGGGTATCCCTTACTCCTTATTTCATCAACAATTCATGCACTTGAAATACCTTTCCTCAAGAAATAGACCCAAACTGAGATGTGGAAAGTTTTGGTGACGGTATTTAGAGTTAATTGTGTCTGGTATTCCGGTAATTTGGGAAAAATTGCCGGTATTTTGGTATTCAATACCCCTTGAACCTCCCCCTCCCCCCTATGGACAATAAAAACACATATTACAAAATGGGAAAATTTCCTAAACTCTACATCACCACTTATTTTATCTCCCACATTTTGAGAATCAACCAATTCCCCGAAGAAAATTATGTACTTCATTAGCTTTGTGGCGATTTCTTTTGTACTTTTGTACTTGCAATATGCCAGAATAGCCAGAACTCCTTTGACGACAAAGGTTACAATAAGCACTCCAACTTTAATCCAAACTTCTTCTGTAACGGTTTCTTCGTCTTCTTAAAATAATAATAGAATTATTAAACAATTTTTTAACATAGAAATTTCTTGCTTGCTATTGCTTGATTATATAATTAGATCCAGCAAGAAAAACTGAAGAATCAAATCTAAGAAAACTTTTGAACTATAATAAAGACAAAGCCACTTAAATTCGATTTGGTGTAATTTAAGATGCACGATCTAACGATTTACGATTCACGATTCGCGATCCATGCATAAAGTATGCTGATTATTCCTAATAATTATCATAAAACTTAAATTATATAACATAATTCTAAAACAATGGCATAATCTTTTCTCACTTTTGTTTATCACGACAAATTTATGCAACAAAAAATAAATAAGTAAGCAGCGGAACTACGAATAATTACGACTGTTAAATTATGAAAAAAACTAACTTACATAATGTTGATAATGGAAGCTACCTTGTGAACATAATCTTACAATAGACAGAGAGTGAAAGTAAACAATGCACAAGAAATATTTTTGCTCTCAGTTTCAACAATAAAAGAATTGGCTAACAATATGTTTTGTGGACCGTAATGACTCAGTCTCATTTCTATATCATCAGTGATTTGTGTAAGTGTGTCAGATATTTATTCGTGAAGCTATCAGTATATTAACTCCTCCTGCAAATTCACCAAAACTATCAACTCCTACAGCACGTTCACCACAACCATCAATGCCACCATCAAATTCACCAGAATCATCAACTTAACCATCACATTCACCAGAACCACCAACTCCTGCTGTACATTAACCAGAAGCATCAACTCCTGATGCATATTCACCAAAATCACCAACTCCACCATTGGATTCATCAGATCCATCAACACCAGCATTATATGCACCAGAATCATCAACTCCACCATAACATTCACCAGAACCACCAACTCCTGATGCACATTCACCAGAATCACCAACTCCTGATGCAGAACCTCCAGAACCATCAATCTTTGATTCACATTCACCAGAACCATCAATTCCACCATTTCATTCACCCAAACAACAAGCTTTACCATCACATTCACCAGATCCATCAACTCCACCATAACATTCGCCTAAATCTCCAATTCCTACTGCACATTCACCAGATCTGCCAGGTCCTGCTGCAGAACCTCAAGAGCCATCAGCATCTGTTGCAAAAACACCAGAATCGAGAAATTCAAATTTGGAGACTTAGGGCCACCGTTTTCAACTGGTTACCACTCGTTACCTCGTTACCACATCGTTACCACTCGTTACCGCCTCGTTACCACTCGTTACCACTCGTTACCTCTTTTAGTAACAACGAAAAAAAGTGCTACCTTCTCTCAAGCACTTACAAATATCTTTTTTCTTTATTAGAGTAGAATTTGATCCAAAGGCAAATGGACGGAGTAAACCAATCTGGAGTCCCTTTCCCTAATTTCACATCACAAAACACACTTTTAGCCACAATAGCGGACCTGTAAATTAGCACAATTTTTTTGCGCTCGCTTCGCTCACATTATGTTGTTAAAATGTTTCCCCAACCCTTACGGGTTGCCTTTTTTTGATTTTCCGCCCCAATCTTGCTCAAGTAACCATGCTATTACTCTTTTCTAAAAGGAAGATGATGGGATAGGTACTGTCTAATTCTCAAATTAGAACTAAAGAATTATCCATAAAAAGAGCTTTTTGAGGTACTTGGTTACAATAGTAAAACCATTCTAAAACATAGTACTTTTAGCCAAATAAGAAAGTGTTACAATCATTACTTTGTCAGTAATTAAACTTCACTTCTTCTATGCTATTTGTACTAATAACAGTTGAAAATGAAGTTTTCAACAGGGTATCCCTTACTCCTTATTTCATCAACAATTCATGCACTTGAAATACCTTTCCTCAAGAAATAGACCCAAACTGAGATGTGGAAAGTTTTGGTGACGGTATTTAGAGTTAATTGTGTCTGGTATTCCGGTAATTTGGGAAAAATTGCCGGTATTTTGGTATTCAATACCCCTTGAACCTCCCCCTCCCCCCTATGGACAATAAAAACACATATTACAAAATGGGAAAATTTCCTAAACTCTACATCACCACTTATTTTATCTCCCACATTTTGAGAATCAACCAATTCCCCGAAGAAAATTATGTACTTCATTAGCTTTGTGGCGATTTCTTTTGTACTTTTGTACTTGCAATATGCCAGAATAGCCAGAACTCCTTTGACGACAAAGGTTACAATAAGCACTCCAACTTTAATCCAAACTTCTTCTGTAACGGTTTCTTCGTCTTCTTAAAATAATAATAGAATTATTAAACAATTTTTTAACATAGAAATTTCTTGCTTGCTATTGCTTGATTATATAATTAGATCCAGCAAGAAAAACTGAAGAATCAAATCTAAGAAAACTTTTGAACTATAATAAAGACAAAGCCACTTAAATTCGATTTGGTGTAATTTAAGATGCACGATCTAACGATTTACGATTCACGATTCGCGATCCATGCATAAAGTATGCTGATTATTCCTAATAATTATCATAAAACTTAAATTATATAACATAATTCTAAAACAATGGCATAATCTTTTCTCACTTTTGTTTATCACGACAAATTTATGCAACAAAAAATAAATAAGTAAGCAGCGGAACTACGAATAATTACGACTGTTAAATTATGAAAAAAACTAACTTACATAATGTTGATAATGGAAGCTACCTTGTGAACATAATCTTACAATAGACAGAGAGTGAAAGTAAACAATGCACAAGAAATATTTTTGCTCTCAGTTTCAACAATAAAAGAATTGGCTAACAATATGTTTTGTGGACCGTAATGACTCAGTCTCATTTCTATATCATCAGTGATTTGTGTAAGTGTGTCAGATATTTATTCGTGAAGCTATCAGTATATTAACTCCTCCTGCAAATTCACCAAAACTATCAACTCCTACAGCACGTTCACCACAACCATCAATGCCACCATCAAATTCACCAGAATCATCAACTTAACCATCACATTCACCAGAACCACCAACTCCTGCTGTACATTAACCAGAAGCATCAACTCCTGATGCATATTCACCAAAATCACCAACTCCACCATTGGATTCATCAGATCCATCAACACCAGCATTATATGCACCAGAATCATCAACTCCACCATAACATTCACCAGAACCACCAACTCCTGATGCACATTCACCAGAATCACCAACTCCTGATGCAGAACCTCCAGAACCATCAATCTTTGATTCACATTCACCAGAACCATCAATTCCACCATTTCATTCACCCAAACAACAAGCTTTACCATCACATTCACCAGATCCATCAACTCCACCATAACATTCGCCTAAATCTCCAATTCCTACTGCACATTCACCAGATCTGCCAGGTCCTGCTGCAGAACCTCAAGAGCCATCAGCATCTGTTGCAAAAACACCAGAATCGAGAAATTCAAATTTGGAGACTTAGGGCCACCGTTTTCAACTGGTTACCACTCGTTACCTCGTTACCACATCGTTACCACTCGTTACCGCCTCGTTACCACTCGTTACCACTCGTTACCTCTTTTAGTAACAACGAAAAAAAGTGCTACCTTCTCTCAAGCACTTACAAATATCTTTTTTCTTTATTAGAGTAGAATTTGATCCAAAGGCAAATGGACGGAGTAAACCAATCTGGAGTCCCTTTCCCTAATTTCACATCACAAAACACACTTTTAGCCACAATAGCGGACCTGTAAATTAGCACAATTTTTTTGCGCTCGCTTCGCTCACATTATGTTGTTAAAATGTTTCCCCAACCCTTACGGGTTGCCTTTTTTTGATTTTCCGCCCCAATCTTGCTCAAGTAACCATGCTATTACTCTTTTCTAAAAGGAAGATGATGGGATAGGTACTGTCTAATTCTCAAATTAGAACTAAAGAATTATCCATAAAAAGAGCTTTTTGAGGTACTTGGTTACAATAGTAAAACCATTCTAAAACATAGTACTTTTAGCCAAATAAGAAAGTGTTACAATCATTACTTTGTCAGTAATTAAACTTCACTTCTTCTATGCTATTTGTACTAATAACAGTTGAAAATGAAGTTTTCAACAGGGTATCCCTTACTCCTTATTTCATCAACAATTCATGCACTTGAAATACCTTTCCTCAAGAAATAGACCCAAACTGAGATGTGGAAAGTTTTGGTGACGGTATTTAGAGTTAATTGTGTCTGGTATTCCGGTAATTTGGGAAAAATTGCCGGTATTTTGGTATTCAATACCCCTTGAACCTCCCCCTCCCCCCTATGGACAATAAAAACACATATTACAAAATGGGAAAATTTCCTAAACTCTACATCACCACTTATTTTATCTCCCACATTTTGAGAATCAACCAATTCCCCGAAGAAAATTATGTACTTCATTAGCTTTGTGGCGATTTCTTTTGTACTTTTGTACTTGCAATATGCCAGAATAGCCAGAACTCCTTTGACGACAAAGGTTACAATAAGCACTCCAACTTTAATCCAAACTTCTTCTGTAACGGTTTCTTCGTCTTCTTAAAATAATAATAGAATTATTAAACAATTTTTTAACATAGAAATTTCTTGCTTGCTATTGCTTGATTATATAATTAGATCCAGCAAGAAAAACTGAAGAATCAAATCTAAGAAAACTTTTGAACTATAATAAAGACAAAGCCACTTAAATTCGATTTGGTGTAATTTAAGATGCACGATCTAACGATTTACGATTCACGATTCGCGATCCATGCATAAAGTATGCTGATTATTCCTAATAATTATCATAAAACTTAAATTATATAACATAATTCTAAAACAATGGCATAATCTTTTCTCACTTTTGTTTATCACGACAAATTTATGCAACAAAAAATAAATAAGTAAGCAGCGGAACTACGAATAATTACGACTGTTAAATTATGAAAAAAACTAACTTACATAATGTTGATAATGGAAGCTACCTTGTGAACATAATCTTACAATAGACAGAGAGTGAAAGTAAACAATGCACAAGAAATATTTTTGCTCTCAGTTTCAACAATAAAAGAATTGGCTAACAATATGTTTTGTGGACCGTAATGACTCAGTCTCATTTCTATATCATCAGTGATTTGTGTAAGTGTGTCAGATATTTATTCGTGAAGCTATCAGTATATTAACTCCTCCTGCAAATTCACCAAAACTATCAACTCCTACAGCACGTTCACCACAACCATCAATGCCACCATCAAATTCACCAGAATCATCAACTTAACCATCACATTCACCAGAACCACCAACTCCTGCTGTACATTAACCAGAAGCATCAACTCCTGATGCATATTCACCAAAATCACCAACTCCACCATTGGATTCATCAGATCCATCAACACCAGCATTATATGCACCAGAATCATCAACTCCACCATAACATTCACCAGAACCACCAACTCCTGATGCACATTCACCAGAATCACCAACTCCTGATGCAGAACCTCCAGAACCATCAATCTTTGATTCACATTCACCAGAACCATCAATTCCACCATTTCATTCACCCAAACAACAAGCTTTACCATCACATTCACCAGATCCATCAACTCCACCATAACATTCGCCTAAATCTCCAATTCCTACTGCACATTCACCAGATCTGCCAGGTCCTGCTGCAGAACCTCAAGAGCCATCAGCATCTGTTGCAAAAACACCAGAATCGAGAAATTCAAATTTGGAGACTTAGGGCCACCGTTTTCAACTGGTTACCACTCGTTACCTCGTTACCACATCGTTACCACTCGTTACCGCCTCGTTACCACTCGTTACCACTCGTTACCTCTTTTAGTAACAACGAAAAAAAGTGCTACCTTCTCTCAAGCACTTACAAATATCTTTTTTCTTTATTAGAGTAGAATTTGATCCAAAGGCAAATGGACGGAGTAAACCAATCTGGAGTCCCTTTCCCTAATTTCACATCACAAAACACACTTTTAGCCACAATAGCGGACCTGTAAATTAGCACAATTTTTTTGCGCTCGCTTCGCTCACATTATGTTGTTAAAATGTTTCCCCAACCCTTACGGGTTGCCTTTTTTTGATTTTCCGCCCCAATCTTGCTCAAGTAACCATGCTATTACTCTTTTCTAAAAGGAAGATGATGGGATAGGTACTGTCTAATTCTCAAATTAGAACTAAAGAATTATCCATAAAAAGAGCTTTTTGAGGTACTTGGTTACAATAGTAAAACCATTCTAAAACATAGTACTTTTAGCCAAATAAGAAAGTGTTACAATCATTACTTTGTCAGTAATTAAACTTCACTTCTTCTATGCTATTTGTACTAATAACAGTTGAAAATGAAGTTTTCAACAGGGTATCCCTTACTCCTTATTTCATCAACAATTCATGCACTTGAAATACCTTTCCTCAAGAAATAGACCCAAACTGAGATGTGGAAAGTTTTGGTGACGGTATTTAGAGTTAATTGTGTCTGGTATTCCGGTAATTTGGGAAAAATTGCCGGTATTTTGGTATTCAATACCCCTTGAACCTCCCCCTCCCCCCTATGGACAATAAAAACACATATTACAAAATGGGAAAATTTCCTAAACTCTACATCACCACTTATTTTATCTCCCACATTTTGAGAATCAACCAATTCCCCGAAGAAAATTATGTACTTCATTAGCTTTGTGGCGATTTCTTTTGTACTTTTGTACTTGCAATATGCCAGAATAGCCAGAACTCCTTTGACGACAAAGGTTACAATAAGCACTCCAACTTTAATCCAAACTTCTTCTGTAACGGTTTCTTCGTCTTCTTAAAATAATAATAGAATTATTAAACAATTTTTTAACATAGAAATTTCTTGCTTGCTATTGCTTGATTATATAATTAGATCCAGCAAGAAAAACTGAAGAATCAAATCTAAGAAAACTTTTGAACTATAATAAAGACAAAGCCACTTAAATTCGATTTGGTGTAATTTAAGATGCACGATCTAACGATTTACGATTCACGATTCGCGATCCATGCATAAAGTATGCTGATTATTCCTAATAATTATCATAAAACTTAAATTATATAACATAATTCTAAAACAATGGCATAATCTTTTCTCACTTTTGTTTATCACGACAAATTTATGCAACAAAAAATAAATAAGTAAGCAGCGGAACTACGAATAATTACGACTGTTAAATTATGAAAAAAACTAACTTACATAATGTTGATAATGGAAGCTACCTTGTGAACATAATCTTACAATAGACAGAGAGTGAAAGTAAACAATGCACAAGAAATATTTTTGCTCTCAGTTTCAACAATAAAAGAATTGGCTAACAATATGTTTTGTGGACCGTAATGACTCAGTCTCATTTCTATATCATCAGTGATTTGTGTAAGTGTGTCAGATATTTATTCGTGAAGCTATCAGTATATTAACTCCTCCTGCAAATTCACCAAAACTATCAACTCCTACAGCACGTTCACCACAACCATCAATGCCACCATCAAATTCACCAGAATCATCAACTTAACCATCACATTCACCAGAACCACCAACTCCTGCTGTACATTAACCAGAAGCATCAACTCCTGATGCATATTCACCAAAATCACCAACTCCACCATTGGATTCATCAGATCCATCAACACCAGCATTATATGCACCAGAATCATCAACTCCACCATAACATTCACCAGAACCACCAACTCCTGATGCACATTCACCAGAATCACCAACTCCTGATGCAGAACCTCCAGAACCATCAATCTTTGATTCACATTCACCAGAACCATCAATTCCACCATTTCATTCACCCAAACAACAAGCTTTACCATCACATTCACCAGATCCATCAACTCCACCATAACATTCGCCTAAATCTCCAATTCCTACTGCACATTCACCAGATCTGCCAGGTCCTGCTGCAGAACCTCAAGAGCCATCAGCATCTGTTGCAAAAACACCAGAATCGAGAAATTCAAATTTGGAGACTTAGGGCCACCGTTTTCAACTGGTTACCACTCGTTACCTCGTTACCACATCGTTACCACTCGTTACCGCCTCGTTACCACTCGTTACCACTCGTTACCTCTTTTAGTAACAACGAAAAAAAGTGCTACCTTCTCTCAAGCACTTACAAATATCTTTTTTCTTTATTAGAGTAGAATTTGATCCAAAGGCAAATGGACGGAGTAAACCAATCTGGAGTCCCTTTCCCTAATTTCACATCACAAAACACACTTTTAGCCACAATAGCGGACCTGTAAATTAGCACAATTTTTTTGCGCTCGCTTCGCTCACATTATGTTGTTAAAATGTTTCCCCAACCCTTACGGGTTGCCTTTTTTTGATTTTCCGCCCCAATCTTGCTCAAGTAACCATGCTATTACTCTTTTCTAAAAGGAAGATGATGGGATAGGTACTGTCTAATTCTCAAATTAGAACTAAAGAATTATCCATAAAAAGAGCTTTTTGAGGTACTTGGTTACAATAGTAAAACCATTCTAAAACATAGTACTTTTAGCCAAATAAGAAAGTGTTACAATCATTACTTTGTCAGTAATTAAACTTCACTTCTTCTATGCTATTTGTACTAATAACAGTTGAAAATGAAGTTTTCAACAGGGTATCCCTTACTCCTTATTTCATCAACAATTCATGCACTTGAAATACCTTTCCTCAAGAAATAGACCCAAACTGAGATGTGGAAAGTTTTGGTGACGGTATTTAGAGTTAATTGTGTCTGGTATTCCGGTAATTTGGGAAAAATTGCCGGTATTTTGGTATTCAATACCCCTTGAACCTCCCCCTCCCCCCTATGGACAATAAAAACACATATTACAAAATGGGAAAATTTCCTAAACTCTACATCACCACTTATTTTATCTCCCACATTTTGAGAATCAACCAATTCCCCGAAGAAAATTATGTACTTCATTAGCTTTGTGGCGATTTCTTTTGTACTTTTGTACTTGCAATATGCCAGAATAGCCAGAACTCCTTTGACGACAAAGGTTACAATAAGCACTCCAACTTTAATCCAAACTTCTTCTGTAACGGTTTCTTCGTCTTCTTAAAATAATAATAGAATTATTAAACAATTTTTTAACATAGAAATTTCTTGCTTGCTATTGCTTGATTATATAATTAGATCCAGCAAGAAAAACTGAAGAATCAAATCTAAGAAAACTTTTGAACTATAATAAAGACAAAGCCACTTAAATTCGATTTGGTGTAATTTAAGATGCACGATCTAACGATTTACGATTCACGATTCGCGATCCATGCATAAAGTATGCTGATTATTCCTAATAATTATCATAAAACTTAAATTATATAACATAATTCTAAAACAATGGCATAATCTTTTCTCACTTTTGTTTATCACGACAAATTTATGCAACAAAAAATAAATAAGTAAGCAGCGGAACTACGAATAATTACGACTGTTAAATTATGAAAAAAACTAACTTACATAATGTTGATAATGGAAGCTACCTTGTGAACATAATCTTACAATAGACAGAGAGTGAAAGTAAACAATGCACAAGAAATATTTTTGCTCTCAGTTTCAACAATAAAAGAATTGGCTAACAATATGTTTTGTGGACCGTAATGACTCAGTCTCATTTCTATATCATCAGTGATTTGTGTAAGTGTGTCAGATATTTATTCGTGAAGCTATCAGTATATTAACTCCTCCTGCAAATTCACCAAAACTATCAACTCCTACAGCACGTTCACCACAACCATCAATGCCACCATCAAATTCACCAGAATCATCAACTTAACCATCACATTCACCAGAACCACCAACTCCTGCTGTACATTAACCAGAAGCATCAACTCCTGATGCATATTCACCAAAATCACCAACTCCACCATTGGATTCATCAGATCCATCAACACCAGCATTATATGCACCAGAATCATCAACTCCACCATAACATTCACCAGAACCACCAACTCCTGATGCACATTCACCAGAATCACCAACTCCTGATGCAGAACCTCCAGAACCATCAATCTTTGATTCACATTCACCAGAACCATCAATTCCACCATTTCATTCACCCAAACAACAAGCTTTACCATCACATTCACCAGATCCATCAACTCCACCATAACATTCGCCTAAATCTCCAATTCCTACTGCACATTCACCAGATCTGCCAGGTCCTGCTGCAGAACCTCAAGAGCCATCAGCATCTGTTGCAAAAACACCAGAATCGAGAAATTCAAATTTGGAGACTTAGGGCCACCGTTTTCAACTGGTTACCACTCGTTACCTCGTTACCACATCGTTACCACTCGTTACCGCCTCGTTACCACTCGTTACCACTCGTTACCTCTTTTAGTAACAACGAAAAAAAGTGCTACCTTCTCTCAAGCACTTACAAATATCTTTTTTCTTTATTAGAGTAGAATTTGATCCAAAGGCAAATGGACGGAGTAAACCAATCTGGAGTCCCTTTCCCTAATTTCACATCACAAAACACACTTTTAGCCACAATAGCGGACCTGTAAATTAGCACAATTTTTTTGCGCTCGCTTCGCTCACATTATGTTGTTAAAATGTTTCCCCAACCCTTACGGGTTGCCTTTTTTTGATTTTCCGCCCCAATCTTGCTCAAGTAACCATGCTATTACTCTTTTCTAAAAGGAAGATGATGGGATAGGTACTGTCTAATTCTCAAATTAGAACTAAAGAATTATCCATAAAAAGAGCTTTTTGAGGTACTTGGTTACAATAGTAAAACCATTCTAAAACATAGTACTTTTAGCCAAATAAGAAAGTGTTACAATCATTACTTTGTCAGTAATTAAACTTCACTTCTTCTATGCTATTTGTACTAATAACAGTTGAAAATGAAGTTTTCAACAGGGTATCCCTTACTCCTTATTTCATCAACAATTCATGCACTTGAAATACCTTTCCTCAAGAAATAGACCCAAACTGAGATGTGGAAAGTTTTGGTGACGGTATTTAGAGTTAATTGTGTCTGGTATTCCGGTAATTTGGGAAAAATTGCCGGTATTTTGGTATTCAATACCCCTTGAACCTCCCCCTCCCCCCTATGGACAATAAAAACACATATTACAAAATGGGAAAATTTCCTAAACTCTACATCACCACTTATTTTATCTCCCACATTTTGAGAATCAACCAATTCCCCGAAGAAAATTATGTACTTCATTAGCTTTGTGGCGATTTCTTTTGTACTTTTGTACTTGCAATATGCCAGAATAGCCAGAACTCCTTTGACGACAAAGGTTACAATAAGCACTCCAACTTTAATCCAAACTTCTTCTGTAACGGTTTCTTCGTCTTCTTAAAATAATAATAGAATTATTAAACAATTTTTTAACATAGAAATTTCTTGCTTGCTATTGCTTGATTATATAATTAGATCCAGCAAGAAAAACTGAAGAATCAAATCTAAGAAAACTTTTGAACTATAATAAAGACAAAGCCACTTAAATTCGATTTGGTGTAATTTAAGATGCACGATCTAACGATTTACGATTCACGATTCGCGATCCATGCATAAAGTATGCTGATTATTCCTAATAATTATCATAAAACTTAAATTATATAACATAATTCTAAAACAATGGCATAATCTTTTCTCACTTTTGTTTATCACGACAAATTTATGCAACAAAAAATAAATAAGTAAGCAGCGGAACTACGAATAATTACGACTGTTAAATTATGAAAAAAACTAACTTACATAATGTTGATAATGGAAGCTACCTTGTGAACATAATCTTACAATAGACAGAGAGTGAAAGTAAACAATGCACAAGAAATATTTTTGCTCTCAGTTTCAACAATAAAAGAATTGGCTAACAATATGTTTTGTGGACCGTAATGACTCAGTCTCATTTCTATATCATCAGTGATTTGTGTAAGTGTGTCAGATATTTATTCGTGAAGCTATCAGTATATTAACTCCTCCTGCAAATTCACCAAAACTATCAACTCCTACAGCACGTTCACCACAACCATCAATGCCACCATCAAATTCACCAGAATCATCAACTTAACCATCACATTCACCAGAACCACCAACTCCTGCTGTACATTAACCAGAAGCATCAACTCCTGATGCATATTCACCAAAATCACCAACTCCACCATTGGATTCATCAGATCCATCAACACCAGCATTATATGCACCAGAATCATCAACTCCACCATAACATTCACCAGAACCACCAACTCCTGATGCACATTCACCAGAATCACCAACTCCTGATGCAGAACCTCCAGAACCATCAATCTTTGATTCACATTCACCAGAACCATCAATTCCACCATTTCATTCACCCAAACAACAAGCTTTACCATCACATTCACCAGATCCATCAACTCCACCATAACATTCGCCTAAATCTCCAATTCCTACTGCACATTCACCAGATCTGCCAGGTCCTGCTGCAGAACCTCAAGAGCCATCAGCATCTGTTGCAAAAACACCAGAATCGAGAAATTCAAATTTGGAGACTTAGGGCCACCGTTTTCAACTGGTTACCACTCGTTACCTCGTTACCACATCGTTACCACTCGTTACCGCCTCGTTACCACTCGTTACCACTCGTTACCTCTTTTAGTAACAACGAAAAAAAGTGCTACCTTCTCTCAAGCACTTACAAATATCTTTTTTCTTTATTAGAGTAGAATTTGATCCAAAGGCAAATGGACGGAGTAAACCAATCTGGAGTCCCTTTCCCTAATTTCACATCACAAAACACACTTTTAGCCACAATAGCGGACCTGTAAATTAGCACAATTTTTTTGCGCTCGCTTCGCTCACATTATGTTGTTAAAATGTTTCCCCAACCCTTACGGGTTGCCTTTTTTTGATTTTCCGCCCCAATCTTGCTCAAGTAACCATGCTATTACTCTTTTCTAAAAGGAAGATGATGGGATAGGTACTGTCTAATTCTCAAATTAGAACTAAAGAATTATCCATAAAAAGAGCTTTTTGAGGTACTTGGTTACAATAGTAAAACCATTCTAAAACATAGTACTTTTAGCCAAATAAGAAAGTGTTACAATCATTACTTTGTCAGTAATTAAACTTCACTTCTTCTATGCTATTTGTACTAATAACAGTTGAAAATGAAGTTTTCAACAGGGTATCCCTTACTCCTTATTTCATCAACAATTCATGCACTTGAAATACCTTTCCTCAAGAAATAGACCCAAACTGAGATGTGGAAAGTTTTGGTGACGGTATTTAGAGTTAATTGTGTCTGGTATTCCGGTAATTTGGGAAAAATTGCCGGTATTTTGGTATTCAATACCCCTTGAACCTCCCCCTCCCCCCTATGGACAATAAAAACACATATTACAAAATGGGAAAATTTCCTAAACTCTACATCACCACTTATTTTATCTCCCACATTTTGAGAATCAACCAATTCCCCGAAGAAAATTATGTACTTCATTAGCTTTGTGGCGATTTCTTTTGTACTTTTGTACTTGCAATATGCCAGAATAGCCAGAACTCCTTTGACGACAAAGGTTACAATAAGCACTCCAACTTTAATCCAAACTTCTTCTGTAACGGTTTCTTCGTCTTCTTAAAATAATAATAGAATTATTAAACAATTTTTTAACATAGAAATTTCTTGCTTGCTATTGCTTGATTATATAATTAGATCCAGCAAGAAAAACTGAAGAATCAAATCTAAGAAAACTTTTGAACTATAATAAAGACAAAGCCACTTAAATTCGATTTGGTGTAATTTAAGATGCACGATCTAACGATTTACGATTCACGATTCGCGATCCATGCATAAAGTATGCTGATTATTCCTAATAATTATCATAAAACTTAAATTATATAACATAATTCTAAAACAATGGCATAATCTTTTCTCACTTTTGTTTATCACGACAAATTTATGCAACAAAAAATAAATAAGTAAGCAGCGGAACTACGAATAATTACGACTGTTAAATTATGAAAAAAACTAACTTACATAATGTTGATAATGGAAGCTACCTTGTGAACATAATCTTACAATAGACAGAGAGTGAAAGTAAACAATGCACAAGAAATATTTTTGCTCTCAGTTTCAACAATAAAAGAATTGGCTAACAATATGTTTTGTGGACCGTAATGACTCAGTCTCATTTCTATATCATCAGTGATTTGTGTAAGTGTGTCAGATATTTATTCGTGAAGCTATCAGTATATTAACTCCTCCTGCAAATTCACCAAAACTATCAACTCCTACAGCACGTTCACCACAACCATCAATGCCACCATCAAATTCACCAGAATCATCAACTTAACCATCACATTCACCAGAACCACCAACTCCTGCTGTACATTAACCAGAAGCATCAACTCCTGATGCATATTCACCAAAATCACCAACTCCACCATTGGATTCATCAGATCCATCAACACCAGCATTATATGCACCAGAATCATCAACTCCACCATAACATTCACCAGAACCACCAACTCCTGATGCACATTCACCAGAATCACCAACTCCTGATGCAGAACCTCCAGAACCATCAATCTTTGATTCACATTCACCAGAACCATCAATTCCACCATTTCATTCACCCAAACAACAAGCTTTACCATCACATTCACCAGATCCATCAACTCCACCATAACATTCGCCTAAATCTCCAATTCCTACTGCACATTCACCAGATCTGCCAGGTCCTGCTGCAGAACCTCAAGAGCCATCAGCATCTGTTGCAAAAACACCAGAATCGAGAAATTCAAATTTGGAGACTTAGGGCCACCGTTTTCAACTGGTTACCACTCGTTACCTCGTTACCACATCGTTACCACTCGTTACCGCCTCGTTACCACTCGTTACCACTCGTTACCTCTTTTAGTAACAACGAAAAAAAGTGCTACCTTCTCTCAAGCACTTACAAATATCTTTTTTCTTTATTAGAGTAGAATTTGATCCAAAGGCAAATGGACGGAGTAAACCAATCTGGAGTCCCTTTCCCTAATTTCACATCACAAAACACACTTTTAGCCACAATAGCGGACCTGTAAATTAGCACAATTTTTTTGCGCTCGCTTCGCTCACATTATGTTGTTAAAATGTTTCCCCAACCCTTACGGGTTGCCTTTTTTTGATTTTCCGCCCCAATCTTGCTCAAGTAACCATGCTATTACTCTTTTCTAAAAGGAAGATGATGGGATAGGTACTGTCTAATTCTCAAATTAGAACTAAAGAATTATCCATAAAAAGAGCTTTTTGAGGTACTTGGTTACAATAGTAAAACCATTCTAAAACATAGTACTTTTAGCCAAATAAGAAAGTGTTACAATCATTACTTTGTCAGTAATTAAACTTCACTTCTTCTATGCTATTTGTACTAATAACAGTTGAAAATGAAGTTTTCAACAGGGTATCCCTTACTCCTTATTTCATCAACAATTCATGCACTTGAAATACCTTTCCTCAAGAAATAGACCCAAACTGAGATGTGGAAAGTTTTGGTGACGGTATTTAGAGTTAATTGTGTCTGGTATTCCGGTAATTTGGGAAAAATTGCCGGTATTTTGGTATTCAATACCCCTTGAACCTCCCCCTCCCCCCTATGGACAATAAATACTTTTGTCATGAATTTGAAGATTTCTTTCAATGTGCGTTTAAAACTTGGAAAACTTTTGTCGTGAATTATGAATTTTCCTTTGCATGCGTTTAAAGTGTGGTTTAATACTTTTGTCATGAATATTCCTTTTTTGCATTCTTTTGGAAAAAAGAAATTATTTCTCTGGCTCGAAAGTTTTTTTCTTTTTGGCATTGAGTGAGACCAAATTAATTTGTTGTTCTACAGGCCTGACCGACCCTCTAATTTTTCAAAATAGAAAAAATAATAATATTGAATTTGCCACTGAACAAGTTGAAAATTGATGTATTTGTAAATTCATCCCAAACCTAGATCAATTCAAAATATCACAATGGAAATGACACAAATATCATTCATCAATAAAGAGGAAAAAGTCAGGTGCTTCAAAATGTCAATATTGACCTTCTGACCCTAAATTTTCAGAGATTTGATTTTATTATATGCTGACTTGCTGACCAGGACTGACCCATATTCTTCGGAAGGCCTTCCTGTAGAACAATAAGTAAAATTTGCCGTGCCTTATTTAAAAAAAAAATTATTTTGAAAATAGACCTTTTGCTATTTACGATTCATCTTGAATAATTAAAAACTCTAACATTAAAGCAGTAACTTACTTCCTTTTTTTTAGTATTTTTACACATGATAGTTTGCAAAAAAAATTCATCTCAGAAATTTTGACATTTTCCTTGGTTTATTGTAAAAAATTTTCCATTTTGTAAAGTAAAGGTGTAAGGTGAAGCATGACGCTACAGATCAAATCTGTGTTTTGACTGGACTCACCAACCTTTATGATTATAAAGGTACAGTCTGTTTATTGTGACTGTAACTCCTTTTAAATTCAAGATCCCCCGAGAGTGTTTAGGGTTTTCATCTTACGCTGTCTTACTTTGATATACGGCGTTTGTTTGTCATTAAATTTTTGTTTGCAACTTACAAATCGAAGAGGCTCTGGATCGCTTCGCAACTTATAAACATGACATTTACGGCTTGTTTTTGTCACTCCTCTCGCATGTCTTTGCTATGCAAACAGAGTGGAGGGACGTAAGAGTTCTGAAACGCGCGCAACCCCTTTTATATTGATTAGTGTAGAGGATGTATACCAGATCTAAATAGTTACGGAGGTAATCTTCGGGCGAGTTTCTGTTCTGATTATCTCCCTAATGTTTAAATTAAGAAATTTAAAGAATAGATCGGAAAATCAGCGCGGGCTGGAAGCGTTCAAGAAGCGTTCAAACGCTCGTTTTTCAAGAAGTCGTTGCATTGACTCGGGCAAAGACTTTCGAATGTTGACTCTGAATTCGAATGTTGACTCTCTCTTTGAAAAATAAAATCATTGTTGTTTTGAAATTGAAAAGAGACGGTGCTTGATGAAAAGAAATGAAGAAAGCAGCTGAACTGTGGAATGAGAAAGAAAGAAGATGGAATTTTTATTGTTTCATTAACAGGACAGCAGCCTCAACGAAGTTGTTGCCTCGTTGCAAAAAGATGTTCAAAGCTGAAAAATGAACTGTATTATGATGGTGGGAGAACCATTCCTTGGATGATTGGATCTTGATTCTTGGTAGTAGAGAGCAAAACATGAATTTGGACTTTAAATTTCTGTGCTACAATTAAAATACAGCCTACAGCCGAGAAAAAAGGCACAGATTTTTTTTTACTTTTTTATGTGAAGAGTTTGCTCCTGTTTGTCAGCAACTCAAGGGTAAAAGATTTGCCATATTTGTCTCCAACATACTTAAGATTTTAAAAGCCTTTAGATTTCCCAACTTTGAAAAAATACACAGCCAGTAAAATTTAGAGATTTTACTTAGTATCGTTGAAGAATACTTTCAAAATCTCAGATCTTTCCTTTTTATCTGGTTTTTCATCATTTTCATCTCAGGATTTTACAGCGCTAATAGTTTTATATAATATAATTTTAAAACGTTGTTAAAATTTTCAGAATTTATGATGCAATTAAACGATATTTCTAATTGCTTATGATTATTTAATTTTGAAATTGCATAAATCAACTTATTTCCATTAAATTCTAGTCTTGAAATTCTCTGTATTTCACATCTCTGTCTCAATAAACCAGGTGATGTCTCAAGTTTGTTTAATGTTGTTGTCTCTATGGTCTCGCTCTGCGAGGGAAACTTTTTGAAGAAGCTAGAGGGTAATTTTTCCACCAGAGACGAAATTTTTCCAAGTTTTCCAGCGGGTATGTGACACAGGGGTACGTGTTTATGTTAGTTCTTTCGTTAGGGGGTTTGTCAAAAACTTGCATTTTGGAAAAAGAGTTTTTGAATGTGCTTTTTATAATTCAAACGTTCGAAATTAAAGATTCGAAAGTTCGATTTCGAACTCAAGGAATTCGAAACCGGAAGTAAAACAAGTCTTCTTGGACCCTAGCAGTTTTTGGGGTTTCGCGGGGTTAAGAATCTATTTTAAAATCGCGTGACCCTATAAATATTTTGCTTGCAACTTGCGAATCGAGTCATTTGCCTGAATCGCTTCGCAATTCTTATATATATACACTAGTTTTCACACTCTTCCCCTGACCACTTTCGCTTTCGTTTTCACCACCCATCCAAACAGTCGGTCACGTAACTCGCGAACCCCCATCTCAAAAATCCATAATGGCCACCCCACGGCTCATAGAGAATTAGACTTTTAGTATATAGACTAGCCGTCACCCGGCGTCGCACCCGCCGAGGAGTAGATAAGCTGAACGCATCATAAGCCCTTTTGATGGTGGGGAGGGTCAAAAGATCTGATTTGTAAGCCCAAACAACGAAAAATTTCCACTTTAAATGATTGAAAACTAAAAATATTGCAAATTTAATGTTTTGTGACGTCATTTGGGCTCTAAACTCCAGATATTGGATTTTCAGAACTTGATGACGTCATCGGAACCAAAATGCCTCAATTTGAATATGTTTATTTTCGAAAGTCTCTATATACCCACTCTTACCCCTCCCAAATTATTCTCCTATAAATTTCCGATCAAATGATGGGTCAACCATCTCCTAACTCCTTTCCAATCTCGAGATATTGGATTTTTCCTGTTTTGATGACGTCATCAACTAAGAACGCCTAAAAATTCAGCCAAATTTTAAAGTCACACTCAAGCCTTATAACCTCTCTCATCTTATTCTCCATAAAATTCTCGATCCAATGAGGGGTCACCGACCTCCCAACTCCTTTTCAAACTCGAGATATCGCATTTTGAAGTTTTTCCCAAATCTGTGACGTCATTGGGTCCCTTTACCCCTAATGTTTTCAACGGTCAATTCGCGAATTTTGAAATTTTTGCGTTCAACGGGTAGCTTATGCCCCAAGGGTCCTAGCGAGCACCTCACTAAAAACCGGGATTTTTTATCTCGTTTCTTAGTGAGTTCCACTTTGACGATTTTCGAAAAATAGAAGCCTTTCAAGTGTTTTGACGCAAATTCGATTATTTTCCTACTGCAGGAGCTTCGAAAGTTAAAAGTGACGTCAAAAAATCGAATGTTTAGAGCCCGAAAACCCGGGCTCAAAACATTCGAAAAAGTCGCAAAGTGGAATAGACGTTAATTGCGTAAAAAAAACGCGGGTGACGTCTAGTATAGGCTACAAGGGTCCCAAAAAACCAAAAAACGTCAATTATTTCCACGGGAAAGTGGGTTTTTAAATTTGCGAAAGATTTGCACTGCAGCGACTTCTTACAAAAACGCTAATTTTCACACTCTTCCCCTGACCACTTTCGCTTTCGTTTTCAACCACCCAGCAAACCACCAAACCAAAAAATCGGTCACGTAACTCTCGAACCCCCATCTCAAAAATCCATAATGGCCCCCTCACGGCTCACTCACATTCTACGTTTAGTAATATAGACTAGCCGTCACCCGGCGTCGCACCCGCCGAGTAGAGTGTTGTTGAACACATCAAAAGCCCTTTGGATGGTGGGGGGGGTAAAAATTGTATATTGTAAGCCCAAAGAACGAAATATTACCACTTTTCACTGATCAAAACTCGGAAAACAGCATATTTCATGTTTGGTGACGTCATTTTGGCCCTAAGTGACGTCATCGAAAGGGTAATAAACTTTTCACTTCACTGAAATCAATTTGTCATTTATCCAAAAGATTCTCTTGATGATTTCCGATCCAATGAGGGGTCAACCATTGCTTAAATCCTACTCAAACTCAAGATATTGTATTTTTCCGTTTTTGATGACGTCATCGGACCCATAAAGCCACAATTTGAATATATTTATTTTTGAAAGTCTCTATATACCCACTCTAACCCCTCCCAGCTAATTCCACGTAAAATTTCCGATCAAATGAGGGGTTAGCCATTTCCTAACTCCTATCCAATCTTGAGATATCGCATTTTTCCTGTTTTGATGACGTCATCAACTGAAAACGCCTAAAAATTCAGCCAAATTTCAAAGTCACACTCAAGCCTCATAACCCATCCCATCTTATGCTCCATAAAATTCTCGATCCAATGAGGGGTCACCGACCTCCCAACTCCTTTTCAAACTCGAGATAACGCATTTTGAAGTTTTTTCCCAAATCTGTGACGTCATTGGGTCCCTTTACCCCTAATGTTGTCAACGGTCAATTCGCGAATTTTGAAATTTTTGCGGTCAACGGGTAGCTTATGCCCCAAGGGTCCCAGAAAACCAAAAAACGTCAATTATTTCCACGGGAAAGTGGTTTTTTAAATTTGCGAAAGATTTGCACTGCAACGACTTCTTCACAAAAACGCTAATTTTCACACTCTTCCCCTGACCACTTTCGCTTTCGTTTTCAACCAAATACCACCGATATATGTTTGTATATAATGTAGTCAGAGATAACACATCATTTTTCTATGAATATTTCGGCCAACTGGCCTTTTTCAACATAAAAATGGATTTATTTGACAAGGTTTATATACTAATTCTATATACACAAGGGAAAAAAAAAAAAAAAAATTATAGGTCTATTGACAATTAAAAAGTTCATCTGAGAATAAAAGATAAAAAGGCGTTAAAATGCCGGTGTAATGTACAATTGTAATTAGCGAAAATAAATTAAGCTCGGGAGAATAAATAGGGTAATAAAATATGATAAAGTAAAAAAGTTTTTTCTCAAAAGTTAAATTCCCGCCTGACAAGAAGACAAAAAGAACTAAACAAAGAAAGGGAAAAAAACCTAGCCATAATCGATCATCACTTCCCTCTCATTCAAGCCCTGAGGCTCAAAGGTCTGGAGTTTGTTAATCCAGAAATCTTCGCGTACCCGAAGACTCTGTTCATTCTGGGATTGATCGATTAGTGTAAAATCCCAGTCCTCCATACCATTATGACCCTCCTGACAAAAATGAGAGTGAAATGACATTTGAGGCGCTGTTTCACCTGAACTGCATTTCCGGAAACAAGATTTATAGTTGTTAAACCTCTTTCTAAATTTTACGGTGCTGCCTACATATTGTTTTTGACATGATTTGCATGTCACTAGGTAGACAACATGTTCAGAATCACAGTTCAAATGACACCTGATTTCGTACTCCTCCGATGTTATTGAGCTCCTAAAAGATTTTGTTTTAGTGATAGAAGGACATATCAAGCAGCGTGTTTTCTGACATGCTTCAGATTGACCTCCTGTCTTCTTAGGTTTAGAGAGTTTGGATCGAACAAGAAGGTCTTTGAGGCTTTTGCCTCTCTTAAAGCCAACGATAGGCACGTCAGAAAACACCTTGCGATGTTCTTCATTCGCCGCTGTGAGGAGTACATGAATGTCTCGTAAGACATTCTTAATGTTGGCAAAGGCAGGATGATAGGTTAGATTGAAAACCAGTTTCCGTCCACGAGCTTTTTTATTGTTCTGCTCTCTGAAGAGCAAATCATCTCGCTTCGGTTCTCTGGCCTTCAGAATTTCTCGACGGACTAGTTTGTCACTGTATCCTCGTTTTTTTAGCCACAGTGCTAGCTGGTCGCATCTGAGGTCAAAAAAAGATTGTTCTGAACAGATGCGATTTAAGCGTAGGCCCTGGCCATAGGGAATGGCCTTTTTTGAATGGAATGCGTGGCACGAGGATGCGTCTAAATACTGATGGGTATCAGTGGGTTTGACATACAAGTCCGTCACTAACTTATCATTAACCCTAATAATTTGGACATCTAAAAAATTGACAGAAGTCGGAGAATATTCAAAGGTAAATTTGATAGAGGAATGGAAATTGTTAATGAATTTCATGAAGTCTTGGAGGTGCTCTTCCCCATGTTCCCAGATCATAAAAATATCATCGATATATCTCCACCAGGTCTTAGGTTTTAACTCGCAAGCACCCAAAAGCTTCTCCTCCAAGTCAGCCATGAAAATAATAGCATATTGAGGGGCCATTTTTGTGCCGATGGCAGTGCCCCTCTTCTGCTTAAAAATTGACCATTGTGTTCAAAATGATTGTTTTCTAGAACACATTCAGCAAGTTCAACCAAAGAGTCAGTTGAAATGTTTTTGTCTTGCCTTTGGTCAAGTTTTTTTCTAACAGCTTCCAAGCCTTCATCATGAGGAATATTAGGATAAAGTCCTACGACATCAATAGTACATAACAAACTTCCTTTAGATAATTTTGGAAGCCCTGATAGTTTTTGTAAAAAATGATTGGTATCCTTAATAAAAGATTGGACTGTTTTGGCAAGGGGCTTTAGGTGATAATCAAGAAAGGCCGAGATATTTTCGGTGTAGTAGCCACAGTTAGAAATGACTGGCCTACCAGGGACGCTAGATAGACGCTTGTGGATTTTTGGGAGAAGATAAAACCTACCCAACCTGGGATTATTGACAAGAAAATAATCTAAAGTCTTATCACCAATGTCACCCCTAACCTTTATCTTTAAAAGGCAACTTTCAATTATATCAATGAGACGACTTCCACCAGAGACGACTGTTTGTATATATCGGTGCCAAATACCCACCCATCCAACAAAACAATCGGTCACGTAACTCTCGAACCCCCATCTCAAAAATCCATAATGGCTCCCCCACGGCTCACTCACATTAGACTTTTAGTATATAGACTAGCCGTCACCCGGCGTCGCACCCGCCGAGTAGAGTGTTGTTGAACACATCAAAAGCCCTTTGGATGGTGGGGAGGGTAAAAAGATCTGGTTGGTAAGCCCAGACAACGAAAAATTACCACTTTAAATGATTGAAAACTAAAAATATTGCAAATTTCATGTTTGGTGATGTCATTTTGGTCATTTTGGCCCAAAATGACGTCATCGAAAGGGTAATTAACTTTTCACTTCACTGAAAATATTTCTTTATTGACTGAAAAGGTTCTCTTGATAATTTCCGATCCTATAAGGGGTTAATCATTACTGAAATCCTTCTCAAACTCCAGTTATTGTATTTTTCAGGTTTTGATGACGTCATCGGACCCAAAATGCCTCAGTTTGAATACATTTATTTTCGAAAGTCGCTCTCTATACCCACTCTTACCCCTCCCAACTTGTTCTTCATTAAATTTTCGATCCAATGAGGGGTCAACCATGTCATAATTCCTTTCCAATCTCGAGTTATCGCATTTTTTCTGTTTTGATGACGTCATGAACTGAAAACGCCTAAAAATTCAGCCAAATTTTAAAGTCACACCCAAGCCTCATAACCCCTACCATCTTATTCTCCATAAAATTCTCGATCCAATGAGGGGTCACCGACCTCCCAACTCCTTTTCAAACTCGAGATATCGCATTTTCAAGTTTTTCCCAAATCTGTGACGTCATTGGGTCCCTTTACCCCTAATGTTGTCAACGGTCAATTCGCGAATTTCGGAATTTTTGCGGTCAACGGGTAGCTTATGCCCCAAGGGTCCCAAAAAAACAAAAAACGTCAATTATTTCCACGGGAAAGTGGGTTTTTAAATTTGCGAAAGATTTGCACTGCAACGACTTCTTTAAAAAAACGCTAATTTTCACACTCTTCCCTTGACCACTTTCGCTTTCGTTTTCAACCACCCAACCAACCATCCAACCAACCAAAAAATCGGTCACGTAACTCTCGAACCCCCATCTCAAAAATCCATAATGGCCACCCCACGGCTCATAGAGAATTAGACTTTTAGTATATAGACTAGCCGTCACCCGGCGTCGCACCCGCCGAGTAGAGTGTTGTTGAACACATCAAAAGCCCTTTGGATGGTGGGGGAAGGTAAAAATTGTATATTGTAAGCCCAAAGAAGGAAATATTACCACTTTTCTATGATGAAAACTCGGAAAACCGCATATTTCATGTTTTGTGACGTCATTTTGGCCCTAAGTGACGTCATCGAAAGGGTAATAAACTTTTCACTTCACTGAAATCAATTTGTCATTTATCCAAAAGATTCTCTTGATGATTTCCGATCCAATGAGGGGTCATCTATTGCTTAAATCTTTCTCAAATTCGAGATATTGTATTTTTTAGGTTTTGATGACGTCATCGGACCCAAAATGCCCCAATTTGAATATATATATTTTCTAAAGTTTCTTTATACCCACTCTTACCTTTCCCAACTTATTCTCTATTAAATTCCCGATCCAATGAGGGGTCAACCATCTCCTAACTCCTTTCCAATCTCGAGATATCGCCTTATTGAGTTTCATAGCTATCTTCCGTAAAAGTCCGGGCTATAAAATATACGGTCTATCACGTTGCTATGTGAACGGATTTAAAGAAAAATGGCGGATTCCCAATGTAAACAAAAAACACAGGGAACAGAAATGTGTCACAGATTAGAAAAAGTTTTTTTTCCTATTTTCCTTCCCGATTAACCATTTTACTTTTTATAAAGACATAATGATTAACAACTGAATACTTTAAAAGCAAGAAGTTAAGCTTGAAGGCCAAAACCATTTACTACACAGACAACATGAATTTATTGAGGACAAAAAACTGGTACGGTATAAAATGAAAATATCAGCCGCTCAATAATACTACAAAGGAACCCAAAGAAATGGAAGATAGGATAATGTCAATATTTTTTATAATGAGGTTTAGTGTTAATTGAAGAGGTGCTAGTGATAAATTTAATGTATATAAATCTGAATGAAATTAGAATGATTCATTTTATCATATAATGGTGTCAATAATAACTATAACCTTTTCCTATTTACAACATAATAAAAATGATGGAAAATAAAGTGTTCTTATAAAACAAAGAGTCGGTTGGTCTAAAACGTGAGTCGGTCGGTCGGTCTAAAAAGTGAGTCGGTCGATCGGTCTAAAAAGTGAGTCGGTCGATCGGTCTAAAAGTGAGTCGGATCGGTCGGTCTAAAAAAGTGAGTCGGTCGGTCTAAAAAGTGAGTCGGTCGATCGGTCTAAAAGTGAGTCGGATCGGTCGGTCTAAAAAAGTGAGTCGGTCGGTCTAAAAAGTGAGTCGGTCAGTCGGTCTAAAAATTGAGTCGGTCGGTCTACAAAAAGTGAGGCGGTCGGTCTACAAAGTGAGGCGGTCGGTCGGGCTACAAAGTGAGGTGGTCGGTCAATCTAAAAAGTGAGGCGGTCGGTCGGTCTACAAAGTGAGGCGGTCGGTCGGTCTACAAAGTGAAGCGGTCGGTCGGTCTACAAAGTGAGGCGGTCGGTCGGTCTACAAAGTGAGGCGGTCGGTCGGTCTACAAAGTGAAGCGGTCGGTCGGTCTACAAAGTGAGGCGGTCGGTCGGTCTACAAAGTGAGGCGGTCGGTCGGTCTACAAAGTGAGGCGGTCGGTTGGTCTAATCGGACGGTCGGTCGGGACATATTTGTGATTGCCGTCTACAAAGACAACCAAATTACTTGGATGTATTACCATGCAGCAAAAATATGCCACCCTCAATTTTCAAGAGGGCTAAAGTAAATGTTTCCATTGGTCGGTCTTTGTTCTTTGTTTATTTTGTTAAGATGGTTGGTTGCGATAAGCCCCATAATAATTTCTGAAGAACAACTGTACAAATCCATAACAAAATGTTCTCTATTTAAGAAACAGGATACCATGACCATTAGACCATTCCCTATCCATGTACAAACGATGGCACCAGTGACCAGAGCAGAGAGACCAGATCAATCAATGAGCTTCTTGCTTTTCTATTTACTTTTACGAAAATTACCAGTAAAGTAGAATTTTGAAAACGGAGATACGCTTCCGAACCGCGCGACGTTTCCCGATCGGCAAGGAACCGAAGCCAATTTCATGTGCCGTGTCTCCAAAGAAACGTACGCCGCCTCGAAAAAAGAGTACTCTACTGTTTTCCCGCTCGGAGCTCGATTTAAAACGAAACTTGGAAAAAAATCCATAATGGCCCCCCCACAGCTCAATACGAATTAGACTTTTAGTATATAGACTAGCCGTCACCCGGCGTCGCACCCGCCGAGTAGAGTGTTGTTGAACACATCAAAAGCCCTTTGGATGGTGGCGGAGGGTAAAAAGATCTGATTTGTATATTGTAAGCCCAAAGAACGAAATATTACCACTTTTCACTGATCAAAACTCGGAAAACCGCATATTTCATGTTTGGTGCCGTCATTTTGGCCATAAGTGACGTCATCGAAAGGGTAATAAACTTTTCGCTTCACTGAAATCAATTTATCATTTGATTTATCCAAAAGATTCTCTTGATGATTTCCGATCCAATGAGGGGTCAATCATTGCATAAATCCTTCTCAAACTCGAGATATTGTATTTTTTAGGTTTTGATGACGTCATCGGACCCAAAATGCCCCAATTTGAATATATTTATTTTCTAAAGTTTCTATATACCCACTTTTACCCCTCCCAACTTATTCTCCATTCAATTCCCGATCCAATGAGGGGTCAATGACCTCCAAACTCCTTTCCAATCTCGAGATATCGCGTTTTTTCTGTTTTGATGACGTCATCATCTGAAAACGCCTAAAAATTCAGCCAAATTTTAAAGTCACACTCAAGCCATATAAACCCTTCCATCGTATTCTCCATAAAATTCTCGATCCAATGAGGGGTCACCGACCTCCCAACTCCTTTTCAAACTCGAGATATCGCATTTTCAAGTTTTTCCCAAATCTGTGACGTCATTGGGTCTCTTTACCCCTAATGTTATCAACGGTCAATTCGCGAATTTTGAAATTTTTGCGGTCAACGGGTAGCTTATGCCCCAAGGGTCCCAAAAAACCAAAAAACGTCAATTATTTCCACGGGAAAGTGGGTTTTTAAATTTGCGAAAGATTTGCACTGCAACGACTTCTTTAAAAAAACGCTAATTTTCACACTCTTCCCCTGACCACTTTCGCTTTCGTTTTCAGCCACCCAGCCACCCATCCAAACAGTCGGTCACGTAACTCTGGAACCCCCATCTCAAAAATCCATAATGGCCACCCCACGGCTCATAGAGAATTAGACTTTTAGTATATAGACTAGCCGTCACCCGGCGTCGCACCCGCCGAGTAGAGTGTTGTTGAACACATCAAAAGCCCTTTGGATGGTGGAGGAGTATAAAAAGATCTGATTTGTATATTGTAAGCCGAAAAAACGAAATATTACCACTTATCAATAATCGAAGCTTGAAAAATCGCATATTTTATGTTTGGTGACGTCATTTTTGCCCTAAGTGACGTCATCGAAAGGGTAATCAACTTTTTACTTCACTGAAATCAATTTGTCATTTAACCGAAATATTCTCTTGATGATTTCCGATCCAATGAGGGGTCAATCATTGCATAAATCCTTCTCAAACTCGAGATATTGTATTTTTTAGGTTTTGATGACGTCATAGGACCCAAAATGCCCCAATTTGAATATATTTATTTTCTAAAGTTTCTATATACCCACTGTTACCCCTCACAACTTATTCTCCATTAAATTCCCGATCCAATGAGGGGTCAATGATCTCCAAACTCCTTTCCAATCTCGAGATATCGCATTTTTTCTGTTTTGATGACGTCATCAACTGAAAACGCCTAAAAATTCAGCCAAATTTCAAAGTCATACTCAAGCCATATAAACCCTCCCATCGTATTCTCCATAAAATTCTCGATCCAATGAGGGGTCACCGACCTCCCAACTCCTTTTCAAACTCGAGATATCGCATTTTCAAGTTTTTCCCAAATCTGTGACGTCATTGGGTCCCTTTACCCCTAATGTTCTCAACGGTCAATTCGCGAATTTTGAAATTTTTGCGGTCAACGGGTAGCTTGTGCCCCAAGGGTCCCAAAAAACCAAAAAACGTCAATTATTTCCACGGGAAAGTGGGTTTTTAAATTTGCGAAAGATTCGCACTACAACGACTTCTTTAAAAAAACGCTAATTTTCACACTCTTCCCCTGACCACTTTCGCTTTCATTTTCACCACCCATCCAAACAGTCGGTCACGTAACTTGCGAACCCCCATCTCAAAAATCCATAATGGCCACCCCACGGCTCATAGAGAATTAGACTTTTAGTATATAGACTAGCCGTCACCCGGCGTCGCACCCGCCGAGGAGTAGATAAGCTGAACGCATCAGAAGCCCTTTGGATGGTGAGGAGTAACGCCTCAATACCAACATCACATTTATTATAGCAGATTATAGAACGAAAAAAATTACCACTTTAAATGGTTGAAAATGGTCATAATAAAAAGCACACAAACAAATTGAAAAGTGAATGTATAATAATGTATAACGAAAAAAAGCATTCTTACGGGTTTTTTTCAATTTCAAAATGTTGTGTCTTGTTAAAGAGATGCCAAATTGGTAAGCGCTTGCAATCATTTCACGCACCATATTTTCTATAATAAATGAGCAGGTAAGTCATAAGAAAGCAACATTATTTTGGAAAGTCACTAAAAAGAATCATATAAAGGATAATGGTTATCAAATGGAAGAAAACCTTTACATACCTTTTCTGTATAGACCATTATCACCATTTGAACCATTGTTGTTATTTGAACCAACCAATCATACTATTTTTGATAATTCTTTAAAATTTCAATTTACTGAAAGAGACACAAAATTTAATTTAATCATACTTTATATTCCATTGGAATGGTTATGAAATAGATAACACTCTATCATGTTAGGCCAAATAATATCCTAACCCTAATGATTATAATGGTAAAAGGTAATTCTGAATGATAATGAAAGTCTAAACCCTTCTCCTGAGACCTGAAATTAATGTCAAATAGGATTAGTTTACCCAGAAAGAATCGAACCAAAAAAAAGATAAATTTCAAACTGCATGTCGTTTCAAAGTTGCACTGGCTGATCTATTAACTCTCTACTTGCTATCTATAATCCTGTGTGAACCTTGCACAGGCGACTAAAAAATAATTCTATGTGTAAATCCTGTGTGAACCTTGCACAGGCGACTAAAAAATAATTCTATGTGTAAATCCTGTGTGAACCTTGCACAGGCGACTAAATAATAATTCTATACACGCTTTCTTTATAAGAATCTCTTCTAAAAGAATATCAGGGTGAAAATTGGCCAAATTGTAAGAATACTCTAAGAATACTCTCTAAGGTAAGTTTATCAAACTTTGATAAAAATACAGTCATTTTGCATTAGGTTAATAGAAAAAACTGCTTCTTTTGTTAGACGTAAATTGAAACTTTGAGAAAGAAATACAATTACAGCTCCCAATATGCACTCAAAAGTCCCAAACTCTCGAATTGATCATTTCTCACGTTTGTCTTAAAGTCAAGTATAAAAAAGTAAGAATACGTTAAGAATGTTTCAGTCTCAATTTTGGCAATTTCTTAAGAATGTTTGACCCTCATCAAAAGTACACTATTCTTATAAAAAAAGCGTGTATGTAAAATCCTGTGTGAACCATGCACAGGGGACTATAAAAAACTATCCTTAGAAAGAAACTGGACAATTGATGTTACAATAAACTTGTTGGATTAGCTGGAGATTTGAGGTAAAATGTTTAATAATACCAGAAGAATATGACTAAACTGCTTAAGATCAAAGTGTGATTACTGAGTCTAATATGAAGATGTTTCGACGCACTCACTGGTAAAATGTTTAAATTGTTTATTGAGTGTAAGTTCTATTTGCTGTAGAGGCAAAAAAAGGACGTTGATCTGTGAATCAATTGACTTTAACGATTATCTCATTCATTTATGGCAAAGATATATACTCTTTCTTGAGTATTTAAAACACAACGCTTGTAATTATAACGGAGAGTATTAAAGGAAAAGTGAAATGATTTTGAAAAGGTCGGCGTAAATGTATGAGACAAGGTTGTGAACAAAACTAAGGAGGGATTACTATAGCATCAAATCCTGACACCAACAGCACCTTCACCAGACAGACTTATAAAAAAATTTTTGCTATCCACATTATTAGTTGTTCTATTAGCTGGAACGATTTGATTATTTTTCTGTTTTTTCTCATTTTCTCTTTTTTTATTTTTCTGTTTTTTTGCCCAGGATTTTATGAAAGAATTCGTATCTTCCCCACCATTAGCCTTCCAAAAATCGTACGACTTTTGGGTCGATGGACCACCATAAATCTTCCTATAGGTGACATAATCTTTATGTGACCGTAATGCTTTCTCCCTCAGCTCTTCCTTCCTGCTCGACTTTTTTAAACGCTTCTCATCTTTCCCCTTCAATTCTTTCTTCAACTTATCATTTTCTTCTTTCAACTTATCGTTTTCTTCTTTTAAATTTTCTATCTCCTGCTCTTTCGTTATGTTGACTTTTCTTTCTTTCTCCAACAATCCACCTTTGCTAGTTTTGATTTAAATTTAGAGATGGTGACCCCCAAGTCTTGTTCGACCTTTAAATTTTGTTGGGCCTCCATCTCTATATCATTCTCACTGATTGCCATTTTAAATTTTAACGTCTGTAAAAAAAGAAAAAGATACATTTAGTAGTTTAAATCAGTTTCCAAAATGTTGGTACAGTGTGCCACAGAAATATGATACGTATTTGGGAATTTGATGAGACTTGTACAAAGTTAATTTAAAAGAAGCTCTCAAGACAAAGCCTAATTTCGATATTTCGTTGGCACACTGTAGGGTAATGGCTTTCAGTTGACATAGTCGATGCCTATTTACGTAAGCTTCGAATATGTGTAACAGGGTACACCTCGTGAAGGTAAGCCATTTGTACCCCACCCTAACAAAACACTCAAACAACGGATTTAATAATAGGGTACAAAGCTGCTTAAAACTGCATTAAAAATTGATTATCAACGAATAATCCACAAAAGCAAATAACAGAAAACTTGTTCAAAATTAACGAAAAAGCCTGAATATGAGAGTATGACATCTGTGAAACAAACACTATCAGCATGTTTCAAAGATTTGTAGCTATAACACTACAACACTATGAAAACATTATCAACATTCATAGTGCAAACTCTTTAAAAAACTTCAAAATTGAGTAAAATCATCTGTGAAACAAACACTATCAGCATGTTTCAAAGATTTGTAGCTATAACACTACAACACTATGAAAACATTATCAACATTCATAGTGCAAACTCTTTAAAAAAACTTCAAAATTGAGTAAAATCATCTGTGAAACAAACACTATCAGCATGTTTCAAAGATTTGTAGCTATAACACTACAACACTATGAAAACATTATCAACATTCATAGTGCAAACTCTTTAAAAAAACTTCAAAATTTAGTAGAATCATCTGTGAAACAAACACTATCAGCATGCTTCAAAGATTTGTAGCTATAACACTACAACACTATGAAAACATTATCAACATTCATAGTGCAAACTCAGCACAAAATAATAAAACAATGCAGTATATGACTTTCTGTACAAATTTAATGTCATGATTCATAAAAAAGTAGGAGTCATTAGGATAAAGAAAACATTAATATTTTTAACTGATGATGGACGTGAATGTTCGAAATATATTTTGTGATTTTACCTTATGAACCATTGCAGTTCAAACATTTATCTGTAATATTTTTATTATTCAAATTAATATTGCATCTTTACTTTTGATTTGCAACTTTCATATCAATTGTGTTTTAATGAGAATTTAAATCTATATTTAACAATAGCATACACATACACATCTGCAAGTTCCACATTGTTATGGGTCAAGGAAATATACATTATAATAGTAGCTTTTTGTAAAAATTTAAAAATCGAAATAAATAAGCAACGTAAATGATTTGGGATGTGTTCCATTCAATACCTTTTGTCAATCATTCTAGTCAATATCATGAGTTAAATATTTAAAATGAAAATTTAGAATTAGAGTTGCATGTAAATTGTAAATGAACAAACGTGTCAAAATAAATTTTTGTCAAATGAACATGAAATTAAATTTGTGCAGCAGGCCAGTAAGCAGCTTTGATTTGAATTTAACACAATAGATAACAATAAAATCTCAGTAAACAATCAATCAAACTAATTGGACTTCAATGAAAGGGCCAAAAACAGTTATAATTTAAATTTTAAAATGTTCAAGGATGTCTAATTTTCACTTTATAAACTGTCTTGGGTTAACTTTTGATAATATGAAATGTTCAGTTGTTTGACCCTTTCATCAAAGTCAATTCTTAATAATGAACAAATGAACCCATTAAACAACTATAAAATCTGTCGGTAAACAATATTCTTTGTGAAAGAAGTCTGACCAACTTTTCCCTGATGATTAGTGTCTTTGATATATATCTTGACACTCTCAAAAGATCTTGCCCGGGAAAAAGCCACATAAAGTTGACCATGACTAAAGCAAGGCTTTTCAAGAAGTATACCTACTTTATCATATGTTTGGCCTTGACTTTTGTTTATGGTAACGGCATAAGAGAGTCTCAAAGGAAATTGAGTCCTCTTGAATGAAAAGGGCAAGCCAGTATCATTTGGGTCGAGAGCCACCCTAGGAATAAAGTGGCGATCTCCCTGATGTGCACCAGAAATGATCTCACATTCAATAATATTTTGGTGCAAATTTCTAACAATCATTCGGGTACCATTGCACAAACCTTCCTGCATGGAAAGGTTTCTTAAGAGCATTACTATGGCACCTACCTTTACATTCAGGCGATGTCGAGGCATGCCTGATGGAGTCAAGCTGTGTAAAAACTCTTGAGGATAACGATCAATTTCATCCTGGTCATCTGAGATGACTGAGTCAAAACTGAAGTAAGTTGTTGTTTCCCCTGGTAATCTTTGTAAAACACCATCATTTATTTGAAAAGAGTCAAGATTAGTGGGTGTGAGAATTGCTCGTTTAGAAAAATCAACATCCAAATTCCCAAAAATACTGTTGATCAAATCAGCCTGTGAAGGAACGACACAGTGATTTGGGACCTCAATGCAGCCTTGATACGGGTCATCTGGCTTTATAGGTAACTGAGCTCCCCCAAGACGCAACAAAAAATTAGCAAATTCTTGTTCACCCTCAGCAGCCCTCATATTTCTGCGCAAGTAGTGGATTTGCACATGATGCCAAAGGCGGGAACGTTTTAGGCAAGACTCGATAATTTGAGCAGCACCCCCACATCTAACAATTGGAAGTGTTTGACGAAAGTCTCCACCTAGAAGAATTACTTTGCCGGCAAAAGGAACATTACTATTGCATATATCTCGGAGCATGAGATCGATAGCTTCAAATGCAAATTTTGGTATCATACTGGCCTCGTCAATAACAAACAAATCACGTCTACGCAGATAACGCGCATGTGCACTATTTGCAGTTACATTACAGGTAGAATTATCCAGAATGGGGACTGGTAGTTTGAAAAGGGAATGCATGGTCTTACCTTTATCTAGTAGGATTGCAGCTATGCCAGTCCAGGCACACGTAGCAATCTTCTTGTTCATCCCCAACAATTCCCGGATGAGAAAGTTGTAAGTGAAAGTTTTTCCCGTACCCCCTGGACCATCTAAAAAGAACACATTTGGATGTGCACTATCATTGTTTACCACAGCATTGATAACTGCTTGGCAGACTGTTTGTTGATCAGCATTCAGTTGAGGTCGTAACAAATTTGCTTGTTGTCTCATTTCGTCGAGATTAAGATCATCATCTTCAGGCAATGCTTCTTCTAACATTGGCAACCCAAAGTCAGCAAGATGCTTACCGAATTGCTGAAGATGTCTTTCAATACGTTGAAGTACCATATTTTGGGCGATAGCTTCTTGATGATTTCTCAAGAAGTCGTGCATCATGTCGAGGTGAAAGCGCTCCCAGATTTCTGGAGGATTATTAACCTCTCCATGGATCAAAATCATACAAAAAACCTTACGAATTTTACTGGCAGTACCATACTGTGCTACATTCTCCATAGTTGTGATCCAAAGGTTATCATCTTGCAAAAGGCCACGTGCAATACATGCCTCTCTAAAGGATGGATGAAGAACACCATCGAACGTTCTAAGTTCCTCAAATGATGTTGCTCCAGCCACATGAAGCAGTAAAACTCTTAAATAAAATCGCTCACCCTCTCTTACCGAAGCATTATACATGCGACTTACTAACTTTACATTTCTTCGACGTATCTTCCATTTCTTTGTTCGAGCATCAAAGACATAATGGTATGGAATGTCTGTGTAAAGTTTATCGTGTGCACCTGGATCTGTTCGATTCAGTTCAAACCATGCAGTAAGCTTTGTGTTTTTGCGGTCTGCTCTCTCCAAAGCATTTGCCTCATCGCCTTCTCTAAAATATACCATTTGCTCATTCGGGAGATGCAAATCAAGCCGGATGACAGTATGGGTGGAATCATGGAGGTTGTAACCAAAAATACGCCATGCTGCCTCAGGGGCTGAAACATAGCGGGCATCAATAAACTGCTTTATTTCATCGTGTTCAATTTCTTCCACTATTTCAATGCGTGCTTGATCATGACCCTTGTATATGTACTTAAATAAATACTGGATAGCTTTAATAGAGGTACATGCTTCAACATTGATGTGGCAGTTGTACTTCTTGGAAGCCCAGGGATTATATGGGACAACCCACCTGTTATCCAACTCCATATTGCGAACAGTGACAGTACGACCATCTTCTCGCCGCTTGTAAATTGGATAACCGTTATTTGCCATAATGGTTTCATCGCTGAATTCCTTAGGATATTCTTTACTACAATGACCGTCTTCCATACATGGCGAGTTGGGATTGATGGCACCACATGGACCATGAATCATCGATGCTTTGATGGTTTCGTATAATTCGGGATCCTCATTGATATCTGGGATCTCGGCACAGATCAAACTGTCAATGTCTTCAGGGGAACGTATTTTGTCACCATCCTCAAGAGTAATCAACATATGAGCGTGGGGTAGGCCACGCTTTTGAAATTCAATTACATGAACAGAAACTTTACCTTTACCAAAGATACCTTTAGTTAGAATGTCATTTTTAAGTGCCTTCAACTTTGCACTAAAAACACGGGAAACTAAATCAGGACGATCACTTGCGGTTTGGCCTGGTAAAAGGTTTTCTGTAATCTCTCTCCATTTTGGGTTACATGTCATTGTAACAAACAAATCAGGCTTACCAAATACAGCAACCACTGCCATAGCATCTAGATAGAGTTGATGCATGTTACGGGGACTTCCTGCAAAGGTTGATGGTAGAATAGTGACCCTACCAACTCTGGCCTGGCGTGCTTCTGCTTGATCATTCAGATAATCATGCAAACCCCTGTAGCGATCAGCCCTGATTGTAGCCTGGTTGGTTCTATACCAGTGTAATCGATCACCTTCTATTTTTGTATAGCTATCAACCAGGTATTGCTGGAAGAGTTTACCAGCATGATGAAGTGCTGAAAACTCAGGGCGTACAGCAATACGATGTTGATAGAACTCTTTCATGCTTACCCTGTCTCTTTGAGGACGATTTAGTAATTGATTATCAAGATTGTATGCCATCTGGGTATTCCATCCTAGATCACCATGAGGGAACAACAACGGATAGGTTAATGGATCATTGAGTTGTGATGTATAATCAATTTTTCTCAATGGTTGGTCCCTGGGATAAACAACAACATCTCTGGTGGTTGGGGGAGCACCATCATCGCCAACAAAAACAGCAGCAACTTCATTGTTGACTGGTGCATTTCCACGCCTGTTATCATTACCAGAACGCATGATCATCCTCACTTCAGATGTCGGACGATTCTCCTCAGCAGCACGGATCCGTTCTCTTTCTTCAACTTCTTTCATATTCAGATATTGTCTTACCCAAGGGGAAACTTGGTGTAAAACAGTTTGTATGGTAGCCATAGTATTGCGATTACAATCGGCAGCAGAAGGATTTGCCATTCTGTTGTTCAATGCTTGTGCTGCCTCAATGAGATAAATTTGACTGAACGACGCTTGGGCATTGTCATCAGGAAATAATGCACCATATCTATGACATATCTGTCCACAAATTCTGAAACAGGGAGGTCCCCGTCCAGGTGGGTCAACGATATTGGCAGACATGGAAACAAAACTAAACAAATTGTTGTAAACACGAATCAGCTTCCTGAAATTCTTTGCTTCTGCAGAATTAGATGTAAAGAGCTCACGTAAATCATCTGGAAACGGCAAAGCTGGGGGTAGCCGTACTGCTCCCTGAACACAACAATTGAATAATTCATCAGGGAACTTGGTTGCATTACAGTGTGGACATTGAACATTAAAATCCCCAATGTAATGTCTTGAAGGTAAGCCAACAACTTGCCAAATATGAGCACGTGCAGCATTGAGCAATGGTTGAATATGATTCCGTCGATTACGATTACCATTGTTGGCACGATAAAGTCTTTGATGCTGAATATTGTTCTGTCCCCTCTGATTTTCCACATCAGCTTGCACATCAACTGGTTCAAAGTCTACATCTGGCAACACTGCCGCCACTCCATCAACCATAAGGATTTGATTGTTATTTTCTGGATGAGCAAGCTCTTGTCGTTGTTGGTTGGCAATGATACCAACATTGTTTGGATGATGATTGTGATTGCGAGCGCGAGCATCTGCTATGTCAACATCACCATCAACCCTTCTGAGTACATTCCTTACCTGTGCTACATTATCAACATTAGCATCCAGCTGATGTTGCCGTGCATAGTCATGATCACCCATAAAAAATCACATACCTGATACTTACTTACTTACGACTTACTTCAATCAAGGGGAGAGGGAGAATAATAATTGAACCTAAAATCTAATGAAAAATTGATACCTGACAACAACAAACTACTTTGGGGCAAAGCTATGCCATTTTCTTTCTTTGTATGTTTGAACTGCAGTAATAAGTCTTTATATTCTTCTTTTGGAAGTTGGCCTTGACAGCTCGAGACTTTCTTCCTTTTCGTTGGAAGATGAACTTGGATTTCTTTGGAGGCTCTTCCAGTGTTTTGACTTTGAAGCCGCTATATTGACATTTTCCAAATATGGATTAAGTATAGCCATATAAGGAAAAAGATTAGCTTCACGGCTAGATATCTGGAGAAGCGTATAGAGTTTCTTAGCTAGTTATATCTTCCGTAAAAGCCCGGGCTATAAAATATACGGTCTATCACGTTGCTATGTGAACGGATTTAAAGAAAAATGGCGGATTCTCGATATAAACAAAAACACAAGGAACAAAAATGTGTCACAGATTATTTTCCTATTTTCCCCTCCCGATTAACCATTTTACTATACAGACATATAATGAATTATAACTGAAGAAAGAAGCTAAGCTCAAAGGCCAAAATCATTTACTACACAGAAAACATGAATTTATTGAGGACAAAAAACTGGTACGGTATAAAATGAAAACATCAGCCGCTCAATATTAAAGGAACCCAAAGAAATGGAAGATGTCAATATTTTTATAATGAGGTTTAGTGTTAATTGAAAAGGTGCTAGTGATAAATTTAATGTATATAAATCTGAATGAAATTAGAATGATTCATTTTATCATATGATGGTGTCAATAATAACTATAACCTTGTCCTATTTTACAACATTATAAAAATGATGGAAAATAAAGTGAAAGTGTATTTTTAATTTTGCTTATCATTGTTCTAGAGTTCTTGGTTAAACAACAACATTGTAATAATGTTCGGTCGGTCTAAAAACTGAGTCGATTGGTCTAAAAAGTGAGTTGGTCGGTCGGACTACAAAGTGAGGCGGTCGGTCGGACTACAAAGTGAGGCGGTCGGTCGGTCTACAAAGTGAGGCGGTCGCTCGGTCAGTCGTTGAGCAAACATATTTGTGATTGCCGCCTATAAAGACTACCAAATTATTTAGATGTATTACCAATACACCATGCAGCAAAAATATGACACTCTCAATTTTCAAGAGGAGTAAAGTAAATGTTTCCGTTGGTCGGTCTTTGGTCTTTGTGAATTTTGTTAGGGTGGTTGGTTGCGATAAGCCCCATAATAATTTCTGAAGAACAACCGTACAAATCCATAACAAAATGTTCTCTATTTAAGAAACAGGAATACCATGACCATTACACCATTCCATATCCATTTACAAACGATGGCACCAGTGACCAGAGCAGAGACACCAGATGTACAATTCTTTCAAATTATTACTGTTTTCTGTTGCTGAAATGAAATATATAATAATAATATTAAGAAACCAAAGAAAAAAAAAGAAAAATAGCTGTTGAGCTTCTTGTTATTCGATTTACTTTTATTTACGAAAATTACCAGTAAAGTAGAATTTCGAAAACGGAGATACGCTTCCGAACCGGGCGACGTTTCCCGATCGGCAAGGAACCGTAGGCGTGTTTTCCGTTGACGTGTCTCGAAAAAAACGTACTCCGCTTCGGAAAAAGAACACTGTACTGTTTTCCCGCTCGGAGCTCGATTCAAAAAGAGACTTGGAAAAAAATCCATAATGGCCCCCCCACGGCTCACTCACATTAGACTTTTAGTATATAGACTAGCCGTCACCCGGCGTCGCACCCGCCGAGGAGTAGATAAGCTGAACGCATCAGAAGCCCTTTGGATGGTGGGGAGGGTAAAAAAATCTGATTTGTAAGCCCAAACAACGAAAAATTACCACTCTAAATCGTAAATGGATGAACTTGAAAACTAAAAATATTGCAAATTTAATGTTTTGTGACGTCATTTGGGTCCTAAATGACATCATTGAAAGGGTAATAAATGTTTTGCTTGACTGAAATCAATTTGTCATTTACCGAAAAGATTCTCTCGATGATTTCCGATACAATATGAGGGGTCAACCATTGCCTAAATCCTTCTTAAACTTTAGATATTCTATTTTTTAGGTTCTGATGACGTCATCGGGCCAAAGATGCCCAAATATATTTATTTTCGAAAGTCTCTTTATACCCACTCTTACCTTTCTCAACTTATTCTCTATTAAATTCCCGATCCAATGAGGGGTCAACCATCTCTTAACTCCTTTCCAATCTCGAGATATCGCCTTGTTGTATTTCTAAGCTATCTTCCGTAAGAACCCGGGCTATAAAATATACGGTCTATCACGTTGCTATGTGAACGGAAATAAAGAAAAATGGCGGATTCCCGATATAAACAAAACACAAGGAACAAAAATGTGTCTACTTTTCCAATTTTTCCCTCCCAGTTAACCATTTTACTTTTTATAAAGACATATAATGATTAATAACTGAATACTTTAAAAGCAAGAAGCTAAAGCTCGAAGGCCAAAATCATTTTAGACAGAAAACATGAATTTAGTGAGGACAAAAAACTGGTACGGTATAAAATGAAATCATCAGCCGCTCAATTTTAAAGGAACCCAAAGAAATGGAAGATAGGATAATATCAATATTTTTATAATGAGGTTTAGTGTTAATTGAAGAGGTGCTAGTGATAAATTTAATGTATATAAATCTGAATGAAATTAGAATGATTCATTTTATCATATATGATGGTGTCAATAAACTATAACCTTTTCCTATTTACAACATAATAAAAATTATGGAAAATAAAGTGTTCTTATAAAGTAAAGAGTCGGTCGGTCTAAAAAGTGAGTCAGTCGGTCGGTCGGTCTAAAACGTGAGTGGGTTGGTCGGTCGGTCTAAAAAAGTGAGTCGGTTGGTCAGTCTAAAACGTGAGTTGGTCGGTCGGTCTAAAAATTGAGTCGGTCGGTTGGTCTAAAAAGTGAGTCGGTCGGTCGGTCTAAAAAGTGAGTCGGTAGATCGGTCTAAAAAGTGAGTCGGTTGATCGGTCTAAAAAGTGAGTCGGTCGATCGGTCTAAAAAGTGAGTCGGTCGATCGGTCTAAAAAGTGAGTCGGTCGATCGGTCTAAAAAGTGAGTCGGTCGGTCTAAAAAGTGAGGCGGTTGGTCGGTCTACAAAGTGAGGCGGTCGGTCGGTCGGTCTACAAAGTGAGGCGGTCGGTCGGTCTACAAAGTGAGGCGGTCGGTCGGTCGGTCGGTCTACAAAGTGAGGCGGTCAGTCGGTCTACAAAGTGAGGCGGTCGGTCGGTCTACAAAGTGAGGCGGTCGGTCGGTCGGTCGGTCTATAAAGTGAGGCGGTCGGTCGGTCTACAAAGTGAGGCGGTCGGTCGATCTAAAAAGTGAGTCAGTCGGTCGGTCGGCCGGTCGGTCAGTCAGTCGGTCGGACATATTTGTGATTGCCGCCTACAAAGACTACCAAATTACTTGGATGTATTACCATGCAGCAAAAATATGCCACTCTCAATTTTCAAGAGGGCTAAAGTAAATGTTTCCATTGGTCGGTCTTTTGGTCTTTGTTTATTTTGTTAAGATAGATGGTTGGTTGCGATAAGCCCCATAATAATTTCTGAAGAACAACTGTACAAATCCATAACAAAATGTTCTCTATTTAAGAAACAGGATAGCATGTCCATTAGACCAAACGATGGCACCAGTGACCAGAGCAGAAAGACCAGATCAATCAATCAATATTAAAAAACCAAAGAGCTTCTTGCTTGCTATTCTATTTACTTTTACGAAAATTACCAGTAAAGTAGAATTTCGAAAACGGAGATACGCTTCCAAACCGGGCGACGTTTCCCGATCGGCAAGGAACCGTAGGCATGTTTTCCGGTGACGTGTCTCAAAAGAAACGTACTCCGCCTCGAAAAAAGAACACTCTACTGGTTTTCCGCTCGGAGCTCGATCTAAAAAAAACTTGAAAAAAAATCCATAATGGCCCCCCCACAGCTCAATACGAATTAGACTTTTAGTATATAGACTAGCCGTCACCCGGCGTCGCACCCGCCGAGTAGAGTGTTGTTGAACACATCAAAAGCCCTTTGGATTGTAAATATTTTTGACAGGTTGGCGAAGAGCACAAAATATAAAATTGGATAGTAAGGTATGAAGAAAAAAAGTTATTCTTACATTTCGCCATATATTCAATCTGTTACGCTATCACGTCACATGCCATGTTTTCTATAATGAATGAAAAGGTAAAACATAAATGGAATGTACCTATTTAAAATAAGTTAGAAAAAGGACACTGTTTTTAAACTTATAGAAAAATGTTTACTTACCTTTTATGTATAGCGGGAACAATACAACCATACCATATACCAATACAATACTCAATACATTCATTAAATTAGTATCTTACTGAAAATGACAAAAAGATGAATCATATTAAATCTTAAATTGATAACAATTCGTATATTTTTGTAAATAATATCGAAGAACCTTTTCCTAACGATTCCAATGATATGAATGGGACATTGACATTGAAAGATTGGCGTATTAAATAAACCTTGAAATGTATAGATACTAAAGTTTATGTTTGATTTTGCAAAGAATATCGAGGTAATAATAAAGGTTTCTATCTTGCCATGAAAGACTATAAGTAGAATTAAGCAATATTATTTCAAAGTTGTGACTGACTGTTTTTTTAATTCTCTACTTGTCATCTATAACCCTGTGTGAACCATGCACAGGCGACTAAATAATAGAAATATATCTAACCCTGTGTGAACCATGCACAGGCGACTAAATAATAGAAATATATCTAACCCTGTGTGAACCATGCACAGGCGACTAAATAATAGAAATATCTAACCCTGTGTGAACCATGCACAGGCGACTAAATAATAGAAATATATCTAACCCTGTGTGAACCATGCACAGGCGACTAAATAATAGAAATATATCTAACCCTGTGTGAACCATGCACAGGCGACTAAATAATAGAAATATATCTAACCCTGTGTGAACCATGCACAGGCGACTAAATAATAGAAATATCTAACCCTGTGTGAACCATGTACAGGCGACTAAATAATAGAAATATCTAACCCTGTGTGAACCATGCACAGGCGACTAAATAATAGAAATATCTAACCCTGTGTGAACCATGCACAGGCGACTAAATAATAGAAATATCTAACCCTGTGTGAACCATGCACAGGCAACTAAATAATAGAAATATCTATGCACCTCTGAGTATCATGCACAGGCAACTATAAAATGCTAACTCTTATGAATAAATGGACTGGGCAAAGGTAGGTTAAATAAGCGATCTTCAGGGATTAATTTATGCATATGGCAATGATGTTTAATCTTTATCTGGTAAAATACCTAACTTCAAACTCTAAACGAAATTGTCAACAGTAGAAACCTTTCCTTTTTTAAGGGAATGATCTGAATACTTCATTTTGTAAATTCTCAACGGGAACTCAAATCCTGGAAACATTTTTCTGAATGAAAAGATACATTATAGGATATAATCAAAGATTTAAACTTGCAAGTGGAACCTTGTTGGAGTAACAAAAGTATATTCAAGCAACTATCTTGTCCTTCTTGCTATAGTGGTTTTGTGAGAATTTTAGGCTTAGTCAGAAAGGTAAAAACTAAAATGTGCAAGACTAATACAAAAAATTTTCCATGTAAGCCTTTCTAAGAGGATCATCCATCGATTAGTTATTGTAGTCAAGCTATGTTAAATCGATCATAGCTTGACACCAGTGGCTGCCTCTCCAGAAAGACTTACATGGAAGACTTTTTGGTCTATTTTATAATGGTGTTGGTGTTGGGGGGTTTGATTTGCAAGCTGCAAAGAATTATTCTTCGCGCTCCAGGACGACAAAAAACCAGCTGAATCCTGCCCACCTTTCTCCACCCAATGTTTAAAAGATTTCGTCGACCGTGGCCCGCCGTGTATGCTACGATAGCGGTCGTAAGCCTTTCTTGAAAGGTCTTTCTTGTTGGCCAGCTTCTCATCCTCAAAAACCTTTCTTTCCTCTCCTAGTCTTGCCTTCTCCACCGTTAATAATTCCCTTTCCTGCTCCAATTCATTTCTCATCCTTTCTAATTCCTGCCTTTCGTTTCGATTATTTAATTGTTCCCTCTCCACCTTTTCTTTCTCTTCGCTCAGCCATACTTTCTCACTCCTCAGTTGTTCTCGATCTTCCTCAATTGCTACTTTCATTTTCCTTATCCTTTTCTCTTCCGCTGTTATTTCTTCCATTAAAAAGTCATCGCTAGTCTGTGACATGATTTTTAATTCTAATTTGTTTTTAATTTTTGTCTGTAAAGAAAAGATATATATTAATTAATGGTAATCCCAAAACAATTCATATAAAACAGGCCTTAAAAATAAAGTGTGATTTTTACATTGGAGAAGATTTTAGACATGAGAAAAAAAAGAAGTTAGTTCAGATGTCTCTTTGGGTATTGAAGAGATAAATACATATAAATACATCTACATAAATTTTTCCTATTAAAGTTGGACAAAATAACTTAAACTCCTTAAAGGAACAAATTATGGCGTAAACATATTTCGGTTAAAAAATGAAAAATAACTTTACAGTGGAGATTAAGTTTTGCTTTAAGCAAATCACTAATTAAGTGAAGATGAAGAAAGCATTGATTATTTCAAATTTGGAAAGGCAAAATACACCAAATTTTTCGAAATCTTTTCAGCGAAAATTTATTCCTTTAAGGTTCTTCTAAGCCTTGACTTTCAGTTAGCATTTTTAAGGCATATTACATATGCTTTAAAGATGTGTAACAGGGTACACCACGTGAAGGATAAGCCATAGGACTTTGTACCCCACCCTAAACACAAACGTTCAACATATCTTAACGTTTAGGGTACAAAGCTGCTTATAGGCATCTTAAAAACTGATTTTTTAAACGACAAAAAAAGTAAAACAAAGTTTAATTAACCCTTTATAAAAAAAATTGAGAGAATAATCATCTTTGAAACAAACACTATCAACATGTTTCAAAAATTTGTAGCTATAACACTACAACACTATGAAAACATTATCAACATTCATAGCGGAAACTCTTTTAAAAAATAACACTTCAAAATTGAGTATAATCATCTCTGAAACAAACACACTATCAGCATGTTACAAAGATTTGTAGCTATAACACTACAACACTATGAAAACAATATCAACATTCATAGCGGAAACTCTTTTAAAAAACAACACTTAAAAATTGAGTATAATCATCTCTGTAACAAACACTATCAGCATGTTACAAAAATTTGTAGTTATAACACTACAACACTATGAAAACATTATCAACATTCATAGTGGAAACTCAGAAACAATAATAAAACGATGCAAAAGGACTTGACTGCACAAATTTTATCTTACAAATTAAAAAAAGTTATCTATTCAGAGAATGTTAAATATTGTCCACTTTATTATTATTACCTTTGATTTGTTATTTTGATGTCAATTTTGGTGTCATATGAAAGTTAATTTAGTTTACAATCATCATTATATAGTACGATAAGCATATGGACATATCAACTTATTGTTGAAGATCGGAAAGGTAAACATTATGTTAGATCGTGTAGCCTTTGGCTAATATTTAGAAACCGAAATAATTAATAAGCAACGATTTGGATTTGTATTGTGTTTCATTCAAATGGTTTTGTCAACCATTAAGTCATAAAATGATGATTTAAATATCTAAAATGGCATTAGTTGGTTGGCAATTTTACTTTATTCAGTTGTGTGAAAGTAGCAAATAATTGAAAGAGTCAAAATCTTTTGTTAAGGAACAGAATAAAATTTGTGCAGCAAGAAAGTAAGCAGCTTTGATTTAAATTAAACGAAATAGAAAATAATCACACCTCAACAAATTAATTATTTGAATTTGACTTTAAGGAAAGGGTAAACGGTTACTTTTAACTTCTCCAGATTGATTTTGGTATGTAATATATAGTATTAATGTTTGATTGCCTTGATTGACAAATTCCTTGAGTTGAGGAATGTTAGGGGTCTCTGTGAGAGTTGTGAAGGGTCTATGACATTGAAATTCATTTTCAGCATCTCTAAAGTGTTTAAAAAAATCAAATAAATGATAAAAACCAAAATTGGAACAATTCTATGTAGTATTACTGTAGATACTGGTAATACTGTGGAAATAAATAATCTACCATGGTAATAGAATAGTGGGGTTGTGGTTGTTGGCACATTTTCATGCATTTCTCATGAAAGAAAAACGTTAACTCGTAGTTTCTCCCCCTAATCCTAGGGGTTTGTATTTTCAAATATTTTTGTAAGGGGTCGTTTTGCTTTCAGCTTAAATATATACCTTTTTCCAACTAGTTTGTTATAAAAACTCTACTCTGGTGTCAAAGTGCTCATACTTGAAACTAACTCTGAGAGTCTCATGTCTACATTGACTGATTTAACTACCTGAATTAAAGCAAAATATATATGATTAAAACATAAAGTGTATAAAACTTTAATGACAGAGGAGAAAAAAAAGAAAATACAGTATCACAGTTTATACCTGTTTTTCAATAATCTGTGTTCCATGGAAATAATACTTGAAATCCCCATTCAAATTTTCGTAGTTGAACCCTGACATTGACGCCCAAAGAGGTCCATTAATACGTACTTGACTTGGATAGTGAACTAGATTATGAAAGTTTGCTTTACATTCTGATTTACCTAGTAAGAAAAGTAATAGATAATGTAGAAAAAGATAAACATTGTAAAATCAGTATCTTTACAGTGTTTTTAGATCTATGCGTGGACTTAACCCTTTGCATTTACTAAGCTTAAATGTATGTATGTATGTAATGTTATATATTCAATGGCTATACAGATTTGAAAGCATTTCAAAGAAAGCCTACCGTAAAGCCTTTAAGTATCTTTAACGAATCTCCTCAAGAATTTTTCTGCTAAGGATAGATCACTTTCAGTTACTTTCTCTTTTTGAAGAACGAAAACTCCATTAACCAGAAGAAGAAAATTATACCATTTCAAATGCGATCATTAGTAATGAATAATGTATGCGAAAAAAAGACGAACGTACCTCATACAGGTCTTTAAAAAGCCAACATTCGGATTAAAATAATTGTCGTCACAGAGCCGACATACGGTGTCTATTCTACTCGTGCACATTTTGCTTAGAAAGTAACCCACCTCGCAGGGGGTGCATGCCCTAGGTGCCATGATTATTTTTATTTAGTGCCTAGAAGAAAATGAAGATCAAAATTAAGAATACTTTACACCTTACCATGAAATAACATTAAAATAGTAAACCGTTTTTTGACGCCAATCATGGATGAACCCACCAGCTGATTGGTTGAAAGTGACGTATTGACGGGATTTATGCCACTTACAACCAATCAGCTATTGGGTCTATGATGTAATGCCAGAAGACATTGCAATAGTCAAAATCATGAATAGAAACCATTAAGCGACTTAAACAAACTAGTAAATGCGCAGCCCTTTCACGATTTAAGCGTTGAGATGTGTATTGTAAACCAATTCACCGAAATAAACCATGTGACAGCAGAGTAATTGGAGAGAAAGCTCTTGATATACTACTTACATTTTTGATTAAAAAGACTATGTAGAGGGAAAGAAAAAAATTAACATTCATGATAAGTTTATACTATGAATAACACGAAAGAAAGTCCGAAAATGTCCATTTTGACTTCTCAATACATGAAAAACAACAACGTGAGCTTTTTTTAAATTACAATATTTCATACTTAAAACTAGTACATCATTCAGGTAAAAAGTTCTCTTAAAATACTTCTCTTACACTCTTGTACTAAGGATTACATTTAAATCACAGCAAATATCTTTGCTATATAATTAAAATGTAATCCAATGAAAGAAAAAAATCGAATTACATTTGAATTACATCAATCAATTTCATGAAGTGTTTTAAATGTAATCCAATTTTAAAGAAAACTCTAAATTACATTTGGATTACATTGCATATTTTCCATATCAGCATTCGATAATGAAAATAGATCTGGATTACATAAATATTACATGCTACAAATTGTAAGGCCTGTCTGCCGTTTCTTGCCGTGTCAAATCTAATAGAAAGGTCTCGAATTAGTTTTTTGATTTTTAGCGTTTTATTTGCTTTGATTCCATGTAATATGCTCGAAAAAATCAAGTAAACAGAACAGAAAATGGTTTCTATAATCTATCGACCTATTTGTATCACACCATTTAGATTATTCTCATAAAAACTTTGCTACCAACTGTAGTCTAGTCAACATTCATAGAAGACAACCTATACTTTGATAGATCTACCTAGTTATGAAAATAAAATTAACCTTAAATAACAATAAAAAAACCCTTGAACGACGGGAAAAAAGAAGGAAAAAAGCATGAGCCCATCAACCTTGTCTAAGAAAATATAAAAGATAACAACCACCCAGAAACACCCGATTTATCAAAGTTTCCATTTGCAAAATTACCATATTTCAATAAAATAAACTTGCCTAAATCCCATCCCGAAAAGGAATGTGCAGGGGAAGGAGGATAAAAGCTCTTTCAACCACCCGGACAGTAGTTCTACCCCTGGAAGAAAAGGTAACTTGACCCCCGTACATTTACCTCTGGACATGGGTTGATTTCCTGTTAACCACATGTCCTACATCTCCCTGCTCAATCTTTTTTCTGGAAAGGCCCAATAGACTCACTTATTCAATAATTGATTGTTCACCAATGGGTGAGTCTCTCTAAGATGTTCAGTAGCTGTCAGTAGCTTAGTTAACAATCTCCACCGTTCAAATTCTCCGACTTGATCAGTAACATCAGCGATCCAATCATTTATTATTTTTTATCATTAGTTATTATTCATTGTCTATAACAAAAAAAGATTACCAGGTTATTTTCAGGACGAGTGATAATGTGCTGCTACAATTATAGATTGAGTATATCCCGTATCCCACCTCGAGAAGACTGTGTAACTAATAAAATACATTTCATGTTAACTGTTATACCGTTCTGTTTGATAGGCTTATAGGGGGAGATATCAATAAATACTATCTAAAAGTATTGAATATTTTTCATGGCTAGCCACTTAAAATACACTATCTTTTTTAAGCACACAGGGAAAGAAGTGTGCTTAGCAAAATTTCGTTTAGTGAACTTATGAAAAATTTTTATTTAATTTCTTTCCACTTATTTTGATTTTTAGTACGTTGGGGATAGAAAAATTATGATACTTTCAATTTTTATTTCGATAATTATCAGAATAATAATTAAAAATTATTACCAGAAAAATACTTATAAGAAGATTGCTGACTAGCAAAATTAAATCGACAGGAAATTTTTGAAATACACCTTTTCGACTGTAGCTGCTAATTGCCACGCGGGCATTTTTTACCACCCTAAAACCGTCCTAGCCTTTTTTCGCGCCTGAAGACAATAGAAAAAAGTGTAAAAAAAGGATTGGATCGAGTTTAGGGTGATAAAAAATGCCCGCGCGGCATTTGGCGGCTACGGTCGAAAAGGTGTATTGTATTTAGAAAGAAAACCCACCCTATATCTTCTATTTTTGTAGATAATTACCGTTTCAAGACCACTTTTAGCTGATTTGAGGCTCATTCTCGAAATTAAATCCACTTTCAGGAAAATGGCACAACGAAAACGTCGAAAAATGGCCTAAAATTCTATTTCTTCTTAATCACTTTCATTACTGTTCACAAAATCAACTAAAAATATAGTGTCGTTCTTGGTTAGACAAACTTTTTTGTCCAAAATGCTGCCTACTTTGATAGCTACATACTCATCTGACCTAGAACAAAGAACAATAATTAAGAAATGATTTCAGAAGGACTAATCTTCCTGGAGCAACAGATATATATGTTATACCACCTCTAAGATGGACATTTACTTTTTTCCCTTATTTTATATTCTGACGTTATATTTTTATTAATAAAAGAGTAAAAAACGAAAAAAAACGAATGAGGCAAAAAACGAATAGATATACCTTTTAAAAGACTTTATGTGAGATACATGGAAAGTCTCATCATTAAATTTTCCGTAAGGAACTTCATCTACCATCGTCAATAAATTCAAGACAGCCAAAATATGCTCACGTTCGTTTACCTGAAACATGAAATAGTATCTATAAATCTAAAACTTCAAATTTTTGGACCGAATAGTTCGCTTAACCAAGATACATAAGGCAATGTCATGCTGAGTGAATTAATACATTTAATATACATCAGTTTCATACATTCTTTATTTCTTAAAAAGGCCTCAAAGTTAATACAAATAAGTATATGTCCCAGTCTCGTTTAAAAATCTAGCATAACAAAATTTGACATTACACTGTGTCTGTAAAAACGCGGTCAAAATTTTGACTACATAAATAAATTATTTTGTAATTCATTTAATAATTACATAATTAAGTACAAATAAAACATTGAAATTTAATAATATATTCAGATTTAGAATCTCTGTGAATTACGAGTAAATTAGATTGAAATCATGTATAGTCTGAAGCTGACCGTGTATTTACATGAAAATTTTATGTACACATACCTGTATAAAATAGTTAATCAAACCAAACTTGTTGTCACCATGAAAATCGAAATGAATGGCAGCGTTGTCTCTTGATGGTGAGCGGGTATATTTTTCGGATTTAAGAGCAAAGCATTTTGTTTGAAGTCTTTGGAATTCATACAAAGTCTCTAGAATAAAATGCAAAAACCTCAATCAAAGTAACTTTAACTCACGAGAAATAAATCATAAATTTGTTAATCAGGAGTTCTAAAATCTCTAGCAAACAATTCAGCCCGTCTTCAAGGGCTCTGAATTCGTTTTATCAATTTGATCGGAAAACTTTAAATCAACTTTTGAACATGATAAAACCTATGGCTAAAGGTTTTGGTATGTAATATATAGTATTAATGTTTGATTGCCTTGATTGACAAATTCCTTGAGTTGAGGAATGTTAGGGGTCTCTGTGAGAGTTGTGAAGGGTCTATGACATTGAAATTCATTTTCAGCATCTCTAAAGTGTTAAAAAAAATCAAATAAATGTTTTTTTTGCCAAATCTTGAGTAAAAACCAAAATTGGAACAATTCTATGTAGTATTACTGTAGATACTGGTAATACTGTGGAAATAAATAATCTACCATGGTAATAAAATAGTGGGGTTGTGGTTGTTGGCACATTTTCATGCATTTCTCATGAAAGAAAAACGTTAACTCGTAGTTTCTCCCCCTAATCCTAGGGGTTTGTATTTTCAAATATTTTTGTAAGGGGTCGTTTTGCTTTCAGCTTAAATATATACCTTTTTCCAACTAGTTTGTTATAAAAACTCTACTCTGGTGTCAAAGTGCTCATACTTGAAACTAACTCTGAGAGTCTCATGTCTACATTGACTGATTTAACTACCTGAATTAAAGCAAAATATATATGATTAAAACTTAAAATGTATAAAACTTTCATGACACTCAAGGAAATCAATGAGGTGAATTTTGCGAGTCTGTAGTTTTTTCCGTGTTTAAGTCTAAACAGAGCTTTACGCCGAAAATACATTCGAATTTTCAAATGTAAACAGCGCTTTGAAAATCGAATGTTTTTGAGTGTTCACACGAGCGTGCAAATGTTTTCGAATGTTTTGAAACAATTTATTTTAGTAAGTACGTTCAATCTGGACAGTCTGGAAAATGTTGTTTGTCACTCGATATTTCGAAATCATTGAAATCTTTTTTTCTGAGAGGGGAAGGACTCTGATATTTTCTTTTTCTAAATGTTGCATACCGGTATTATTTTCATTTAACAGAGTCAAAATGTATTTTCTTTCAAAGAATTATGATTTATAATCAGGAAACACTTCTTAGTAATTTTAACTGTATTTTGGATGCACAAGTTTATTGGAAGGGCATTATTTTTGCCCAGAGTTATAGCTTCAGTTTTCATTTTTATTCACTTCTTTGTTGTTTATAATTCTTTATTTTATTCTCCAAAAAGCTTTAGATTTTTTTTGGTGTTGTCAATGATGATGATGTTAGTGCAATTTAAGAACGAAGAAGATGGGAAGAAGAAAAACCGAGCTTTCTTCAGTTTTGAGATGTTTTTGAATTTGAAATGCGTGCTGGAGCTCAACTGCAATAAAACAAAGGTTAGTTAACTTTTATTAATTGTGGATTCTTGATATTATTCAAGTCGCAGATGACAAGAGCAAGAGAATTCTCTCACTTTCAACTGAAGAAGGAGTTGTGGTACCACCTCAAAATTGGTCGAAATTCATGGAGAATCCAGCCTGACTCAGATCATTATTATTTGCTGGCAAATGCTAAACCCCCTTCACTCTCCTCACTTTAGATATTTAATTTCCCTACATAAGAGCTAAGGCTCTTTCATTTTCTAATATCCCTGTTCTGGCAGAATGTAGATTAAAATGCTATGTTATGCTATTATGGTCTTTTTATAAAGAGAATGGAAGTAAAAGATGGGTATTTTATGCTAACCATCCCTGTCTCACTGAAAGTTTTATCTCTAAGGTTATGGATTGATGACACAAATCTTGATTTATATTATATTTATTTATATTCTTTCTTTTTCTTCAGGATGTAGAAAAAATGGATTTCAGATGGTTTTGGAGTCATTTTTTTCTGGATTTTTTATGTCTGAGCTACAGAAAGTTTAAAATATATTGTGCATTGTGTATCAAAAAGTCACCTTGTCTCGTTCTTCTAAATCTGATGTCTAGTCCTTCTAGTTTAGATACATTCCCATCCTATGAATGAGCTATAAAATATTTCACAAGAAGAATAAAATTCATTTCTTTCCTTTCAATTTTTGCAAGTTTCTTGATTTTTGAAGTTCATTTTGAGACATTTCGCCTCTTTTTCTTCCCCGCCTCCTTCTTAAAAAAAATTCACTTTTTCTACGCCAATCAGATCTCACGTCTTTTTCCCGATCAGCCAATCACAATGGCTTGTAGAGGGCATTGCGTAATTTTTTGTCTGGTCTGTAATTTTGATGTTTTCTCGAATCCAATGAATTTTCTTTAGCAGAGTAATGGGGCCCACTAAACCTGCAAATGCAGCGATTGTATTGGCTATCAAAAAGCCATTTTAGATTTTCTTGAAAGCCAGATAAATTGCGGACCGAACCGTGGGTCGGGGCTATTTTTTCATGGTCCCTATCTCGAATAACAGGAGATCAAAGTTTGGACTTCGAAGATTCCTTTGACAAAATAACTTCCTGAAGAAAATATTTAAGCCATAAAATTAGCCCCGACCCTAGATCAGGTGCCCCTATGTGCAGGCCACCCTAAACAGTTGTTTTTAACCCTTAACTCGCGGCCGAGTCGTTGCTTTTTTTGATAAACAGCAATTTTGGGACCTTACTTCAGTGGTCGTTTACTCGCGGTTTTTGACAGTTTTAACAAAAGAGTTTGCCCTAAACTTCAGTTAAAAGGTTATATTTTCACAATAAATCAATTACACAATATTCTGAACTTGTTTATACGTTTAAATTTGAGCTCAATACTCTTCATTATGAAAATCGCAAAATTTGATAAATTTTACAGACCAGAAAATTCACCTCATTGACACACTCGAGTAGATGAGAAAAAAAAGAAAATACAGTATCACAGTTTTTATACCTGTTTTTCAATCATCTGTGTTCCATGGAAATAATACTTGAAATCCCCATTCCAATTTTCGTAGTTGAACCCTGACATTGACGCCCAAAGAGGTCCATTAATACGTACTTGACTTGGATAGTGAACTAGATTATGAAAGTTTGCTTTACATTCTGATTTACCTAGTAAGAAAAGTAATATATAATGTAGAAAAAGATAAACATTGTAAAATCAGTATCTTTTCAGTGTTTTTAGATCTATGCGTGGACTTAACCCTTTGCATTTACTAAGCTTAAATGTATGTATGTATGTAATGTTATATATTCAATGGCTATACAGATTTGAAAGCATTTCAAAGAAAGCCTACCGTAAAGCCTTTAAGTATCTTTAACGAATCTCCTCAAGAATTTTTCTGCTAAGGATAGATCACTTTCAGTTACTTCCTCTTTTTGAAGAACGAAAACTCCATTAACCAGAAGAAGAAAAATTATACCATTTCAAATGCGATCATTAGTAATGAATAATTTATGCGAAAAAAAGACGAACGTACCTCATACAGGTCTTTAAAAAGCCAACATTCGGATTAAAATAATTGTCGTCACAGAGCCGACATACGGTGTCTGTTCTACTCGTGCACATTTTGCTTAGAAAGTAACCCACCTCGCAGGGGGTGCATGCCCTAGGTGCCATGATTATTTTTATTTAGTGCCTAGAAGAAAATGAAGATCAAAATTAAGAATACTTTACACCTTACCATGAAATAACGTCAAAATAGTAAACCGTTTTTTGAGGCCAATCATGGATGAACCCACCAGCTGATTGGTTGAAAGTGACGTATTGACGGGATTTATGCCACTTACAACCAATCAGCTATTGGGTCTATGATGTAATGCCAGAAGACATTGCAATAGTCAAAATTACAAATAGAAATCATTAAGCGACTTAAACAAACTAGTAAATGCGCAGCCCTTTCACAATTTAAGCGTTGAGATGTGTATTGTAAACCAATTCACCGAAATAAACCATGTGACAGCAGAGTAATTGGAGAGAAAGCTCTTGATATACTACATACATTTTTGATTAAAAAGACTATGTAGAGGGAAAGAAAAAAATTAACATTCATGATAAGTTTGTACTATGAATAACACGAAAGAAAGTCCGAAAATGTCCATTTTGACTTCTCAATATGTAATATTTAACATTGTTTTTCCAGGTCAATTGGGACGGTGAGTGGATACAAGGGACTGGAAAATCAACCGGGGAAGAATGCGAACAGTTGTTTTCTTACCTTTCAAGATGTGCTAACACGACAAAGTATCAGACGCCAGAAAGTTAGATTTATTCTTTACTTCACTTTTAATGCTTTTTGATTTAAACAGTATGCTGACTAGTTTTCACATCCCTTTATTGTCCATTTCTTTCCAAATCTATATAGCGTCAGTGCTGTGTAATAGAACTCTGAATAAACATCTTATAAAACGGTGGAATGTAACGCATTGTTTTTGTTTCGGAAAACAAGTGATGTTCCAGCCATGTCCGCAAAGGCTCGAAGAAAAGCCATATTATTGCTTTCTGCGGACATAGTTAGAACATCAGAAATCAATGAAAACTCAGCAAGTTATTTATCCAGAGATCTACCGGGTGCACCAAAAAAAGTATGTATACATGTTTGTCGAATGACTGTGAAAAAAACTTTTTTTCCATGTTGAAATTCAAAAAATCATCAAACAGCGAGCAAAGTTTTTTTGAAATAACTTTCGAACTACTTTTTCAAATTTAATTTATGATAGTTCAAAATTGAAGTTAAAAGCATCCTCTATACGATAAAAAAAGAATGAAAAAAAATTTAAATCCTGAAGCTCACAATATCTCGACAAACCTGTATTTTTTTTTGGGTGCACCCGGTATTATACATCCTTGTTAGTTTTCTGGATGTGTCAACTTTTAGCAAATCATCAGAATGGTATCAATTCATCCTAACGTTGACATATTTAACGTATTTCTTTTTATAAAATATAATGCATTCAAGCATACTGAGACACAGATTTTACCACTTTAAATAATAACACTATTGCTTTAAAACAGTAGATGATAAGCATGTAGCAGAAGAGACTTTCCTAAAGAAACTCAGAAAATTGTAATAAATCAATTTTTGCGTACTTATTATAGATCGTGAAGAAACACTCACTGAAATGATTCTGTTTTGGAACAGACGAAAGACTCTAAACCTTGCCCAAAACTTGCTCAAAAAATACAACCGGGTACACTTTTATATTTTTGGTACCTTAAATCTTAATTTCTAGTGTGCTTTATTACAAAAAACCGATCAGCATATGGTAATTTATCCATTACAGTTTTTATGAGCCATATGATGCCGATGATGAAAGTAACTTTAAATAAGAACAAAACTTGTTTTGGGAGCCATATCCACTTAATGCAATGTTACCTTTGTATTTTGGAAGAAACAAATAGGGTAAAACATGAAAAATGATTAAAATGATTGAAAGTCTCAATTGTTTCCTTTAAAATTTATAATTTTGGAGATAAATTGATTTATAGCAATCAACATTTGGACTGAAATAATCGGCAACCTCATGCAAAGTTGTTTGTAAGTAAAGATTCAAATAATTCTCATTGTAGATAACGAATGAAGTATCAAAATTTACATCGAAGTTGAACAATAAATGCCTGGAGATGAAGATTGATTTAAAAGATGTTGATTTTGTGTCTCTCCTCAACAAACTGAAGTGTTTTGCACGTGGAGGTATCACAAAAAAATTTAACCATCTTGTATCAAACAGCCTCATTATCAATTAGCAATGCACAGACCCGTAGTACTTCTTTGTATCTTCTGTTCTTAATTTTTACATCCCTGTTTCATTTACCTGGCGTAAAAATCAGTCATCTCTTAATCATACCGGGTGACTAACAACTACTTTGCATGTTTGACGGCGTATTTGAGCCGTAAAAATAATGCAAAAATCTCAATTCGTTTGAGTGATATAGGAAGGTCCAACTTGAAGCATAATTTAAAAAATTTGGATCATTTGTTACTTAGTTATGACCTATTTAAAAATCTAAAACATACCATACAAGAGGAATTGCAAGCTCATACGTTTTTAACTACTGGGTTAAACTTAAAAAGTTATACCGTTTAAGCTAGAATGTCTTTGGTTACATTCAAGACTTTTTTCGGCCCAAGAAGTTGCCAAAAGTGCGAAGTCTTTTTTTTAGTCATCCGGTATTCCTTCGTTTTCTAAGTTCCGGTGAGTGTGGTGTTTTTGTGTTTTTGTCCTCAAGAGATAATTATAATTGAATTTTTCATATAGTTCACTCCAATTCTTTTGCTCAAAAACACTAGAATCGCTGTATAAGGTTTACTCGACTATCATGGAATACTTTTCATTTTTCACATAATTTCCCCTGACATATTATATACACTGATGTAATTTCGTTTTTTTTTAATTCGGTGAAGGGAAAAGAAATGTCATCTTATTTGATTAACACCAACACCTTTTTTGTTTTCAGGTTCGTTATCACCTGCCAAACCCTCACGTTGCCAACAAATGCTCCTTTTGAAACATCAACTCGATCAATTTCCGTCAAATGCATGTCCAGCTTCAAAAGAGTTACTCAAGAAAATAGAACTACCTGACTTATCGGATCTTAAAATACCTATTTTGTTGAAAAGCAAACCAGAAAAGAATCAATCTTGTCAACTGTTTGGGATAATGAAGTATCATCTACACAAATTAATGGAGAACTTGATAATTTGAAAAGTACCATTCTTGTACCTGCTTTTCAAAACGCAATACAATCTTGTCGCTACGAAATGCTCCATTGGAATATAAAATTGCAAAAATATGCAGGTTAATATGCATTCATTACAGTGCGTCCATAATTAAGCGGTTACACTCGATGAGTTAAGCAAAACCTTGTTATTATATCTGTTGTGTTATAATAATCATTGCTGTTTAAATTGATCGAGTTTATTGTTCCAAAAAAATATCTCATTTCAAAAAAAAATATATATATAACAGATGAAAATCATAAAAACACTATAAGGATTTTTTACATACTTACGGTTAAGATTTGACCGCTTTATTACGAACACACGGTATATTTGATTTTTTCTTAATTTGAAAAAATTAAAGAAAAAAAACCTTTATTGTCCCCCCGTATTTCTTCTATACTTTAATGTTTGATTTGCTTGTATCGTTACATCCTTATCCCTTCGCGGTAACCATTCTATTATTTTAAGTTACTCGATATGTAATATCCATGCGACATGCGTCGTACATTACATCATAAAAATTGGAACATTCTAATTGCAATGGTAAATGAATACATCCCTCAAAGTCATATAAACCATGTAAACTAAACTTTTTAACAACTCAACTTACTTATTCAGATTCTGCAAAACTAAGAATTGGATGTCGAGCGAAATTCACAGAATCGAACAAGAAGTTAAAATGTCTACTAGAACGCTTTGTTACAGTGAAATCTTGAGAGGAGTGTAGCGAATTTGAATTAATAAAAGGTAAATATTAAATTAAAAAAATATATATAACATTATTGGAATCGGGATCTAAAATTACTTAATTTGGAGTGCTGAGTAACAAATTTTTTCAGTTTTGTTCTCTCTGAGTTGTCCAGTCAAATGTGGCCTTTGATATTCTAATTATATTAGCAAAGCGATGAATATGTATGAGTTCATACTCTTTAACTTTAAAGGCAATCGATCGAGATTTATAGAAATCTAATATCAGTCCGACTAACGTTTAAACAATGTGATAATATTGCAAACCTTTTGCATTTTTTAATCAATCAAAATAGAATAAACGCGCGTTGCATCAGTTTATTGTTTATGTGTTTTTTGTAATCACAAAAGTAAAAAAGTCCAGAAAACTTTTAATGCCTTGGTATTTTCAACGTTCTTGTTTTTCACTGCTGACACGCTGTTGACTCGGCATCTGACATACATATTAACCCGATCGATTGCCTTTAATATAACTTAAAACATTTACTTTTTCTAAACTTCTTGAATTTTCTCGAAAACTAACATTTTCAGCCAAAATTTATGTATTTAAAGAGTCATTCACGAAAATTAATCTGTTTAAAATAATCGAAATCACTAAAGCTTATTTTAATGAAAACTTCTAACAGTTTGGTTGTTTACTTTTACAGAGTCTAACCATCGATTATTACTGGAATTGAACGCTAAGAAGGAACGCTGTATTGAAGAAATCGATTTGCTGATTAGGGATATGGAATCTTACCTTATATTTTATACATCCAAATCGCAGAGTTGAGTGCCAAAGCTGATACAAGTGTCGTGTTTGAGGTATGTTTGCTTTAATAATGTACTTATCTTTTATAAGATACCCAGTCCTAAAGCAGAAAAGCAACCAACCTAAAATGCCAATTAAAAATTCGTTAAAACATGATAATTTGAATTATTATCCGACGCGCGTAAATAACGACATTTGATTGGCTTCTTTAACTGTCCAATATTTTTGCATACATTGATGATATGCACCATTGCAATGTCTTCTGACATTACATCACGGACCCAATAGGGACCCAATAGCTAGATTGGTTGTAAGTGACGTAAAATCTGTCAATATGTCACTTACAACCAATCAGCTGTTGGGTCCTTGGAAGACATTGCAATGGTGTATATTATGAATAGCTTCCGCGGAGGCTATAAATTTCTAAAATTGACGTCACGCAAGGATTTTGTTGATAATTCATGATATGCATCACTGCAGTGTCTTCTGAGAACTTTAAAATTTTCCACCCAATACATCACTTAAACAATAGAAAAAGTGACGCATTGGGTGGAACGAAAACAGAAAAGTTGCATAATTTCGTGAAGTCATTGCAGTGGTGCATATCATGAATTGAGCATCTTCTTTTCTACAAAATAGAAACTCATCCTTTCGAAGGAAAACTACCAATAATTCCGATTTATGACCTGGAATTATGGAATTATATAGGAATTATACTTTTCTCGCAAGCCCAAAATTTTTGCATATTGGATTCGACTTTGTCCAGTAACTGTTTAGTAGTACCAAAAAGAAACATATCCGAATCTTTTTTATCTGATGCAAAACAATTTTCACTTTAGGACAAAGAGTCTGGTGAATGTCAACTCGGAATCAGTTTTGCCAAGGAGCAATTAGAGAAAGGGTTCACTTGTTTCGCTTCGGTCCTTCCCTTGGAAAAGATCGAGTATTATCAATCCACATCAGGTGTCAACTACAAACCTTGTGCCGAAGAAAGAGAAGAACACGAGGGGGAGGAGGAGGAGGAGGAGGAAGAGGAAGTAGCAGCCGTTGCAATCGAGACAGCTGCAGAAGAGTTGGAGGATCTTGGCATCGACCATTTAGATGTGGAAATGGTACAAAGCCTAGGATCTGACTTGTTGGGTTCATTCGATGTAAGTGATTGCACCCAAGGAGATAGTTTTGTTATTCTCCCCGAACGTTTGGGCCAAGTCGTTTGAATGGCAGAAACGGGAGTAACGCTTGTTGCGTCATTTCTATCTTGACTGGCTATTTTATGAGCCAGCGTTCAAATATTAACTTCGTAAGCAGTGTTCCTTTGTTTGTTGGCTGCATTGAAGTTGGAAATACTCTGCACGAGGAAGCTGCTAATCTACTGGTACAAGAAGCAATCGACCTAGTACCAGTAGATCTTCATGTTTTAGAGGAAAGAGATCCTTACCAAAAGATTTAAACGAGGTCATTACATATTTATTCTTGAATGCCAGAATCATAATAGTGACTTGCAATCACCAATCCATTTGTTTGGTTCGACCCACTAACAATGAAAAAGTGTTTCTTTTCGACTCCCATCAGCACGTCGAGATGGGACCGTTGATCGCTTGGTCGGAAGAAGATATTGCAGATATCATTGAATATATTCCTTTTAAGGACAAAGAAGATCAAATATATTTGTGTTCCATTCAGCATTAGCTGTTCAATAACCTCTTATACGCACAGTGTTATGGCCTCAAAAATGCTGATTTGCTGTCTCTTGCCTTTATCCCTTTTGTTTTCCCAGTGTAAACATGATTATGTGCTTTAGTTTTATGAGAGACCTTTTCAGAACACTTGTATTTTTATAAGCTTGGGAATTGTGATACCACCGAAATATATTGCTTGAATGTTTTTTAAAAATAAAAATTTTAAACTTTGGATAATGGCTTCAAATTATAACATACCTTTTTATTTGTATTCAATAAAGTTAGCTTATGCTGAATGGATGAAGGAAAGTTATTGCTGAAAAACCAAACCTGCATTTTAGGGGCCACTAGAAAAATGCTACCTGACTTTGAGCAAAGAAAAAATATGATTAAAAGTGAAAATTTCTGAATTCAACTTTTGGGAAAGATTAATAAGGTGCTACAAAAAATTGGAAATTTTTTAAATTTGCGATTTTAGAAAAAAATTTGAAAAGCATTTTAGGGGCCATATACTGTACTCTCTGCTCGATTTTTTGTTTCTTTGTCTTCAGAACAATTTCATATTCGCCTTTTAGCGAAAATTTATATTTCATAGACACGTTTACTTTTAATCTCATTGATTGATTGTACTTAGAGCTGCTTAGAGGAAATTTTTACTATAACTATGTTATTTTAATTTGTCTAACTACACGCTTTTTTTTTTATAAGAATGGTGTAAATCCATTTCATCATGGATATTCTTAACTTTTTTGGAAAAATCATCCTAAAATATTCTTACAGCATTCTTATTACTTGTGGGTAATTGGCAATTTATAATTTAGAATGCTCTAAAAATGACATTCTTTGCTTGAATAGCAAAATTCCATGATGGTGATATTCTTAGCAGATTCTTAATTTTTTGGCCATTTTCATCATGGACATTCTTATAAAGTGTATTCTTATAAAAAAAAAGCGTGTAGTTTCATTCATAACAAATGTTATATCGGTAAACATCCAAAATACAAATGTTTGCGTAAATTCAAGCTGGTATTTTTCTTCTTTGATTTTGAACTATTCCCTTTGATATTTTGTTTCGTATTTGAGGTATTTGGATATCAAATCATATCTTGTCATGCCATGGCGAATTAAGATTTGATTATATTACAAAAACAAAAAAACGTCTCGCCACCAAAAGAGTTTCTGATTAATCAACTGTTTAGATAACATATAACCAACATGAATATGAGTTCTTATAAGAAAGAAACTTTTGTCAAGAAAATAACTGTAACATATACGGGTACCTAATAGCCGGGGGGTTTGGAATAAGCAGGGAGGTTGGAAAAAATCTCAAAATTTAATAAGCGGGGGGGTTGGAATAAAAATGTCATGGGTGGAAAATGTTCGAAAAGGAGGCTGATACAGCAGAATTAGGGCAAAAGAGGGAGCTTTCAAAAAAAAATTTCCCAAAAATCAATAAGCGGGGGGGGGGTTGGAATAAGAATGTACTGGGTGGAAAATTTTCGAAAAATTAATTAGCGGGGGGGGGGCTATTAGGTACCCGAGAGTATCTACGGTCTTACATATCATTTACCCCACTGGACTATCAGCTATTTGGAGAAAACGAAGCCCCAGTGAAAAAAAAGCGGATCGATTCTTCTCAATTAAGTATCCACAGTCTTAGATATCATTTACCCCACTGGACTATCAGCTATTTGGAGAAAACGAAGCCCCGGTGAAAAAAAAATGCGGATCGATTCTTCTCAATTAAGTATCCACAGTCTTAGATATCANGGCGACCTTTTTTTCCGATGTGTTCTGAGAGCGTATTTCAGCTAGAAATTTTGATCTGTTCTGATCAGATCTTCAAAAATTAATCAGCTAGAAATAATGATGTGTTCTGACGAAACAGCGTATAGTCAAGGCCATCTAATGTGTTCTTGTTGTCTAGGTAACCCAGAACACATATTTTAAAGAGCCAGGGGGTATATAATCAAGAGAAAATAGTTGTAATCTTGTTGCCTAGTAATCCTAGAAATATTCAGAATACATCTTTCGTGGAGAAAACCAATATCTTACAAGTATATCTTAGTAAAATGTTTTCCTAGATTTTAGAACACATCAAGCCATAAAGTAGTAATAAGTTTAGGGAGACAAATATTGCGATAAAGGTTTCCTAGAAATCAGAACACATCATTTGTATAAGAAAATTGAAGGTCATAACATGTGGTCTCCTAGAAGATAAGAACACATATTTCCAAAAATTTTCTCCGCCGGCTGCTTCTGCATTGTTCACAACGTCCATATAACGTTAGATGAACGTTGAAGCAATGTTGTGTGCCAGCTGGGTTGTTCTCATTATTATCTGAAATAAAAATAAACCAGCCGAGGCTGGAAGGTCAGCCAATAGAGCTTAGCTAGATAGCTTTAATAAGTGGGTTAACAGATGTAAGAGATGTACTGAAACAGAGTAGACTAAAAATGTTGAATAATGTACAAAATGTGAAACATTTGATAACTTGATTTAAAATTATTCAAAACAAGCCTGAGAGCTCCTCAAGCTCCCCAAGCCCCCCCCCCCCCACGAGAAGATCAAAGTATGGAGACAATATCCATATGTCAGATATACAAAGTGTTATCTAGTAGAAATAAATAAGAAAATTGCCAAAACGTCAGAACCAAAATAAAGATATCCATCAAATATACATAGAAACTGTACTTTTTGTTTTACTTGATAAAACTCCAATATCACTTTAAACTAACAAGCTACAAACTTTAAGTCACAAAGCGCAAACTCCAGAAAAACACAATTTGCATCAAAATCTTCTTTGCAAAACGTAGTTCATTTTTTATAACATTTCAACAGGAACTGTATTTTGGTAGACTTTGGTCAAATTACAGAAAAACCATTTGTCAGTTTGTCTGCAAGGCCAATGGAGGTACGTAAAAACTGACTGCTATTCAGTGAAAGCCAAAATTTGGCAAGGTCAGAAAAACATAATTTACATCCAGTCTTCGTAAATAAATTTTGTAGTTTAGTACCGTCAAGTTACACAACATGCATACAACCATCTTGAAGACTTTGCTGGTCGCAAATGATAATCGAAAGCAAAACTTAAAATTCATAACTATGCAGGGAAGCTCATTTTCCCCCTATTTTGCTTTTAAACAAACTTTTTAAATGGTCCTATGAATTTGGGGCGAATCGCTTAAAAAACCAACCGCCTTGGCGGAATAAACACACGACCATAATAAATAAATTCAACAGGGCAACGGAGTAGCAAATTAATTTCAACTGGGATTCCTCTCTTCTGTACCAAGCACTGGTAGTGTTTTTTAAACTTTAAAACAATGTTAAATGAAGACCAGATGGATCTGTTTGTTATGACTGTGCAAGTTGTGACGAGAGTGTGCATGTTGTGTAACTTGACGGTATAATTCATTAAATTCTAGAAAACCATTTTCATAACTTTCTGCAGTCCGCTTTCTGCAAGTCTGATAAGAGATATGTATAAACTGTTATCGCCATTCATTCCATTCCATCATTCAGTCAAAACGTGCGCCAAGGTTAGAAAAGGTTAGAAAAACACTATCTGCGTCCGGAACTGCGTGAAAAATAGTTTGATCAATTTCAACAAGAACTGTATATATTAATATTAATATAATTGATCAAATTCCAAAGACCATTTGTCATAATTTTTTGCAAGTCCAATAATAGGAGATGTGATGTCATCATTTGGTTCCCGTCATCTGACCGCCCCTGATTTACGGTCAGCAGGTAGAGTTGGAGAGTCGGAAAGCTTTTCCGCTGCTTTGCTGGATTTCCACTGCCGAACCTCTGCACGCTCTGTGTTTACAAGTTTTCAAATCGAAGTAGCGAGCCGCATGTTAATGGAGAGTAAACCGAAAACCAGTTTATCCACGGTTTCTTCAATTTCTTAATTCTTAATCAGATCAGTCCACACGGGTACGGATTCCCTTTCAACAAGATGTTATATAGCTGCTTCTTGAAAGAAAAATATTTTCGACAAACTGACCCCCACTTTTTAAAGTAGAAATGACGGGAACCAAACAATTTTTTGCGATTCGCCTTATCAAACACGTCCAAGCAAACCAAGTCCAAAAAAGCACGATTGCATCCAGTCTCTATCAAATTTAGACAGTAGCTGTACTTTTGTAAACTTTATCAAATTCCAATAACATTATAACACCATCAATCCCACCTAGAGGCAAACAAGAAAAATATGTTTTTATTGCAAAAACTAATAAAAAGCAGCAATAAAAAGTATCAGCAAATTCAACAAACAAAACAAAACTTGAGCAAACGGCTTTAAACCTTCAAAAGGTGTAGAAAAAGAATCCCATTGATGAAAATCATGTGTTTGATTTGCCGAGTTAAAAAAATAAAAGACAAGACAAGAAATTGAAGCTTGCAACAGATTTACACTGGAAATACTTTGGTACAACACTGACTTATCACATCTGACTTATCGCTTGAGCCGCCATCTTGAAACACCACATTATGATCTGTAAAAACAACGCACGCTAAAAGTACCCAAAAAGTTAACCCGATCGGAACAACACTGACTTATCACATCTGACTTATCGCTTGAGTCGCCATCTTGAAACACCACATTATGATCTGTAAAAACAACGCACGCTAAAAGTACCCAAAAAGTTAACCCGATCGGAAGAAAGTTTAAAAATCAAAGTGAGATCGGGAAATCGGATTTTTTTTTTGCCGTCTTATGATGATGATGGAAGAAGAAATGAATTTTACGGATTTGAATGCTCAGCTTAGGCTGACCAATTACTCATTGATTATTGATAATAAGTATTTTTCTTTGATTCAGGAGAAGGTAGCAGCAATTAATGCAGTTCCCTCCGTCACTGACGAACTTGATTCCAAATACTCCTTTGAAGGAGAAAACTCGGGTAGGTTAGATTTGTTGCAACTTCCCTGAGGTCAGGTTAAATCATAGGCTGCTTGCATCCACTAATGGATTCGTGGTCCTTATAGATTATTGTCCTATACTACCTGGGGTTTTATAGAGGTCTGCGATTCAGACTAGTCAAATCAATATTTTATTCACGGGCCGAGTTTCTCAAAAAATATTGTCACGCGACCGGTAATGAGACTTCTGACAATAAGCGAGTTAGAAAATTACAAGCCATGGGAACGGAAAATAAGAAAGTAAAATGACAAATTGACAAGTTAGAATCCAGTAATGGAATGCCGGCGGGTCCGTGGAACATCTGATTCGAATTGGCGTCGTCTTCAGACAGAAATCATTGAGTTAGTTTCCCTCACAAACACCATAATTTGATGTTCTTTTCAAAGATACTTAAGGCTTTACTGGGCTTACTACTCAAATCATTGATGTACCTCATATAGCAGCTTTGTTTTGTTTTATTTTTAGATGATAGTGATTCGAACATCCATCGTCCAATCGTTGAAGATTATTACTCCATCAACAGAGTACCTGAAGCAAGGTACCAATTCATTCCGGGTCTGAACGGCGGGCTGGGTAGTCAGGAGTTGTTTATTTTTGGAAGATTGCTATATTGTCTACAGATGGTTATTGTTAGGATGCGGTTATTGCCAATATACAGTTATTTTTATAGAGATGGTTATTGTCCAAATATACGGTTATTGTTAGGAGACAAGTATATTGTCGAGATATTATTAGTTACACGGTCTTCTCGAGGTGGGATACGAGATATACAGGGTCAGTAAAAAACCATATTGGCGAGGAGGCTTTCCCTGCAATATTAATGGTATTGTAAAATTCACTCACACTCATCTTACATTTTTTATTTACAAACCGTGTCCTCATGTTCGGGTGACTCCAGTAAAAGTAGACATAAAATTAAACTATCCTGTAAGGGTCAGAAAGCTTCGGTAAAATGCACTGTAAGGGTACCTTTTTCACTACCCAAAAGCTTCACTGTACGGGTCCAATTTGAAAGCTAAACTTTTGACGGCACATTATGTCGTTTGCCCCCGCCTCCTCGGGGGAACCTGAATATAATTTTACAGGATTTATAAATTTGTAAAAAGATTAAAAATGTAATTTTCCTTTAATGAAACAAGTAATGATCACGTCCTTGTCTGGTTTAGGACTGGATTATACATTTCCATATTCAAATGTGTTCATTTAGAAATAGATATTATCGGAGTTTTTGATTTTTCTAAAATGTGGGATTTTTTCCGGAGTATATTACAATAAAAATCTCTTAGGAATTCTTCGAGGGAATTCTATTGTAATACTCCCGAAACAATCCCACAATGCATCGCTTTTTTAGAAAAATCAAAAACTTCGCTAAGATCTAGAAAAGAATCATGAATTTGCCTGCTTTCAATTTCTAGAGAACGAGAGCTGTTGACGAATTATTTCACAATCTTGGCAGGTTTGGATTACAATGTTCACCAACATTTACTTCAACAAAATTTGTTAAATGAACTTGTTGATGCATCAATCACGGTATGAATTATCGCTTACTTTTTTTGCTTTGATATATCTTTGTTAGGTTTCCTTTGATGACTTGTTTTGGACTGCAAAGTAAATATTATCGACCATTTTGCCTAAAACTGATTGAAAAAGTGTTGAGTCGAAGTATTGATATCAAATTCTGAAATCATTAACATGTTTACGGATACCGTGTGGGCTCTCGCTAATTCAAACTTCTATTATTCGGACCTTTCTATAATTTAAACTTATTCTCAGTTTCCGGCAAAAAGTAACCCATGTAAGGTACCCTCTATTTTTCGAATATCTCTGTAATTCGACCGATTGGACTTTCCATTCCAGTTCGAATTAGCGAGCGTTAACTATATTGATACTTTACGTCATTCCATATAGTAAACATACTGAAAACAGGATCGGCTCCTTGTGTCGTAAGGGTTGATAAAAAATGTATTTCATTATGTTTTTTTCTCTAGATGAATGATGTTCCCGAAGAATTGATCTAAACAGATCTTTCAACGATGGCATGGCTTATCAACTACGATATAAGAGCGCCCAGACGATTAAAACATGTTCAGACATTACGGTTTCTCTTCGATCTGGTATGGTTACGGATAGGAAATGTTTATATTTATTTCGGAGCATTTTGGAGCAAGGAAGCAGAGCAGAACCGTCTCAATGAAAATAATGGAGCGAAACAGTTTAAATCGGTTTTGCCCTGTAACGTCTTTCGACGCTTCGAACGTTTGTTGTGTTTTCCCTACTATTTTGTTTCGAACGATGTCGAATCATTTTGTAATGTCTTATACCTTCACTGTAACATTTTTGGTATTTCTTGGGTATTTTCAAAACGAGTTCACACTCTCACAACCCTGTCCGAATGACACGTCGCCTGCGCATTAAGGAGGCGAATGCCATGGGATGGTAAATCACCTCTTTTTAAAAAGTTGAACAAGAGTCTGTGTCTCTAATACGGGGTTGTACTACCTTTGTTTTGACCCTTAGAATCCCTGTATCAGTCATCAACCAGGATTCTTTTTAGCCCAATAAGGACGTAATAAAGGGGTCAAGGGCAAAGAAGGCCCATAATTTTTATTAGGTTGGAGATAGTGTTCATTGTATATATTGATTATTCTATTATTGTCAGTGTTTTTTAGACTTGTTCATATTTTATGTAAAAATATTTCTTACACAAAATATAAGAGTGACCAATTATACGCATAATATGTTGTAAACTTACTTCTAAAAAGTTAGGCCCCCTTTAGGCGAACAGCATGTGTTGCACGTTTTGTGACAAATGTTACGCATAATACTTAAAACGTGATCCTTAAGTGCTTGACACGATCTCCCTTCGATCATGTCTTCCATCCGAGTATTCTATGAAAATTGGAAGAAAGAAGAAACCCCTCAAGTAGAAAGGTTCAGGAACAAGAAGCATTGGGACACCCCTTCCCACTAGAAAAGTTGTCCAAAATATCGTCCGCCTGGTAGAAGATTATCCTCCAATTTCTGTCCCCACTGGAAATAATAAAATAAACTAATCCTCGTCTCCACTGAATTTTCACTGCAAAACATCATACTATTTTTCCTATCTCCACTGAAATTTCTGACTTGAAAACAAAAGAATTGACATCCAGCCATAAAACTATTGGAATAACAATCCCCATCGAGTTTCAGTCCTTTATTTTTATCCCCGCTGGCTGAAAAAATCCTACTGGGTCTGTGGAGAAGGAGGTGTATTGGGGCAAAAGGAGAAAAATTTAGAGTGTCACCATGAATTTAAGGACTCTGACCATCGTGAGTTTTCTACATTTGCCATGTACAAAATATAGATCTCTGCCTGACCTCTCTGAACCAACAAAACTCTGGCATGCTATACATTTTCTGTATGGCCAACTATTTCTGAATCGAAAATTTGAAAATCGCGATGAAAAGATTTGGTGAAAAAGTAGATGAAGAATTTTGCGAAGAAGAGTTGAGTTGAGGACCTTATTTTCGGTGAAGGAAAAACATTTTTGAAAGAAATTTTGCGTTTGACAGTATAACCTTTAACCAAACTAAAATAAAAATAGATTTTCAGAAAATGTCCTTCTTTGCCTGTAAATCTTGAAAATACTTTAATGGGATAAACTTTCGCGGGGATTAAATTTCGCCGATTTCTCGGATTTGGGTTTCATCCGCGAAATTAAGTCCCATTGAAAATTTGGAAGAGCCTCATCCGCGAAATATATCTAAACAATACTCAAAATACTTGCATTAAAGAAGCGCAAATAATGTGTATTTCAACAACCAACATGCATGATTTGACAGTAGAAGTCAAAAAATCGTGAAAATATTGCCACCCAATAGTGCCACACGCGAAATTACCTGAATTTCGCGGATAGGCTCAACCGCGAAATTTAATTAAGTTTATCCCATTAAAGTAGTGCTTTTTGACCAATTTCTCATTCCAATTTTTCGCAGAAATTTTTGATACATCAATTTAGAAAATCTTTCCGAAAAATTTAAAACAGTTCCATTCTTTGCGAACAGTTTGAAAAAACTTCGAAACAAAAAGGTTAATTACCCATTAAAACTCAGCACTTTTTACCAAAGAAGGTGATGCAACATATTATTAACGTCTTTTTAAAGTTCATAACGTTTTTTTTGCAATTGAATTCTGAACTGCTCTTAAGGTATTTGATTAAAAAGCAATATATAAAGGCAATTCTTTTTTTTTAAGTGTTAAGGAACCTAAACTAAATCATAACTTTTATGTTTAAATACCAAAATCAATTTTCCGATTATGGTCAGAGCCCTTACTTACTCGAACCTCTATAACTTGAATGTCTCCTTAACTCGAACAAGTTGTATGGCCCCTTCAGTTCATAATGCCTTATAGGACTTACTCCATAATTTGAAATTTCCTTAACTGGAACAAATTTGTGTTTCCTGTGCGTGTTCGAGTTGTAGTAAATCCACCGTAATTGTAAAAATTTACGCACATAAGCAAAGCACTTGGACATTGAGAAGCTGGTTAAATTTTTTCGTTTTTTCTACTTGAAAAATAAACAGATCTTTAATTTCTTTCAGATAAATATACACTACCTATACCTAGTAAATAATCTATTTAACAAATATTCTCAATTTTCAAAAAAGTTAAGGGCGAAACGGGAGCTTAAGCGAGACAAGAGCAAGGCAGCAGTTTCATTTTTCACTTTCTATTCTCGGGAGTTTTGTCAATATCCAGTTTTTAATGGTTAGAGCTGCTAATGTGAAAATTGCCGTTCCATTAACCTTAAAAATAGTTAACCTAGCAAGGGGTTTTTCCAATGATATAACAGTACGATTCAAACGTAACAGGAACAGAATTTAGAGACGAACGAAAGCAATTACGGAAGTGAACTACAGATATCACTTGATGGAGGTACTATCTATTTGAGGTTACAGGACTTAAAGCAAAATAATCCGCCATGTTAGACTACAATATCGATTGTTTTGAAATTTCAACGATCACGTTTCAAGATGATCGCAATTTCATACAAAGATGGAAAAGGAAGTTCAATCCAATGTTTTAGAAGACATATGTGAGAAAATCCAAAGTAATTCATTGACACGGTAAACACTTTTCGTTTTTCATTATTAAACAAAAAAAAGTCCCTCCTTAATCACTTTCATCTTCATCGTCTGTATCAGCCGCCAGTAACACAGTTTTCTCCGCCCTCTTCACGTCTGTACCCACCCCATTAGAACTACAAGTACCAAAGAATGAACCTCTCTTGCTTTTCTTGGGCGGAGAGGGCGGTGGCGTTCCCATCAAAATATCATCATCTTCTTCTAAGATGCTTTCAACAAGTTTTTCGTTTAATGTTTTGTTTTGGTTGTTTTGCAGGATAGAGGAATTCAATTTATGCTGGGTGTTATGCGTGTTTTTGTCGGCTTGCGATTCAGTCGCTTCGTCCGCAATTATATTTGCCATTGGAAAAGTCGGCGAGAAAAAGTCGTCGTCCGCCATACTCGGGACCATCGGCGTGTTTCCCGATTGCGGAACTCGTTGACTTGTTTCTTTCATTGCTCGCTTTGTAGTGTTTTTCGAGTTATTAGTAGTCATCGATAATTTAGATTTGTTTGTAGACAAGGTCTCGGTGGGTTTAGGTCGGTTGTTATTTACGGGTTGGGTTGATTTAGAACTATGGTTATTGGTAGCAGCAGAAGGTTTGGATATAACGATATCCTCTTTATCTTGTTTACGTCGTTTAGGAACGCGCTGATCATTAGTGTCTGTTTGATTGAGTGTTGTTCGGTTAAACGATTTCGAAGTTTGGTTTATTCGTCTATTGGTACGATTAATAGTCGCGTCTTCGATTGTAGTGTTCTCTTCTTGTGATGTGAAATCAGTCTCGGCCAGAGTTGCCATGACAAAATCCCCGCTGTATAGAACATCATTGTCCAGAGCAAACACGATCGGTTTGCCAGGGTGTTCGAAGTACAGAGTAACCGGTTGATTCGCGAATTCACTAAACGTAAGAACGGCTCGTAACTCCTTTAAACAAAACGTAACGAGAGTATCGATACCGATTTGAAAGTTTTCGAATTCTTCAGGGACAAGAGTCATTTCAGTGTGAACGACCTTCATCGGATCAACATCCTCTTGAACAAAGTTCTTCACTTTAACACAATCAGGACTCACCCTTAAACTTATCTCTTCACAACTGTTCGGGAAATTACAGACCGTGTCTAAAAGCACTTTAGCCTGTGTTTGAATCTGGTTTGGACAAAAGTCTTTAGCGAATACAGCCTGTAAACTTTCGCATTCCTGGTAGGTGAGATTGTGGGTTTTGATGATTCCATGTTTACAATACAAAGTGAATATGAGACGACATTCATTTGGTTTGAATTCGATCTTACAATGCTCAACTGTCTTTTCAATTGTACCAAGTGATTTGAAAATTGCCAAAACAGATTTCATAGAGATTTTACATTTTAACATATCAGCTGGATTGGAACTATCAATCTCATCGCAGCCTTGTTGGTATTCAACGAAGAATTCTGATTTGAACATAAAACATGCATATGCGGATCGAGAGGAATTAACAGTTCTCAGTGCAAGCCCGTCCTTCAAAGCTTCTAAGAATAACTCATCACCGATTCTCGATAAACAGTGAATCGCACGACCAAACAAACGGACCAAACGATTGGAAATGACACATTTCATCTCTCGATGTGTCAAATTTTTTGCTTCCAGTTGATGATTTTTCGTTGTTTTTCTTTCTATTTATCAGTTTACTAAAACGATAAAATAAACAAAAAATGTTGAAATGGAAAGGTACGATGTTTGCAATTTGAAGTACAGTAGACTCCTGGTTATTCGAAGCTCCAAGAAGGGGATAAGAATTTACTTCGAATAACCTGGAGTTTGAATAACTGAAAAATTCGTTTTCCCGCCAGATTTTCAACTTAATCTTATTGGAATGGACTTTTCCAGACTTTTCTGAAGTAATTGAAGCATTTTGGTTAAGTTGAGCGCCCACCAATATATTCAATATCATTTAACTTTAGTCCAGGGCTGTCACGTAGTAATTTTTCAAACCCACCCAGGCCATCTTGACTCTCACTATTCTAAACATTCTTTAAACAGAAGGGGGTCGAAAAGAATAAGATTTTTCAATATGTATTCAAAAACTATTCTTATACTATTTAAATTAGAATAAAAAAAAACAATAAAAATAACATGTATCCCATGCCCAATAAAATAACAAGTGCAAAAATCAATAATATATTAAAATCGCTTCAAAAATTACAAATTTACAAAACATTTCGACATTTCGAACGAACATACATAGCTTAACAATATCTATACATTTAAAAATGTTGCTGTTTAAATAAAAATGTGTTTGTACAAATTTAGAATATCCAAACTAGAAATCTCTAAGTTTAGGAATGAGACCCAGAAAACTAAAGGGGCAGCCTGGGGCAGCAGAAGAATTCCAAAAAATTTTATTTTGAAAATTTTCTCCTGTTGGCACCAACTTGTGGTGCCTTTTTCTTCACTACACCATGACCCTACCACTTTCAAAGTGGAGTCGTAGCCCAAAAACTTGAGAAAAAAGAAGTGCATAAGTGTTTTGAAAAAATTCCTTCTCCTGAGAGAGAAAAAAAACAATACCAAGAATAATGAACATGCTGATTATAACTAACCATTTTAGATTTGTCAAAGTTGCTAGGACCAAATCAGAGGCATTCAATTTTACAATTGTTATAATCTCAGCTTCTACTTTAAACTTTGTTCCTCCTACATAAAATCTTCATTATAAACATTTATTATCGTTTTCTTTGGCTTTCTCTTTTAGTTAAATCATCAGCATCCATCATAAGTCCTTCGTGCTTTGTAAACAAGTCATCTCGAATCATCAATTCTTTCAACAATTCCAAATTTTTATCTGCTATCTCTTTTTCCAGTTTCTCAATATATTGATTTAGCTGGTCAATAGATAATGAACAAATTGTTAACTTACAAAATTTTGTTTTTTCTTGGTCTTTATTCAAGACGACTTTTTTGTGGTCATTGTGTTCTTGTAATATTTCTAAGGACTTCAATACTGATTTGGATGCTTCAATTACTGAATATTTTTTCCGTACGGTATCGGTTACACTTTCAACAATTGTCTTATTTACGTCAGAAATTTCGTCACCTTTTTCATTGAAAAATTCTACTTGAGGGTTATTATTTAAAATATCAGTAGGTTTATCATCAATGTAAGTCAAAGATAGTGGATCCACATTGCCAATATCTGGATACTGATAAGAGTTAAGAGATAACAGTTCCAAGGGCACTAAATCGTCAGTATCTAAAGGTTCTGCAAGTAATGTTAGCCTTTCTTTGTTTGTTAACTTTCTATGTCCATCGCAACAAAAACAAATGGTACTTGTATTTTTATAATATTCATAAAGCTCTGGGAAATCGTCAAAACATGAACAACAAACGTGTTCTTTCTCTTTAGTGGAACTTTGTTTATTTCTCCAAGCTCTTTGAATAATGGCAGCATTAGCATGGTGGTAGCGAGATCTGTTGCGACCAACATCAACACTGTCTTCTATTTCACGTTCAATCTTGTAGCTTTCAATCAAAATTTCTCCTTCTGCTATTTGCACTTCCTGGTGATCATAAAATTCCTTTTCTTCCTTTTCAAAAGCATCATAAAGAGTATTATAATATTTTTTACGGCCTAAAAATCCACGAACGATTCTTTGAATTTGTATAGCGGCTGAATCCAAACCTTTATCTCCTTCAATGGCAGTATTTGAAGATTCAAGTTTATGTAGAAAATTGTTATTACGTTCCTGGCGTGCGGTTTTAAGCTTTTCCAAATTTGGCACAGCAACATCAGTGTTGAAACTGATGTTTTTAAACAAATCTTGTATTACGTTGTTATTACATTCTTGACCCATAATTAGCTCATCTCACATATTGTTTCTTTCCTGATATTGCTCTTAACTGAAAACAAAATGTTTAGAAATGATACAAAATTATCTTGCACTACAAAGGCTTTCAAATAGCACAATTTACAAAGAAGATTTAAGACCTTTTGCTAATCAGGACAGGATGTCATTTTGAATAATTAAAAACTCCAGCATTAAAACAATGACACATTTGACTGACTTACAGCTAATAATTTAAAAAAAAATTTGCTCAAAACTCAAAATACTGTCAAAATTGCAAAAAATTAAGAAATCTGGTGTCATCTGTTTTTTAAACACATACGAACAGTTTTTTTATTTATATCTCAAAATTTTTTAGTGGTGGAAACAAGGTTATTTTAGCGAATCAGTCATGTTTAGTTTCACCCGCCCAAAGGCCGACCATGGTTGTTGGATTAACCTGAAGGCTCATTTTTTATTTGAGGCGATCTGCTCAGAAAGATGGTAACGTGAGTGGTCCTAAATTCGACAGCCCTGCCTAAATCCGACCAACCAAATAACTGCTATGAAAAAAAATTAGCTATGTTTACAAACATTCCCTCTCCAAGTTGAACAATAAACTATATTGCAAGAACTCTTGAAACAAAACATCTAACAACATGACTAAAATGTCAAGATGTCAATCGATGTGATAAAAAAGTGTGAGTTGTAAAAAAAATTACCTCTATTATTCTGAATCTGTTGCTCGTCACAAGTGTTTCAATCGGTAGCGAAAGGTTTGTTTTTATTTTAGTTTGTACCTTAGAAAGACCCCATCAGTTAGTCACACTAGCATCCCGCCGAAATGCGTATCAAAGATTAATGCTGCAAAAGCGCTATATATATCGTTTACTTGACTCGCCAGCAAACAAATGCGCCGCAAAACTTTTTAATGAAATTAACATTTTCAAAATCTATGAGAAATTGCCTAAAATTGAGCCATATAGATGAAAACCTTGAAAACTAATTTGAAGATCACCTTCCCAAGAAAAAGATCTACGAAGGAGACGGAACCCACCTAGATCCACTCACCGCCGGATAGGCTACTTCCCGGAAATTTTGCCGGACCTCAAACACTGACCCATTTACATGTACAGAATCATTTTTACTTTAGCGTATAATTAATTGCCTTAGGAATTTGAACTTGATTCAGGTAACTCTCATCCTTGTTGTTGCAATTACATCATCCTGTAGATGACTGATGTTGTTTTTTTCTGAAAGCTTGATTTCCTAATGTGACTAACTGCCCATCGGATTTAGGCAGGGCTGTCAGATTTAGGACCACTAACGGTACCAGTCTGCGACCGATCGCTATAAAAAAGAGAAAATTAGTGCTCTACTTGCAGGTTAGGTCATATGAATTGATCAGGATGATATAAACCAGACTTCCGCGCTCGATAGGATCGATCATTGGAACGGCTTGACGATGGATCGATACCGTGAGAGGTCCTAAAGCTGACACCACTGCCTAAATCCGATGGGGTCTTTCAAAGATACAAACTAAAATAAAAACAAACCTTTGGCTGTGACGCAACGAAGATACCAAATGTCAACTAAACTGAGAGATTTGATACAATGAACCAGTTGAACCAAATAACAAAACATATTTTTTTATTGCAATATGCACAACGTCATAAATGACAATAGTAGTAACAGCATCATAAAAAATAATGAGATGTTTTGATTTTCCAAAGCACATGAAAATATAAAAGAGGTCTGTGTATGAGCGTGCTCATTTTGAAACGTTACGTAATCAAGCCTGGTTTTTATTACTTTACACTGGCACTTGGCTTGATTGGGGGCCTTCTGTAACTAAACAGGCGCTGTGGTATAGTGGTCATTGACCTTGGTTACTGCACAGGCGACTGAGGTTGGATTCCCACTCGCAGCGATTCACTTGGCAAGTGAATGAACCTTCGCCCGGATCAACCCATATCATGTGAGAGAATTGGGTAGTCAGTCCAAGGTGCTGACGGGGCGCTCATTGAAAGCGTCTATAGTTGCGAAAATAGGCCTCAAAGCCTCCTGCAACTCAACCAAATAGAAATAGAAATAGAAACATCCAGACTTATGGGTGGTAAATAGGGCGTTGATAGTTGCCGCCTCATTGATTCAATGTTTGTTATTCAAATTGAGTGCTACCGCATCCGCCCTTTTATCAACTTTGCGTCATTTTTGCAATTTAGTCTATTTGTTTCTTGATGGAAACCAGCCCAAGTTGATTCGTATTTTTCCCGCACAAGTCACTTTTATTACAAAACTGTTATCGTTTTAAACATGAGCAACTGATCCAGAATAAAAGGTAATTATTTTTACAACTCACACTTTTTAATTACATTAATTGACATCTCGACATTACAGCTATCTTGTTAGATGTTTTGTTTTGAGAGTTCTAGTAATAGTTTATCGTTCAACTTGGAGAGGGAATGTCAGAATGTTTGTAAACATAGAATTTTTTTCATAACAGTTATTTGGGGGGTCGGAATTAGGCAGTGGTGTCGGCTTTAGGACCTCTCATGGTATGTGATCGATGGATTACTTAACGATCCGGATGGGAGATCGATGGAAGATTCAGCCATTAAAAAGTCTTGAGTATCGATCCTTCGTTGATCCATTATCGAGCTAGTATTTCAATCGAGTATACCGATTCGTCATCAATCGTTAATCGATTCGTCATCGATCGTTAATCGATTCGTCATCGATCGTTAATCGATTTGTTATCGATCGTAAATCGAGTACGAGTTGATAGGGTCGATAAGATCGATAAAAGATCGATGATAGATCGATAAATAATCGATAACTAATCATAAGCTTAAAAAAATCTTGAGTATCGATCCTCCATCGATCTCCCATCCAGATCATTACATTAAGTAATCCATCGATCACATATCGATCTGTCATCGAGCCGTTCCAATGATTGATCCTATCGAGCGCGGACGTCTGGTAAAAAAACTCATAAGCTTTCCTGTATTAAATTTCTATGCACTCATTCTTTTGTTTTAAAATAGCTCACTTACATTTCCCTTCGGCATGTTTTTTTTAGAATTTTTTTTTCAAGTTGCCATTTTTTTCTAAAGTTTGTTTTTGTTTAGTTCTGGAGCTCAACTATTTTTTGCCTTTGATAATCTGATGGTGGAAAAAATAGAGTGCCATCAGTATATCAAGAAGCGAAGATACTTACGGCAGACTGTCTGACTAGTTTTTGTTTTTCTTTGAAAGTGGCAGTATAGACCTAACTCTTCGCACAAAAATTACGGAAAACGCATGTTTGGACTTTGTACCCTATGCTGCACTCAAGCACTTACTCTCGGGTACCTAATAGCCGGGGGGGTTGGAATAAGCAGGGGGGTTGGAAAAAATCTCAAAATTTAATAAGCGGGGGGGTTGGAATAAAAATGTCCTGGGTGGAAAATGTTTGAAAAGGAGGCTAATACAGCAGAATTAAGACAAAAAAAGGAACTTTCAAAAACATTTTCCCAAAAATTAATAAGCGGGGGGGTTGGAATAAGAATGTCCTGGGTGGAAAATTTTCGAAAAATTAATTAGCGGGGGGGGGACGGCTATTAGGTACCCGAGAGTAAGCCAAAGTCCCGCAAAGGCAGGACAAAAATCAGTTTTTTGAAGTTTGCAAAAAAACGCCACATAGAAGCAGTATCAGGACCTCATTTCACTTTATTGATATTACGCAAACAGCAGTGTGCGCTAAATAATCTTGGTTTCGCTTTCGATTTCAAGCAAAGGTCTTAGCAACAGGGCGCGCGTACATAGCAACGGGGCTGGGTAGAAAAATCTAAACATAGAATTCAAAAAAAATAGCGATCATCGTATAAAGCACTAAAAAATACCCCCTTTCTATGTTTAGTTTGTTCTACCTTGGATTATAACTGAAAATATCTTCAAAAAAACCTTCGTCCGCTATCAGCTGCGCGGTAATCTTTGCCCGCTTCAATTCTTAGATAATGAATAAGAGATGTGCACTTAGCTAAGCCGTGCTCGCGGGCGATAAATTTATGTTTACTTTTCTTGTATATATATTTTAGTGGTATTTATCCAATGAAAAGGATGTTGACAAAATATGCACGGCGCTGACAAAATATGCACGGCATTGATTATGACATCATTAAATATGTCAATGTCGATTCAACGCCCGTTAAAGAAAATAATTCGTAGATAGTTCTTTTTATCTTGAAATTTAGAAATACGAGCAAAAAAAGATCAAATTTAATATTTGTTTCCTATCTAGATTATATTAGCGTTAGAATACGGTAAATTTTCACGAAAAATATTTCGCGATGGCGGTACGCCCAATCGCGCCCACGGGAAAGTTCCAATTTTTAATTATCGGGAAATCGGGGAAACCGGTTCACCACGTGGATAAAAAACGTACGGAATGAAACCTGATAGAAGGTTTTCAACCAGATTTATTCAGATAAAGCTATAACGTATAAGAGGTTCATTACTTGTGGATTTTAAAACCTACATAAGCAAAAACGAAAGTTGTTGTGAAGGAAAGAGTAAACGTGCAAGACAGAAAGGTTTGGTTGTGTTGATCAGGTATGTTTTTATTCTATCCGAACTAATGTTAAAAAAGTCCAAAGAGGTCCTGACTGCATAGAAGATCTTTCAAATTCAGTATGTGAATAGAGCAGTAAAAAATACAACTTTTCTATTTTTCCTTTTTTTTGCAAAAGTTCTAGGAATGAAAATAAAGGGATAATGATAATTGAATACTATCCATTGATGACCTTTGGCACTATCGTAAAGCTAGAATCGCTTCGCGTACTCTTCGCTTGAGAAAATGATTGGCAGATTGAAGGTTTTCACCCGCGCAGGAGTTCGCGGAGCGTTCTCGGCTCAATAGACCTTTTTTTAAAGAGGCAACCCTGTTGAATAATTATGTAGTCCAGCATAAAAACAATGATACAGCCATGCATAATTACTGTTTCATGCATATTATAATAATTATGCATGGCTATATCATTGTTTTTTTTGCTGGACTACATAATTGTTCAACAGGGTGGCCTCATTAAAAAAAGGTCTATCCTCGGACCGCGCTGAAAATGGTAGACTGAGTTGCGATGGATCATTTCGATGGAAGTTGTTGGAATGTTTACAAGGCTCTTGACAGAAAATCGTTCATTTTATTGTCAATGATGACAGTGCGGTTATTAATTTTGTTAGATCTGACAAATTGATGTTTGTAATGTTTGTAAGTGCACTTTATAGTTTTGGCCCCTTGACGAATGTTTTGATCGCAATGTAGACCAATGTAAGTATAGACCTAACTCTTCATACAAAAATTACGGGAAACGCATATTTGGACTTTGTACCCTATGCTGCACTCAAGCACTTGAGCCAAAATCCCGCAAAGGCGGGACAAAAATCAGTTTTTCGAAGTTTGCAAAAAAACGCCACATAGAAGATCTTTCAAATTCAGTATGTGAATAGGGCAGTAAAAAATACAACTTTTCTATTTTTCCTTTTTTTTGCAAAAGTTCTAGGAATGAAAATAAAGGGATAATGATAATTGAATACTATCCATTGATGATCCGCGGCACTATCGTAAAGCTAGAATCACTTCGCGTACACTTCGCTTGAGAAAATGATTGACAGATTGAAGTTTTTCATCCCCACGGCGCGCGCCGCGCGGGAGCTCGGGCGCTATGCGAGAGCTCTTGGCTCAATCCTCGGACCGCGTTAAAATGGTAAACTGAGCTGTGATTGATCATTTCGATGGAAGTTGTTGGAATGTTTACAAGGCTCTTGACAGAAAATCATTTGTTTTATTGTCAATGATGACAGTGTGGTTATTAATTTTGTGAGATCTGACAAATTGATGTTTGTAAGTGCACTTTATAGTTTTGATTCCCATTGAAGAATCATATTCTGGTTTTCATGTTATTAGATGCTGTTTTAGAGCTTTAGGTCTACACTGATGTAGAGTCTTCTTTTTCTTACTTACTTTCGATTTTGTTGGTCGCAGACTGGATGTCTAATTTTGAAACTGATTGCATCAACTCTTGGTATTATTCTTACCAAACAAGTTCATCTATCAAACTAGAAGTTCAGTAAACATTGCACAATTTGTTCAACAAAAAAAAACAGCCAAATTTGAAATGAGAAGTAATTTTATAGTCAAGCCTGAATAGCATACATTACAACCTACAAAAACCTGTTGAACTTTTACCGATTTAGGAAGAGAATCCCAGAACTTAAAATACATCACCTTCTTTGGTCCTAGGGAACTACTGGCGAAGAAGAATTGCTGTATTTCTTTGTCTTTTTCTTTCTTTCTTCACCTGACAACAACGCTGAACGCTAAAATCTGTCAACAACTTTCCCGCCATCTTGACGAATTTACATTAAGCCCTAGTTACATTCTAAACTAAGGAAACAAAGGCCTATCTTTACGAGCCCCCCCCCCCCCAGCGGTTTGCGTGATGGCGTGATTGGGACTTTTTTCTTGCGTGATGGCGTGATTAGAGATTTTTTTTGGCGTGATGGCGTGATCAAGATTTTGGCGTGATGATTGATAGGGCAAAAATTTGAGGCGTGATGCGTGATTTGGGCTATTTTTCGCTATTTTTTGCGTGATGACAAATTTTAGCGATTTTCGTGATGCGTGATGGAGAAAATTTTTTTGCGTGATGGCGTGATTAGGGGTGCCGCTGGGAAGGGGCCTCCTTTACGTAACAAAATTTGAAGTGGGCCTATGGTGCGGATATGATGGGCTGGATTTTTTACTACCGTGGTCACACCTCTGCCGTATGACACTCGATGACACCGTTTTTATGGGGGAGATTATCTGACTCATGACACGCAATAATGTAGATATTTTCTTCCGACATGCTAAAGCTTAGCCAGTGCCTCCCCACAAACCAAATTTTTTCTTTGTTTTATGGTCAGTTAAATCGCGATAAAAAAGCGGTTTTCATCTAACAGGCTAGCTAAAGCTTAGCCTATCTCATCTATACTCATCTATGTAGGAAAAAACGGAATGAACAATTTTTGGTGAGGTACGCACGCTCGCCCAGCTAAAGCTACAATCAAGGTCATAATATTTGAGAAAAAAGGGAAATTCCCCAGGAAGTTTTGTAACCACAATCGATTTGTAAGTGGTCTAAAGTAGGTTCGAAGGGTAGAGTTTTAACTCTAAATTTTAACGCTAGAGACTTAAGATCTGAGGATCCAAAAGTTTAAAAATAGTCCAACTGGAGGAGGAGGAGGAGGAGGAGGAGGAGGAGAGGAGGAGGAGAGGAGGAGGAGGAGGATGAGGAGGAGAGGTGAACCTTCCCTTGGCACAGGGAATAGGCCCTAACTTAACTTAGGGTTCACAGCGCTATGACAAATAAAAAAAGTATAGTAAAAACGAAAACATTAAGTACAAAATAATATAGCCTATTTAAAATTATAAATAATTTTTCTCCATTCAACACGATTAAGAGCTTTCCCATACCATTCACATTTCAAAACATCAAATTTCTTTAAACTTTTGTAAATACCACGACCATAGGTAAAATCAGGCGCTCCGCGAGGGTGCTTTTCATTAACCCAACACGTTAACATTTTACGAGGAAGACGGTCAGAAGACATTCGAGCGACATGTCCTAGCCAACGAAGTTGGCGGCGTATGACATAAATGTCAATAGCGAGTAATCCAGTTCGATTTAAGAGATCTGTAGTGGATATCCTATGGATTCTCGTATGTTTCAAATTCAAACGACACATGGTACGAACACATCTCGCATGAAATCCACGTAACTTTCGAAAAGTAGCTTCGGTCAAACACCAATGCTCAGCTCCATACAATAAGATTGCCAGTATAAGAGATTCATAGACAGAATATAGCCTGGAAGTCTGCCAACCCCCCCCCCCCCCCCCCCAAATTGAAATATTCGATTAGATTAAAGAGATAACTCAAAATCGACTTTCTTGCCGGAACTTTAAATCTCGAAAAATATGTTAAATAACCGGGATTCTCAATATATTTCAACCATGATTGTATGAAACAAGATCGGAAATTTTTGGAATTTTTTTATCATCTTATGGAAAAATATGGTGACTTGGACCACATGTCCATTGTTCCAAAAAAGTATTCTGCTAGTAAATTCTGTAAATTTAGGACTCTGATCCCCCAAACGAAATTTGAATCTTTGATGACGAAAACTAGACCCATTTTGATGACGGAGGGCACTTTTCCTTTATTGTGCGTTTTATTCACGTGGCCATATACTTCAACAAATCTAAGGTTTGAGTGAAAACCACGCGGGTCAGCGGATGGGAAAAATGAGTGGCTTTACCTTCCTTCAAAAAGAGTTTATTATATTCTCTTCGACGCATTGAGCTCAATGGAATGGGTCAATTCCGAATCCAATCCCTTGACTCGCTTTTTCATGATTTTGATAACGCTCACCTAACTATCATCAGTGAAATCAAAGATTATGTATTTAAGAGGCTCTTGGTACGAGATTGGGTGGGATGCTTGTGGGATGCTCAACCCAGACAAAACCTGGCGGACGGAAGTTGGACCTCAACCGACGGAATTATCCCCTGTTTTATCATATAATATAAATCATTTAGCTGGGATCTACAAAACCTTAACAATTTAAGCCGAATACAATCAGAACACATCGAGAAAAAAGTCGACTGCTTTTGATTCGTTAGACCCTATATAACTGACCACAAAGATTCGTGTCCTGTTCAGAGGCAAAATCTAAATAACCGTTCCTTCTAGTTCCTCATACAGTTTTAGTTCTATTTCTATTCAAAGCGGTTAGCGGTTCTTTCTTGGAAACGATCCATCAACTGCCAAAAAAAACATTTGATTTTCAGGCTACAATCATGGACAAAATATTCGAAACAAAGGGGATTTCCCTACGAAATTTTAAACACCACAACTGATTTTTAAGCACGTTAAACTACAGTTGGAAAGTAGAGTTTTAACTCTGCTGAGTTTTAGCATTAGACTTAAGACTTACGCGACATTAGGATCTCAGGATTTAAAAGCTCAAATTTTCTCTCATAAGGCTTGGAATATAGCAAAGAAACCAACAAACGCCTCCAAAATCGAAATATTCTATAAAAAGAAAGTGGAAGTGCTAAAATAGAAATTCTACTCGCCCGAACTTTAAATTCAGAAAAACAACGTTAAAAGGCACTAAAATCTCCATATATTTTGACCATGATTGTATCCTAAAAAGTGTATGAAAGTAATCAATGGCCGACTCTGTTTAAATGAAATTTTTGTGATTTAGTGCTTTAGCGACCCTTGCATTTTATTACCAACACACCACTACTAATGAAAATCATTTCTTCTCCTTTTTCCCAATCCTCTTCTTTGCTTTTTATGATTTTTAAAATATTGAAGATGAGGAAAACTTATGTTTGCAATTATTCTTCTTTATTTAGTAAAAATATTTTTCTCACAAATATTTTTGTCAAATCATAAATATTTTGACAAAATGACTTTGCTCTTTAAATATTCTGTTTTAAGTCAAGTTTTTTATATTCCCTGGGTGGAGGTATCAACCTTGCTTGACTTTGCATAACGTTTCTCATTTATGATTTGGAAAATTTGATCAAAATTTCGTCATCCCCAGTGGGAAAAATACTCAACAATTTCAGCCCCACTGGCCAATTAACTTGATGAAATTGATCCCCATTCGATGTTTTGAGCTTAGAACAATGGAATTTCTATCCCCGTTGGAATAGTTCATGGAATATTTCAATATAAATGTTTATCCCCGCTGTGAGAAAAAATTCCACTGGGACTGTGAGACAGGGGTGTGTTATTTTGATCTGTAGCGGGTCTGTAGCTAATACTCGCATTACTCGTTGACCGTTAAAGGAGTCAGGCGAAATTTCAACGTGCAACAAAAGAATTCTCGTCTATATCATCCTGACATTATCAAACATTTCTAATAAAATGATTAATTACAAAGCAGTTGAGTGGAATGTTATTGAGTTCGGTGAAAAGTTTGCAATTTTGTTACGTTTAAACATCTTTCTCAAATACATCTTCAGCTCTCTATTAAACCAAACCAAGATAAAAGCATCAAAAAACGGATTCAAATTCAGTAAAATTCTTGAAATACCAAAGTAAAGCTCACTTGCAGTTTTTCCTTCAAAAATCCATAGTGACTGCCTTATAAGCTCAGGTAGCCATAACAAAATATAGGTCAAAACACAACCAAGGCAAATATAAAAGGATAGCAAATCATCTTTAATTTTGTCGGATTTTTCCACCGTTGAGTTCATTACCACTAAAGTATTTTTAATCAAACGCCCGGGGGGGTACTAGGGCAAAATGGGTTACGGGGATGCTCCGCTGGTCAGGGTACCTTTTTTAACCTCCACGAGTCCCTGGTAGGGTCGCAAAAACACCAAAATAGAAAAATCAGTCCCTCGTAGGGTGCCTATTTTTGGAAAATTTGGGGAAAAAGTAGAAAATTTGAGAAAATTTTGGAATTTCAGTCCCATTCAGGGTCACTTTTTTCGCAAATTTCGAGTCCCACGTAGGGTCCATTTTTCGAACCTCGGCGGAGCACACCCGTCGGTCGACAAGGGTAGTACCCCCCCCGGGATCAAACGTTTCTGTTTTAAAACAGCCGTATAAACCAACGTGTTTGTTGCTAAGAGAGTTACCATGACGACTATCATTACGTAAACAAATAGACTCATGTAAATTACATTATCATCAGATGCTTTGTGTGGAAACAAAATAACACCATTAATTAGAATCACACCTGCAACCAGAGGACTTGAAAGCATTAACATCCAGTGAAAGAGATCTGGAAGTGTCTGGTACCGAAATGGCCACCGAATCATAAAACAACGATCTATAGTTAGCATTACCAGAGCCATATTCCCTTGTGCGTATCCAGAGTAGTTGATGTAGGTCAGTGCATTGGATTTTATGAAAATCATTGCGAATAGCGTGATTCCAGTTAAAGCATGCCCTATATTTATATTGATTAAAAGCTGGTTGGATTTCTTATGGCGAAGTTGTTGAACAGATAATAAGAATATTAAGATGAGGGCGTGAACGATGAACTGGAATAGTCCCGTGATACCGTAACATACTTCATAAATATGCGTAATTGCCATTCCTGGTTACAATGAAGAAACCGGTTTATTTTCTATTCAAAAAATATGTCCGTGTTTTTTCAAAAAATTTCAAACTTAATTTTGGTATATAGATGTAGAAAAAATGAACAGCTGGAATCTCGCTCTTGAGCTGAACATAAGTTAACTCAATGTATATGCTAATTTCAAATTTCGCAATATAATTTTGATTTTTTGATATTGAAATTTTCATTTAAATCCAGTTATTAATAATTTTTGGTCTCTCGAATATGGGGTCCCCCAATTAAAAATTGATATTGTCAGTGTTAAAGTTAAAAACACCTGCACATGAAGAAAGGCTTGATTATCTTATCAAATAATTTAATTTCCAATTTTCCTTACTATTTATTATTGCGCTTTATGTTTTAGTTGCTACACACCCCTGTTACAGAAGGGCGGTGGAAAATTTGGCGAACGTATTTCATCGCTGGTTATCCTCTCTACAATTTGAAATTAACTTTGATTATTCCATCCCTATATTTGAAATTCCAAAAAAGTAAACAAATTCGTCAAGATATTGTCAGTTTACGGAATATAATTTTGATTAAATTTTGGTGTATAAAACTTCAAAATCGATTTAGTCGATCAAAATTTATGTTGAAAGTATAAACAGTGAACAAATTAACTCTCTCTGTTAATTACCACTGCTTAATGGCCCCATAAAATGATTAAATTTTGCAATGGTACTCTCGGGTAGCTAAAAATGGCTGATTTAGCTAAAAACATCCTATAAAAACATCCAAAATCATAAAAATAGCTAACCATGTCAAGACTGTCAAGCTCACTACCCCGGCTGTAAACTCTTTTCGGCAAAAAAAAACCTTTTACAAATTTCCATTGGTTTTCAGCTTATTCTCAGGTGAGTTAAGGAAAAGTCCAAAAACTATTTCCTGATTTTTCCACCGCTTCCCATCGTTCCTTAACTCTCGCATATAGCTCAAAAGAAGTATTCAACGAGATTGTTACGGAAAGTGCTGGATCAAAAATTTAAATTAAGCCGATTTTTAGGATATCACCTTAAAACTGATTATGACGTTAGGAAATTTGTCGAAAAAACGTCGTACTCCTACTCGTAAAGGTAAGATTCAAATGACGTCATTTTTGAAAGATGGCGATAACTTCAAATCTATCAGTGCAATCAACACCAAATTTCGACTGGAAGACGTTGTTTATTAATTCTGAAATGTTTCACTAAAATAATTGAATTTTTTGATGACGTCATCACTTCATGACGTACTTTAATTATTGCTGACAATAAAATGACGTCATCTAAAATCTTAGAAATTTTTCAACAAAAATTTCAGAATAATAGCGGAGCTGGATGAAGGACGAGAATTCCTCAGCGGATTGCTTCTTTGTCTTTTCTATTGTGAACTGTTCATAATAGAAATCCATCTCTATCCCCTTGAGTGTTCTGTTTTTATAAGAAAAATGAAGCATAAAAAGTAGTCATACAGTACGTTTGCACATGTATCTGGAATTCTCTACGGTTACGGTTAAAGCGGCGAGGGAAATAGCGAGTAAGGCAAGTAATGGCAGGTGAAAGCAAGTTCGATATTTGACGTACGGCATTATGTCGACTTTGCTTATACGGTGTTTTGGTGTTTTCCCCGTACTGAGCAAAGTAGACAACGACATGTCGCCTTTAGTGACGACCCGCATGGGAGGCCCCGCAACCGTAGCCGCAGAATATATCCGATACATAATCTCGCTATTTTGCTATGATGTTCCCGCTTTTCGTCAAAATAATATTTGCAGAAGATACCCCAAAAGCTTCCTTGTAAATTAAATCTAATTTTATCAGCGTGTGTTATGAATTTGAGCATGAAAATTTTTCGGAAAGAGAGATGTACCATCCCTGCAAGGGGAGTTGGCCTAAGAAAAAATAAAAATTATGTCCTAGGAAAATCATAGCGCTAGACATGAAAAAGAAATTCAAGTAAAAACTAGAGAAATAAACTCTATACATTAGCAATCAATCCATTCCATTTCATTCGATCGGATAAGGCATAATAAAACCAATTACTTTTCTCAATTTCACACTTTTTCAAACATTTGAAAATACCCCGACCATATGTGAACTCAGGGGCTCCTTTTGGCCTTTTGGAATAGACCCAAGATGACAACATTTTACGAGGTAAACGATCATATTTCATACGTGTAACGTGGCCAAGCCATCGGAGCTGCCGTTTGTAAACATAACTATCAATCGATAAAAGATTTAACTTATTCAATAACTCATCGATTTAACTCATAGTTAAACGAAACTCGAAAACATGTTTCATTGTAACACCACACATCGATCGAGCACATCGATGGTGGAATACGCGTAGAAAGTTGAACATCTTTTCAGTTAGACACCAAGATTCAGATCCATATAAGAGGATTGGTAAGATAAGCCCTTCGTAAGTTCAAAACATACCGACGTCTGTACGATCAAGACAAGATTTGACGTCAAATCACAGCTAGAGCTGACAGTTAGTGGGTCTTAAAGCGGCTGTACTCTTTTGTGTGTTTTAGTCAGAGAGTTGTTGTAAATTTTTTGCTCAGAATTTCATGCTCTATCAGATGGATCATTTTCGTTTATTTTGACTTTTTAAAATAAGCTATTTCTCTACCCCTTATTTTCCCTTGCATTGCAGTTTTGCCTATGGCGTCACTATTCTGGTCATAAAAAGTTTTCCCGGGCCTAATCCGCGTCCTCCTTCTCAAAAATATCTTGTAATATACTGTTCTTTGGAATAGACTAAAAATGGCTAGGTCGTAGAAAAGATGTCACGGAACTCCAGGTTGGCCCCCTACTAAAACAGAACTTTTGACGGATACGGATAGAGAGATGTGTGAGTTGGACAGGATACTCTTACGTAAACCTGCTTCATCAGAACAGTTCCTCGAGAGTATTGTGCCAAGATAGCAAAACTGATCGACGATTGGTAAGAAACAGTTGTCATCTAGGCGAATGGGCTCAAGATTTGTGTTATCAAAAGATTCAGGGGTTGTGTAGACTAACTTTGGTGCTCCAACAAACAGAATTTCAGTTTTCGAAGGCTTTTTGGGGTTTCGTACATCGCCGACATGCACTTCCATTCCGAACCTCTGAAAATGCTTTATGAGCAACGGACAGAATGTTTCAACATCATCTCTGGATTCGAATAATACTGCTGTATCCTACCTTTTGTGGTAGGTTTTCTCCTTGTCAGAACAAAGTCATTTTTGGTACGGAAAACACATAACGGGTGGTCAATGCTTATTCTCCAGGTGATCATTACGGCGGCAATGAAAAAGGTGAACAGAACGGGACCGAGAATATCACCTTGTTTGACACCAATTACACAGTTCAGGTTATGGGTTATGTCGTCAACTGTAAATTTGACCATAGAGATATAAAGAAAAACAGGAGTTGAATGTGTCCAAATATTTTCTTACACTGATGTCAGAAACAATGAATCTCGTCTCATCTAATTTCTAAAGCTTAAATGAGCCAATAAGATATCACTTATGGATAAAAGAGCTCATTAAAAATGCACGACATATGAGATTATGAGCATGCATACATCGTAGCTTTTTTAATCGTAGGGCGAGCTTGGTTACAATAGCATGCTTCTCCTGTTTCTTTATACCTCCATGATTTGACATTAATGTTATTGTGAAGAGATTTTAGGATAGAAACGAGTTTGAACAAAACAATCAAGGATACGCCATAGTAAGTCTCTAGGCACTCTGTCAAAAGCTTTCACCAGGTCTAAAAACAAAAAACAAAAATTTTTTTTTCGGAAATTGAAGAGTTAAATCTTGGGTTCAACATCCACGACGTGACTAGCAGTGACTGATGTCGGAAAGTCGACTTGAATTTAATTAAATTCACTTTAAATAATTTCCAAAAATTCCGGAATAAATTTGTAAGAAAGACATACAGCGGACACCATCGGGGAATAGGGTTAGTGTCCGCTAATTAGAAGTGTCCATGTTTTAGAAACTTTTCGATTCGGTGCTCTAATTTTGGTATATAAGGTACTATTAAAAGAGGTTAAGTGTAACATTCCGAACTGCTTTTCTGGAGACACTAGAACATAGAAGAACAAGATAATGATTATTCAAATGCAACAATTTAGTTTTTATCCAATTTGCAGAGTATGGCAAGGCAGGGTGCACTCGAGGAAAAATTCGGAAATACTAACCTAAATTCCACACTGGAAGAAAGAATGCACCTGATAAAATTTTGGTTTGGACAAGGTGCACCTATACCTCGGAAATTGGCCCAAAAAGGCAAAAAATTGCTAAATTAGCTACACATTTGATTCGACTTGATCGGAAACAAAAGCCAATTTTACGCGCGGTGGCATTTTTCACCATAGCGGTGGCATGGCAAAACTTTTTGCTCAAATCGAAAATCAGAATGTACCCGAAGGCGATGATTTTTAGCATTAAACAAAGTCAAGATGGCGGCCAGTTCAGGAGGAGGAGGAAGGCAAAAAGCCATCCAAAATTCGGATGCTAACATCCACCATTCGGCCAGCAAACCAATACAATCTATGAAATTATTTACAGAATATGATGTAGAAACAGCAGCACCCAATTGTATTCCAAGGTATTAAATTGTCAGATTTCAAGGAAACAGAAAAGCTTTTTTTTTTGTTTTTCCTTTCTTTTTTTTACCACCAGGCGATGTCAATCGAACTGTTTGATTACAGAACTATAAATCGAACTCAATCGAACTTAATCAAACAATATGTTTGATTACCGTACCGAACCAAATCGAACAGTCATAGAATCAAGAAATTCTGATAAAGTTCGATTAGTTCGATTGATGTTCGATTGATAGGGTGCGCACTCGTCGGGATTTTTTGCGCGGAACGAGGAAGAATTTACAAAAATGAACTTCAAGGCATTAGCAGTGTAGCTGGAACCTCAATATTCCAGGATTAGAAAAAGCTATACCTGTTATCTTTTTTCTTTAAAGAATCAACAAGCCATCAACATCGATAAATTACACACATTTCCTCAGAAACTTTTAAAATTATCTGCCATTATGACTTTCTTGAAAGCCGTTCCGAAATTAACCAATCGGGTTATGTATCGGAATTCCTATGGGAATTCTTTTCCGATATTTGTAAAATAGCTAAGTCGGCAAAAAAACTTTTCCTGGGGGTTTGAGGAAAAAACAGAACTGCTATCATTTGTTTTTTATTTAACCATATATTTAAATTTGCGCTCAAAAATACTTATAGAAATAAGTTAACAATATTCAATACACTATTTGTATCTCTCAGAAAATAAACACTTACAGAACGACATAGTTTATCATTTGGAATACCCCCGTATTTGGACCATTCTATCGTGGGTGCAAAAATAGGGCGGAAACTAAGTAGCACCCTCAGTGCAAAATTACCGCCTCGTCTTTATTCGCCCGCGCGAGAATAAGAGCTAATCATTTTTTTCTCGAGCGCTCACAGGGAAAAGGAAAGTGATCAATATTCTTTGAAGGAAAAACGTCAGAAACAAACCCAATGACCAAAAGATGTATTTTGTTGTTGACAATCGATCCTGTGAAGATGAAAAAATTTCTGCTATGCATTTTTTTCGGAATGTTAAAAAACTCTAATTTCGATCTTTTCTTAAGGTAAAGAGGTTGCGACATTTGGGTTAGCGAGGCAAAAATCGCTAAAAAGCTGGTAAAATCATAATCCTCAAAAATCGAAGTTCCAGCCTCACTGATTAGTACTTACCTTTAAATCATCCAAATGTGTTCATTCTTTTTTTCAAATCAATCAGGAATTATCAGGGAAACAAGTAAAAAAAACTGCATCAAGGTATCTATTTTCTTTCCAAAGATATTCATGTTTTTCGACGTCAAGTTGAAAACGCGATTTAGCGCTGACCACGGCACCGGAAAATTCTCAACCCACATTGAAACAAATGGCTGTCGATATTGAGCTGGTGCATCTTTTCAATCGCGGTTTTTTTAGTAAACCCAGGGTAAGATTAGGCTACAATCTATCACAACCTGCTTTATTTGAAAAATCTACAGGCCGTCTGGAATTTCGAAAATAAGAAGAAATTGCGATTTTTTAACAAGATTGCGGATTTTTTCATTTAAGCAGCTTACACCATCTGAAAGCTGAGGATTTCAGCTTTCTAGTGGTGAAATTTGTTTTTAGCTATCATTTCCAGCTCATTAGCGATAAGCTAAAGTTTAACAGTCATCGGGCCGATTTTCAGACCGCGCAGCAAAACTTCTCACGCCCCGCCACGCGGAAGACTAGATTTCATCCGCCTTTTTGGCGCGATTTTGTGCTTCCGAAAATTATTTCTTGCTGGCGTGGTGTAAGGAGGCGATTCTTTGAAAAGGTGGTTTTTTTGTGGTTTGAAAATGGAATAACTTTGGAACTACTTAACCAATTTTAACAAATGACCCCTCATTTTTCTCACAAAGGTAAGGACTTTCAAATAAAATTAGTTTGGTTTCTAAAAATTGAGGGGAAAATTTTGGCCTGTCCACCCTACGATTGATGTTCGATGTGTTTGATTTACGGTTTTCATTCACATATCATTCTCGGAGCATGAACAACTCTTTTCTACTAATCTAATGATTGTTGGGATCGTTTTGGCTAAAGCTGTTGCACTAACAATAAATGGAACCATTTGAGCTACAAAAAACACATGACAGTCTGTAAGAAGGCGAGGGGAATTTAATGTTCTGTTTACCGTCGCGTTGCAAAAAATGTTTGATGCGGCAAAATTTCATTATTCATTATTCATTATTCCTACCTGGTGCTTCCCATGAAATCGAGCTGCTTTCACTTTTGGAATCAAAATGACATGCGCGAAAATTCAAACGCGTTTGAGACGTGTCTAAAACGCGAATTTCTAAATCGCCCTTGTAGCCGCCCACTGCTTAAAAAAACGCCTGCCCCATTCGCGGACAAGATTGGAACCATGTTTTTTACTTGAGGCGCACATTTTGTTAGCGAAAATGTAGACTAGAGTCTATTTTTGGCTGAACTTTGCTTTTTGATATCTTTTTATGAGGCTGCGTCCAGTGAAGTAGACTAAAAGCATTTTGGCAAGGTTGCCATTTTGAAAAAAAATGTTTAGAATCCAAATAACAAAAAAGCTACTTGAAGTTGAAAAATATACCATGAGAGGTCCTAAATCCGACACCACTGCCTAATTCCGAAAAAATTGGAAAAAATTCTATGTTTACAACATTCCCTCTCCAAGTTGAATG